>NC_087518.1:34318145-34657479 GCF_963921805.1 Phalacrocorax carbo | reverse complement strand
AATCAGTGGCAGAGAAGAGAACAGTGTCTGTACTTCTCCTCTGCTGCAATCCGTATCAGCACCATTTCGTATGTTTACAGGTGAACGTCCAAACTATCTTATCATTAACATCTACTGATCTAAACCAGAAAGCCTTGTTTTCTATTTCATCTACAAAGGAAAATAACATGAACTTGAGACATTAGCAGGAGCAATGCCCATCAATAAACAGCAAGACAAGAAAGGTGCTTGTTATTTGTTGATTTCAACACTACAAAATCCCAAGTGTGGGCTCCTTCCTGAAGGCAATGAGTATCAGAATTCATAATGTTATACAAGAGCCTACAGAGTCAGACAATCTGTTGAATTTTCAGAAGCATCTCTGTATTAAGAATCAGGAAAGTTCATCTAAAGTTAAGTGGCCACCTATAGTCTGAAAACAAAAACAAAAAAAAGAAAAAAACCACACAAACCTCTTACTAAATGACTATTTGCTTTTAAAAATGGTCTGAGGTGAGCAGTCACCTTCAGTACCTTGATGGATTGAACCTCCAGTAACAACTGCCTCTGAATTTGTAGCACTGATACCTCAGAAGGCTCTCAAGACCAGACTGGCGTTTTTTCAAGGCTGCTTTTGGCAGAGTTTTGAGGTTTTTCTGCAGTCTAGGACTCAGTCTTCAAATCCTAAGCGTGTGTTCACTAAACCACTGCAATACCCAAATTGTACATAGTATGACGAAGTTACATTAAGACCATACGTATATGCATTCTCACAGGTACACTCTCCAAAAGTGTTAAGCGTTACTTATTGATTCAGCATTTCTGTGAACCGCTTGATATTCTGGCACTTAAGTTCAGTGTATAAGTCAGGGCTCCCTATACTATGACTCACTACAGAGTACAGTTTTTCTTAAAACAGAAGAAACGTTTTAATTGATGAAATTTAAATGCCAGAAATAAGAGATATGGATCCTCAAAGCAGTTTTAGAGGAAAACTTTTACTTTACATGGGGGTGGAAATCAGCATATTTGTTTGCATGTCTGTTTTTAACTACACATTTGCTTCACTTTGCATATATAAATTCTCAAGACTTAACATTAAAAAAAACCCACCTTAAAATCCCAATGGAGTTACATTTAAGGACAAAACTAGGCCATCTATATCCCATCTAAATGGCCAAGTTTGTTCTGCAACCTCTAAATGTAAAAACGTATTTGGAGAAGAAACCTAAATAAGCCACTGTCTCATTTACTGCTGCTTCTATTTAATAGAATACCCAGAAACAATTCTTGTTTTCAGTGCACCAGCATATTTTGATAACTAGACTAATACACTCAATACAGCTGTACAATGGCTTAATTAATCAGGAAAAGGAGTGGCTGGTTCTCATTTCCAGAAGATCCTTAAGATTACAAAAAAGAATACATAGCACCACATTTCAGTTTGGATCTCCGACCACTTCAATTTTTCACACCTATTTCACAAAAGAGAAGAATTCTCTGTAAAAAAGTTTTTCTGTCAATGACTGGTACCTAAAAGAATAAAATATCTGCACCAATTTTAACTATCCCTCCCCCAGGTATAGTTATCTAAGTACATGTCTACTTTCTCTGGATAAATTCTCTGCTTCAACAGCCACCAGATTTAAAGTCCTTTCTCTTCCCCTAATGACTCAACGTAGTCTTCACAGCCACCATCTCCAGCAAAAAAGAATGAGCTGAGTGCACAAGGAATTGTAATTTGAAAAAAAAATGTCATAATAGCTATACAACATGCAGTAGCCATGAGATCATCAAAAGCATCCTGGATCAAAAAGCTGTAAAGCTGTATTACAAAACCAGACCTCAAGCTCTTAAAAATGAAAGTGCTTGTTTGATTATGACTGACAGGCATATAATCAAGAGCTCACATCTCTTATAAAACAATTATTTGGCCACATGCAGTTTATATTATATTAAGTAGGGAAGGAAGTAAAGAGCTTTCAGCTTTGAAATCTAATTATTAGTTTCTCGCTATTTGTAAGAATAAAATAAGGTTCTGATTCAGATCTGGAGAAAGAGGCCTTGACAAGGTAGCTTGCAATCTGTGCCTTTAGTTATCCTAAAAGCCCATTTAGATATATGAAATAATAGAAAATGCTTTCTCTCCAAATACAGTTTCCAGGGATTGCTTCCTGCCCTTAGTTTTTCTTGTGAGTAACCCTATTATTATAAAAAGCAAGATGTTTAAAAAGCACAAACACCACATAAGGTCGTGGTCCTGTACTCATGTGTAGCAAGGCATAAGACCAGGCGAAGCACCTATTTCCCACTGGCAATCTGCTGGTATTAAATGTTTGACTCCCCTTTGCACTTTTGAATCTCTCCCACCAACTTCTACCAGAAGATCACACTAGACCCTTTGCTTCAAACACTGGCTCGGTATTTTAAGGGCACATTTACTTCTGTTACAAAGAGAAGCAGGTAAGAACATTTGGTCTTCAGACAATACCATTTCCTCCAACAAGTGCCATGAGCTCCAGTTCGGAACACATGAAGGTCTAACCCATAAATGGGAATGGCTCTTGTCCTCAGGTGCTCTCTGGAATCTCTGTTTCCATCTAAATAAAACCAGAATTCTGAGAGGAAACCCTTCGAACACAGACCTTGACTACCAAAAGCAGCAGACTCCTTATAAACAGAGGAGCAATAAGTGAAGAGCAAACTCTCCAAACACATTAGCAGATGCTAATCCAAATAGTAACAATAATGGCTACATTGGGAGACTTGACACTGGCCCAACTCCAGCCTTGTTCCAACCCAACATACAATGATCTAAATAGTGCTGGGCATCACACAATTCCTGGAGCAGGCAAACATGCAGGGTTCATCCCCATGCAGCACCAGAGCCAATGCTGATGAAACACACCATCTAATCCCAATATATTCACTGACTGTTGTTAGTAATTAAGGATGCTACATACACCTAAACAAGGCTTGGTTCTACCCTGGGGACAGCGATGGATACATGTCACTCAGCAGCTTCAGAAACAACAGGACTTGGATGCCACTACCAGACCATCTGCCAGCCCACAGAACTATGCCAGAGCCAGATCCCTCACGCTTCTGAAAAACTATGTCAACGCATAAACTAGATGGTGGGTAATGCAGTATAGCCCAACATGCTACCTGGGCAGTCAGGCTCCATAAAGGAGCTCCAACACTGATGTCATCTGCAAGCTAGAAAATAGGTTTCCTCTGTCCAAGTCATTCTCGCACAACCAAAGACCCCATGAAGGACTCAAGGAGGAACAATGGTCTAGTGGCTACAGGCAGCAGAGACTAACAATCTAATCCTAGAGTTAAGAACAACTTTACCAACCTCACTAGAGCTCCAATAACAAATACTCTGGTTATTAACCAACAGCATGTTTGTAGCAAGACCCTGCCCTCCATATGGAGGGTAGCATGCCTTCCTCTACCAACTACAGCTGTCCCTGAATAGAGGCAACCTCGAATGTCTCTCTAAAGGCTGAGAGTTCAAAATCTACTAATGATAATGATTCATGTGGTGTTAAAAAAAAAAAACAGCAAAAACACACACACACACACAAAACCAACATATAACAACAATGAAACACAAAAAACAAACCCAAAAACCAAAACAAAAACCCATGAGAATTAAGGCTCAAACTTCAGAGCAATGTTAGGTTGTTTTATTTTGATGTGAATTTCAAAGCTTTGTTACTATTAATGTTTACCCTGTGGTTAATCACGGATCATGCATGTACCACTAACAAAAAGAAGTGAGTGCAACATGTCTCTACAAGATGCGCTACCTCTAAAAGCCATATTAAAACAGATGTGGATGTAATAAACTTCTTGTTTGCAGAGAGCACCTTCGTTATCCGGTAAAACCAGGAATGTCCTATGGCTTACTAAGAGCCTTAGACAGTTTTGCCTGCTGATCTGACAAGCAAAATGCTCTTCAGTATCATGGATATTTATTAATCTGGTTCTGAGGGTTCACAATCAAGTTCTCACAGCTTGGCAAGTACACATCTGCTGACCACACATACTCACTCAGCCTGAAGGAAAGGCACGAGTAAAACAGTTGCTTAAGTCTCATGGAATAAGTTTGAAGTAATGCATTTTAATGTCACATTTGCAATAGGCTCCAAGCTTGCAAGTAGGGAGATACTACAGATCAGCTGCTGCTATGTCTCAAGAAGTGACTGCATAAAACAACGATGTGGAACTCTGAGGCCAGGTTGAACGAATCCAAATTCCAGATCCCGTGTGACAGAAACACTCTGGGGCTTCACAGTATCCTGTAAGCTCTTCTCTGAAGAGACCCTCTCACAATGTCCAGAGGCTGCATGGTGAGTAACTACGTGGGTGAAAAAAGTCATTCCCCTTAGCCTTTCTTCATAATTCTTCCAAGAAACGTCCATGTCTCACTTGTGCAGCTGGTTCCAGTCTCTTGTCCAAATGGGCCAGATCAGCACAAACCGATCACTTTCACCTCTTGCTCCAGGCAAGCTCATTCAGGCAGCAGGAGTGGAAGTATACTGTACTCAAAGGAACAGCTCTGCCTGTGGATCAGTTCCCTCTAGCACAGGAGCAAAACCAAGCATCTGGAGCAGTGACCTCTTCCATCAGCACAGCTGGATCCAGAGAAAGACATTCCCCCACACTCAGCCCCAACCCCAGGTGGGTGCCACCCCTGACAAGGCTTTTCCACAGAGACCAAAATATTCTCATTGACAAGAAAGATGAAGGTGCCTTTCCTCCTCAGCATGTGTTTTGCACAGCTTTGTCGGCACACTGATCAAAAAGTCAAAAGGTTACAAAAATACTTTTTAATTATTTGTTAGAAGAAAACTATAATAATTTGATGGCCAATAACAAGTTCTGAGTACCTCACTTGTGCTTTCTAAGCTTGAGAAACCAGCAGTACTGTCAACATCAGTAGTTACCTACAGTCTTCAAGTAGAAAGAAGTGGAAGAACTGACATTTAACACAGTACAAGTAAGTTCTGAAGTGGAGATAAAAAAACAACTGTACAGAATTTTTATATTGTATGTCAAGAGCTATCGCAGTCTGACACACAGACAGGTTGTGGATAGACACAGCATTTAATATCACCCTTAATGAAGACCTCCTCGCGTGGAAGTTCCCCAGTCGCTGACATATGAGAGTGCTTTTGATCCTATACGCAGACTAACGATTGCAGCTACGCTCCAAAACACCATCTCCCTCCAGAAGCCTGCACGCTGCTTGCAGTGAACGCGGCGGCACCTTTACGAAACGGCACGTGAAGTTCACATTTACCTCAGGAGGTCTGCAGAGACGTAGTCGGTCTGCCAAAAGGCCCACATGAACCATTAGGCTTCCCCTTCCTTCTTTCAGTAATTTTTAGAAAAGATGCTAATACCCCTACATGCATTAGGACGGCATGAAGCATAGCAAAGGGATGAGAACCGTCAACCGAGGAGACCCAGAACCTTCACCGTAACTAGGATTTGGGGCTTTTAGCACCATTTTTTCCCCCAGAAGGGAGTTAACCCCCCCGCACCGGGCACACGAACGGGCTCACACCGGAGCTGCGGCGGCTTCCCCACAGCGGGCCTGCCTCGCCGCCCCCGCGGCACCGGGGAAGGGGAAGAACGCCCCGAGCGCCCCCCCGCCGACTCATACCTCCCTGCTCGCCACCGGCCTCCCCCCGCCGCCACGGGGGTGAGAGCGGCGACCACGGGAACGGGTGTATGGGGGGGGGGGGGGCGCGGGGCAAACAACCGTTGGGAACAACGCGCCGGGGGGGGGGGGGGGGGGGGGGGGGGCGCTGAGGAGGCGTTCGCGCCCACCGCCTCACCTGGAGACGCAGTTCTCCAGCACGGAGCTCTTGCCGGCGCTCTGCCCACCCACCACCGCGATCTGCGGCAGGTCGAGCAGGCAGCTCTGGCCCAGCGCCGCGAAGGCGTCCTGCAGCCGGTTGACGAGCGGGATGAGCCCCTCCATCCCGCCACGCCGCACCGCACCGTCCCCTCCCGCCTCCTCTCCGCCGCTGACAGGTAACGGCCGCCGCACTGCGCATGCGTACCACCCCCGGGCCTGGGGGCGGGACCTCCGCGGAGAGGCCACGCCCCCGCCCGGTGCGGGCCGAGCTCCGGGGGTCCTCACCGCCCTCTCCGCGGTGACACCGGCCCAAGACACAGCTTGCAAAGAGCACCTGCGGGGTCTTCCCGGCGGCCTGGAGCCCCTGCTTGCCCTCTGTCCACTCTGCTCAACTCGAGCAGCTGGACGGGCTCATCCCCTTCACTTGGATGAGCTGGTTTCGGTGCTGGGACCTTTGGGCACGAAGACCAGTTTGCCCAGGTCCATGCACCGACCCACGGGACTGCTGTGCTGCCCCTCTCCCCCGAGAGCCACGACCCCGGCCGGCAACCCCATCCTGCTGGCAGAAAGGGCCGAGGCATCCTCCATGAGCCCCCAGTGCAGGGCTGTACCGCCCTCCAGCACCGGGGGGGATGGTCACATGCACTCTTCCTCTACGTCTTTGGCACCAAACTGGGATCAGGGCCAAACCAGGAGCACACAGAGGAGCTGGTTCCCGCTTGCCGGCACAGGACCTGGCAGACAGCTGGCTTCAGCACTTCCCGATCTGCTGAACAGGGCATTTTGGAGCAGTCCCAGTCGCTGAATTCCTCCCAGCTCCCACCCACGATGGGAACCGGAGCAGTGGAAACCATGATCCATCCCCTCAGCACCAACATTCAGCCACAGGCAGGTGCACTGCCAGGGTCAGGTTCACTGGAATGGTGTTGGGGCAGGCCTAAGAAGTTGGGTCCAGCAGGGCTGGTAGCAGGTGGGTGGTTCAGGAACTGGCTGGGAAGCAATAACAAGGCCTGAGCCACGTCATTGCAGTGGGTTCAATTAAAAATGCATACTGGGGCTGAGCTGAAAGCACAGGCGAACAACAGAAATGAGATTTATCTGTGATTACTGGCAGCAGTTGCAACACAAAAATATCCAAAACAGAGGCTTTGGAGTCCTGCAGCGATAAAAGTTATCCTCCGTATTAAACCAGACACCAGCCTCACTCGGCATGAAAAGCAAAACAAAAGGGAGCTGTGAACATCCCACAGGCTGACAGATACTAACGATCTGGAGGATTATCAAAACTTCTTGGCCAGAGTTCTCAATAAGTGTAAAAAATTACTCTCTATAACAGACTGACTTCTAACCCTGGAAACAAATGAACAGTTTGCTTTAGCTCTGGCTAAAACGTTTTTAATCAGCATAATGCAGAGACAGCTTCTCTAGCGGTGGCTTTGCTGCTACAGTTAGATCACCTCCCCAGCATCACAGCCTCTGGGAAAAGCCTTGCGATTATTTCTATCTAGATGGGGCCTGGGGGTTATTGACATAATTATGCCAATTAGCAGCATGATTATTTTTTTCCCTGCTCCTGAGTGAGCAGTTTATGCCAGGAGGCACTAGAGCAGCTGCCTGGCCTTCCTCCAGTTCATGGGTTTCTACTGAGGCTTGAAGTCAGGAAGAGCAATATCATGTCCTGGGCAAATCCACCCCATCTGGGCATCTGAGCAATTTGTGCTGCCCCAGTGAAATAATTAAGATCAGTAGAAGAACAGCCCGGTGACAGGATCACATCTCCACAAGAGATGAACAAAGACTAAAAAACGCACGATGACTCAGGAGCAACACTATGCACACCTTTATATGCATTCTTCTAGAGAAGCTGGCGGCTCATGGCTTAGACAGGTGTACTCTTCACTGGGTAAAAACCTAGCTGGATGGCTGAGCCCAGAGAGTTATGGTGAACAGAGCTAAATCCAGTTGGCAGCCAGTCACGAGCGGTGTGTCCCCCAGGGCTCAGTGTTGGGGCCGGTTCTGTTTAATATCTTTATGAATGACCTGGATGAGGGGATTGAGTGCACCCTCAGTAAGTTTGCAGGTGACACCAAATTGGGTGGGAGTATTGATCTGCTTGAGGGTAGGAAGGCTCTGCAGAGGGATCTGGACAGGCTGGATCAATGGGCCAGGGTCAACTGTATGATGTTTAACAAGGCCAAGTGCCGGGTCCTGCACTTTGGTCACAACAACCCCATGCAAACCTACAGGCTTGCGGAAGAGTGGCTGGAGAGTGGCCTGGCAGAAAAAGGCCTGGGGGTGCTCGTTGACAGCCGGCTGAACATGAGCCAGCGGTGTGCCCAGGTGGCCAAGAAGACCAACAGCATCCTGGCTTGTATCATCTATGATGACTCTATAAAATTAATAACCTCAGGAAGTGTCCTTTCCACTAGGTCCTTAAATTACACCTTTCTTTGCTTCCACAATTAACAAAAATAAAATAAGAAAATGTTTATGATTAGGAAAAGTTTGAATTATTACCCCAAGTCTGGGAAGTTTCCAAACCCGTCTGTTGAAGCTGAGTTAAAGCTGCCAAGCAACCACACTCACCCTGCAACTCCATCATTTACAAAAATCCACTCCCCCCACCCCAGAAAAAAGCAACAAGCAGCCAAGTATAGATTTCCCACCTCCTGGAAAAAAGCACAAACATCTTCATTATGCCTGCCCCTGTTATCACTAGGGTGCTCGTTTTTCCAACGGTTCCAAGAGAGCAGTGAAAAAGAGAGGAAGGGCACCTGAGCGTATCTTCAGGTCTCTGCTTTTTCTAACTGACTTCTCCAGGCAGCTTGTTCCAACCCCCCATGCAGAGCCCACCCTAGCTTTATGGATTTGTTGTCTCAGAGTGGCTAAATTAAAGGAAATAGGGATAGGACTAGCGGAGACAATTGCAAAGCTTCTTGTAATGTATAACAACTGCCCCCCCCCCAAAAAAAAAAAAAAAAAAAAGACAGACCCGAACCAGAATCAGAGGGCCATACAAGAAACCATTTTCCTGGAGAGCACCAGGTGCGATCCCTGAGGGCACAGCAGGAGCATAGAGCTGCATTGCTCATCGGTTAGCCAGGTAAACATGCCCTATTTTTACCCCTCCGTCGTGCCCCATGATATTTATCATTTCCTTTTGCCACATGCCAGGCTTGGCAAGGAGAGAAGACCTTCACCGAACACTTCTCCCCAGCACGGCGGGAAGGGTGCCCTGCTCCCCAGGGTGGCACGCCAGCCCCGCCGTCTCTGTCAGCATGGGCTGCTCACTTCCATTTGTCACCAAATGTCACTGCCTCCAGCATGGCCTGCCTAGGGCCCCCAGCCCTGCCAAAGCCCCCAGTGCATTTCAGATCAAGCCTACAGATAGCAAGTTTGTCCTGCCCTGGCTTCAAAAAAAAATATAAGGCAAAAATAAGCTGGTTTCAGGGCGCAGCTGTAGCATTTCAGCCCACAAACTTACCCATGGACACTTCTTCCTAACCAGGCAGCGTGACGTTAAAACTGAGAACATTTGGATCAGGTCCCCAGGCTGCTTTATAGACACACACCAATGCTATTCCCTTCTTGAAAAATGAGTTATATATAAACTACAAGAGAGATCTGCAGATGCCTGCAGTGAAGAACAAGGCACGCTCCCCTGCCAGGAGAGCAGACAGGACCCTGGGGGAGCAGAGCACAGATGAGGCTGCATCCTTCTCCCCTCCCCCAGAAAGCATTTAGAAGAGGCAGGCTCCTTCACACGATTGTCTTCTCTCCAGGGACCTTGCCCACCCCCCTGTTGGTTTAGATACAAACCCCGAGTCTTGCAGAGCTTTTCAGGCAGCTGATCGGCACAAAGCAGGAGGAGCTGTGGTCAAGGAGCCCCATGCACAGGGGAGCTCTCAAGTTCTCAGCAGCACCTGGCTCTGCAGTGCTGGCATGAACCTGCTGGTCAGCATTATGCCTGAGTATCTGCCAGGAGATCTCAGACCTTGAAGCTGCAAAAGATAGAATTAAAGGCAGTGAAAGAAAGCCAGAGTGGCTGTAGCATTTCCCCCTGTAAAGAGGCAGTGCCTTCCGCCTCTCCCCTGTAGCCTGTGACACAGCTGACTTGCAGATCGCAGGACAGTGACCTCCCAGTCCCTGTACCATCTGGCATGGTGGCCTCTCTCCTGTCCCGTGACCTTCAGCTGCATCCTTGAGTCAGGTGTGTCCAGACGCAGTGTAGAAAAAGGCCACCGTGCTGCACTGCAGACCACAGAGATGGTTCTCTGCAGCCCTGAGCAACCCAGGAAAGAGTCATACTTCCTCACTGCAGCCTGGCAGCACTCCTGCTTCCTTGGTCACAAAGCCAGGCAAGCCAAGTCCTTCCCTGAGGGAAGATTTCATGGACAAAACACTTCCCAGGCGCTTCCAATCTCAGGAACATGGCTGTGCAGCCCTTGCGGTGTTGTGACCCTGCCACTCATGGGCGGCAGCAGCATCCACAGCCAGTGGGACCAGGCTCACCCCAGCAGAGCTCTTCCCAGCTGGAGGGAATCAGCCTCAGTGCTCGGTCCCTGCAGCTTTTATTACTGCAAAATCTCTCCAGGTGCTTGACATACTTTCAGCTGGTGACAGTACGTCCCCCATCCACCTCCACCCTCTTCCCAAGAGTCCAACCACTTCCAGTCCTTCTGTAGAGCAGGGATCTAGGCTGTGACACCTGAGGAGGTTATACCATACGGGGTACATGTGTCACACCCCATTGCTGCCTGCTTTATAGCATCACTGTCTCGCCAGCTGCCTGGCCAGAGAGTCACCCTGGGCCAAAGAGCCTCCACTGCTGAGCCTGACCAGCTGTATCCCTCCACTCAAGATCAGGAAACCCAGGGCTGACCCATCAACTTTCAATGCCTTGCTCACTGGAGCAGCAGCAGGACACGGATGCAATGCTCCAAGATGGATTGGGACTGGACCAGACCAAAGCACCCCCAGCTGGCTGCAGCCTCATGCCTGAGCCATGTGGTGAGTTACACTGCCGTCTCTTTTTGTGCTGGGAAATCCAGAAAGGAAAAAAGTCAAAATCTCAAAGCCAGCAGAGGTTGCTAAGCGACAGCAGTGCTTGTTTCTATCCTGCCACTTACAGCATGCCTACGCTGCAAAGGAAGGAAGCAAGTAAGGGATGCAAACATGAGTATATTGCCAAAACACTCAACAGAAACACAGTTGCCAAACATGTACATTAGCTTCATGTTTTGGCTGCCAGGAGAGAAATATTTACTACACATCAATTATTCCATCCTCAGAGCATTTTACCTGCAGAGGAGGACTTCAGGTATTTGCAGCACTCATGAATTTGCCAATTTTCCAGCTGAAATGTATTTCCACACTAAACTCATAGGGCTGTCAGTAGCTGCAAGGACAGCTGCAATGAACTGAGATTTCATCCTTACGTTGTTTCTAATAGATGGCTTTTGTTTTTACACCAGGATGTGGCATTACCCAGCAGTTAGGAAGCACAACAGAAAGGCAGAACTGGACAAGGGAGGAATGAACTCAGCCTTTGTGTAAGCTCCTGGGGAAGAAAAGAGATGGTTTTGGTAAAATAAAGGGCACACACACAAACCTATGTCATTGGAATTATGTTAAGAATTGAAAACCAAGTTAAAAATAGACTAAATGCAGCACTGCTGATCCAGTTGAGAAATTTGTCGTCGCTAAGCTGGATGGATAACAGATAGCTCTTCTCTCAAGTTACTAGCGATAGGATGAGAGGAAATGGCCTCAAGTTGCATCAGGGGAGGCTTAGATTGGATATTAGGAAAATTTCTTTACTGAAAGAATGGTCAGGCATTGGAACAGGCTGCCAAGAGAGGTGGTAGAGTCACCATCCCTGGAGGTGTTCAAAAAACGTGTAGACGTGGCACTTCAGGGCATGGGGGTGTTGGGGTAATGGTTGGACTTGACGATCCTAGAGGTCTTTTCCAACCTTAATGATTCTATGATCTTTCAAAAAAGTGCTCATCACAGAGAAGCTTTAGAAACTAACTGCATGGGCACAGGCTGACTTCCACCCAGCTCAAGCTTCAGCTTTGTCTCTCCCATTGACCAGTGACCACATGCTGTCCTGAATGCACTACAGCCCAGAGGAGCGACTGGGTGGTGAGCAACATACACAGGGCACGCACCCACACTGCCATCCTTTATCTGAGGCAGGGAGCAGGCCAGCCCTGCTCTCGAGCACTTGGGAACCATCAAAAGCACTTATTTAAAAAAAAGTATCTGCTCCCTCTGCGTAGAAGCGGGCCAGCCCAGGGATAAAGTAGGGCACCAAATTGTCCCTCTGAGTGAAGGGGAATAAGGCAGGGAGCATCAGAGAAGTGATTTGAACAGAGTGGTTTCCAAAGCAGAACCTGCTAGCAAATTAAAATATAGCCACAGACACTGATCAGAAGGACGTGCTTGCTGTTGGCACAGCTGTAATAGTGCCTCCTGGGCACAAATAGCCCCACCTCCTGCATCAGTGCAGTGGCTGCAGTGCCCACCAGTTTAGGGGGTGAGAACCCTTGCAGTGCCGCTTCCATGGCCCCTGCGGGGCTGGGGAACTGCAAACCCTTGGGCTCATACACCCTTTTGCTTGGCTTTGAAACAAAGGAGGATTTCCCACAGGTGGAGGAGAGCTGGGTCCTGCTGAGGAAGGAAAGGCTGATGACAGGCAGCCCACCAACACCCTAGTGGGAGACGGTGCACGAGCTGCAAAGCTGGTGAGATGGCTCCAGCAGCAATGCTGAGATGTGGCTGCTGTTGCCTCCAAGCCAACGGCTAGGTCAGATCCCTCCTGGAGCTCCTTCTGGTGTGTTGTTACCACTCCGGGCTGTGAAAACATGGCTGGGGAGGGTTTGCTTTGGGAAGCAGCTGCCAGAAAGATGTCCTCACTCAGGGTACCAGTGATGGAAGGGAGCATGGGGTGAGCATCAGCGGCAAATCATCATGGTGCCTGAGCGTATTGTCACCTTGATGTCTGCATGCCGGTTGCTTTGGTACCACGTCTCAGACTCATTTTGGTACCAGCTGCTGCAGGGAAGAAAGACAAGCCCCCCCAGATGACTTCTAATCAATGTGAGAGCACCAGCAGGTTAGCTGCTCTGTAACCAGATGGGACACATGGCTCTTCAGCTAAACCTTGCAGGGAGGGACCAGACTTTGAAACCCTTGGGAGAGGCAACGTGAGCTGCCTGGGCAGCAATGAAGCGCCATGGGCAAGCCCTGATGGATATTTTCCTCCTGCCTTTTCATCCTGCAGGAAGGCTGACCTGCACCAGCTGGGTGAGCAGGTTGGTGTCCCCAGGGGTGCAAGCACAGGGTTGGATCCCTGCTGGCCCAGCAGGCAGGGGGAGAAGAAGGTTTGGGGGTCCAGGGCATTAGAGGTCCCAGTTCATAGTGATGATGACTGGAGGGAAGCAGAAGAGGGGCAGTCACATGGTTGGGTCCAGTTTGGGAAAGGCGAGTGGGGAGGGAACAGTGGGGTACAAGGGGCAGCTGCCTGCCCCCAGGATATGGCCTTGGGGAGTGGTGACCATACCTTTTGCAGGGGTGCTGGGTGCTCCAGAAATAAGCCTAGCAAAGCACTGCAGGCCTCAGAGCAGCCCTGAACACTTTATTTTCACAGCTCTTGGCCCACCCATACACATCCACAACCAGGCTTGGGGCAGGGCTGGGGCTCTGCACAGGTACCAGTGACCAGGGATGCTGGAGATGTGGGGAGAGGCAGCATCAGAGGGAAGGAGCCATGCTGGAGGGAAAGGGGACGGTCAGAGGGATGTTTTTCCCACAACAGGAAAGCAATGGGGACAGACCCAAACCCCCAGTCCCCCAGCACCTTCCTTGGCTCACCATCCCAATGCTGCCCCTTGGGCTGCACAGCCCTCCACGGTCCTGGACTTGCTCCCAAGGAGCCGTGCTGTGCAGAGCACCTCCCCATGCCAGTCCCATCCTTCAGGCAGACCCACGCCAGCACCAGTCCCCCAAGGGCAGCAGTCCCAGCCATGGGCACCCCACCACTGCGGGGTCACAGCACCCATGTGAGGACCTCTCTCTTGTTCAAATGGCATTGGAGACCCTCTCAGAGGATGTTGACAGCCTGCAGTATGTCCGCCAGCACGTACGAGCTGTCCCAGGGGCGCCCAAGCTGCCGCAGGGCCCCCTCCAGTGCCTGGGCACGTGCCGCCAGCTCTATGGGGTCCTGCTGGCCCTCGGGGCTGGGCTGGCAGAACAGGATCTCGTTGACCTCCCCTTCAATGCGGCGTGCGTAGAGCATTGGGAAGACCTCCCTGAGGGTGGCCAGGACAGACTCCTTCAGCTGGGCGTCACGGCACACCAAGTTGAGCACAAAAATTCCTGCAGGAGGATGAGAGGGATGGGAGTTCAGACCAGCCTGCGTACACCGCCTTGCTCCCTACCTCCCTGTGGGAACACAGCTGAATCAGTGCCACCCTGGTGCAAACGTCTCCCGCATGGCAGCACAAGTACTGGCATCTCCCAGTGCCCTTGGCCCAGCTCCACGTCCCTGCTGCTACATGGGTCGTGGGTGGCCACACAATCTGTTCCCAGGTACGGCCTACACCCTCTGTCTTCCTGCAACCTTTCTTGGCCCCCCGGGGATGTCTCAGCCTGCCTGACCCAGCAGTGCCGCAGGCCATCCGCTACACCCCGCTCCCTGCTGTCACAACACCCACTGAAACACCCGGATCTGGAACCATTCAGGAGCGGCCGATGCCATGCAGCAATCCCGGCTGCAGCTGCTATTCTCCAGGATGAGAAACGGTGGCACAGCACGATTACACAAAGCCCACACAGGACCAGCCAGTCCAGCTGCAGGGGCACCAATGGATGTCCCCTCTTACCTTCTGACTTGAGGATGGTTTTAACTTTCTGCAAGAAGGGCTTTTCCACAAAGGCCGGGGGTGGGCAGCTCATTCCCACTGCGAGGTCTTTGCTGTCCACATCGAACATGACGGCGTCGTACTGGGCTGGGGCTGCAGGAGGGCGGGCAGAGATTCGTTATCCCATGGGACAGGGGTGAACCACACATGGTGGGGAGGCAATGAATGGACACCCCCTCTGTCATGTTACAGATGCTACTCTCTCTCTCAGTGTTCCCCTTTCCAAATGAGAACGACAGCAGCAGCCCTTGGCACCGGGGGGCACAGCAGATCTAAGGTCCCCTGCACATGTTGGCAAGGACAGGCCTGGGAGCTGCAGAAACCTGGCAAGGCTGGACCTCATGATCTGTGGCAGGTGATGGGCAGGGACAGGAAACAGAGGGTGAAAGTGGCCCAGGACCCCGGTCCCCAGCATGTCACCCACTGGGCTTGATGGGGTGCGTGGGATGCTCCGCAAGAAGGTACCTTCAGCTGCCAGCTTGGCCACATAGTCCAAGCCATCGGAGATGTGCACCCGCATCCGGTCGCCCTGGGAGAAGCCAAACCAGCGTGTGGCCACCTCCAGCATGGAGGGGTCAATCTCCACCACAGTCATGCAGGCCTGCGAGAAGTAGTCGTGGACGAATAGGGGCAGGCTGCCCCCACCAAGCCCCACCACCAGCACCGCCAGCAGGGCTCCTGCCAAGAGAGTACCCAGTGAGCCACCAGGATGGCCACAGTCCCACTGCTCATCCCACCCGCCAACCTCCAAACTGCTTCAGGAAATGTACGTGGGGCATCTTGGCCAGGAAAGCCCTTGCCCAAGGACCTGGGGCATGGGGATACACGTGCACCTGTCCCCAACGCAGCCTCCCACTTCTGGCCTCGTCACCTGGGAGGGGGTCAGGGCCCCGCAGCAGGCAGAGCCCCGCAACCATGGCCCTGTGGTGCTCACAGCACAGGTAGCTCTTGTCGATGGCTGCAGGTGGCTCAGTGGGGCTGGGTTTCTTCTTGTCCTTTCTCCGTTTCTTCTGGCCTGAATGACAGGTGTCAACTGGTAAGGCTAGGTGGATGACAGGGGTGCTTTCTGACGACTAACCACCTCCAGCCCCTGTCACACCCACAAGGCAAGCAGCAGAGTGTAAAAACACTCCCATAGGTCCTCTGGGACAAGGCAGACAGGTCCCAGCAGGACCTCCTGTACCGATCTCGCTCTCTGCCACCCCAAAAAGTCACCCTTGGCCCCTGCCCCTTCCTGGCTGCCCCACATACCTGGGAGAGGCGTGGGAGCCAGGAGCCGAGCCTCTGACTGCACCACGTTCCTGTTGCGGAGGAAGATGAGGCGGCGGAAGTAGCAGGTGCCATCCCCTTTCACATCCTCCACAACGTACTCCCCGCTCAGGGGGCTGGTGTCATGGTGCTGCACTGTCCGCACCCCAATGTCCCCTCCCACAGACAGGAAGGGCACCTGCAGGGAGGACAGGGACTGGTGCAAGGAAGGAAAAGCTACAGGAACAGACCCTGGCATTCCTGCTGTCCTGACCACAGTGGACACAGTGCAGGAGCAGCAGGATATGCTGTAGGCAGGCCCCTGTACATGGCACACCAGGTCCCCCTCATACATGTGTTGGGGTATGGGGAAAAGACACCCCAAGAGTTCTTGCAAGAGCTGAGGTTTGGGGAGTTAGGCCAGGAAGAAGACAGATGAGACAGGAGAAGTTAATGCCAGGATTAAGAAGGGGCCAGATGCTCTCAGGGTTTCAGGATGCCTGGTTTTCTTGGGATGTTGGGTTTTGGAGGGCAAGGACTTCACAGTGAATCCTGCCATGCAGGCACCTCGTATCCTGCCTCCAAGCAAAGGCAGCCAGCTGGAAGGAAAACTGAGAGGATCTACACCTGAGGCCAGTCTCCTCCCCATCAAGGCAGCCAGCTCATGCACTGCAGCTTGGTCTCCCTTGGAGAAGACAGACTTGCTGCTGGTGATGAGCCAGCCTGGCCCCAGTTTTGGGGAAGCAAAGGAAGAGGGCCAGGCAGTGGGGCTCACCTGCTGCCGGGCAGGGAGGCCCGGCGGGGCCAGTTCCATCACCTTCCCTGACAGCTCTGCCTGGATGCCAGCCATGCCCTCGTAGTGCTGCTCCCTGTGCAGGGCCACAGTGACCAGGCGCCTGAAGCCCGCGCTGGCAGCCAGCTGCCTCCGCCCTTCCTCCGTCCCAAAGAGCCATTCGGTTTCTCTGCCCTGTGGGACTGCAGAAGGGTGTGCCATCAGCCTAGGCCAGTCACAGTCCCTGAGCGACCACCCCGGCCTCCAAAAGAGGAGCCACAGGGAATGGCAAGACATCACGAGGAGGCACCACTGCATGCCTAGAGCCATGCTCTGCAACTATCAAGAGAGCCAGGACCTTCCCCATTTTGGACAGGCTTATGCAGGAGACAAAAAACCACATCTCATAAGAAGGGGGCACCCAACAGCCTCAAGACCCGTCTCCAGGATGTGCCAAGCCCCAGTTTTGCAGGTGCACAGGGGGGGAACTCTGCTGATGGCAGAGCCCAGCATGTCTCCATGAGGTGCAAGCACAAAAGCAAAGTGCACCCCCAAGCAACCTGGCCCTGGCAAATCAGGATGCCCACGCAGACCAGTGACACCTTTCTGGCTGTGCCCACTGCACTCTGGCTTTATGCGGTGATGTGCTATGGCAGCTGTCACCAGCATCAAGGCAGGAATCACCACCTTGGAGGCAGGGCAGGCAGCATCCCTCTGCGGCCAGATGAGCATCCGCTCAGCCAGTGAGCTCTGTGCCAGATCTCTGCTTGCACCACCAGGCAAACACATGTCCCTCCGCAAAGCCAGGACTAAAACATCAACCGAACCCCACAGGTTATTCCCCTCTCTAGCCCCGACTGCAGCAGGGCCAGGATCGCTGGCCGTTTTACAGCTCCTGGCCAGAGCACCATCTCTTTGCAGGCAGTAGAGGCTGTACTCACTGATGAAGATGGCGAAGTGATTGTCCCGGGAAAGTTTCACCGAGGGGCTGTCAACCACATGCAGTGTGTAGCGAGGCCTCTCGCTCTCTTTGTCACACAGGTCCAGGGAAACCTGCTCCACGCAAGGGGTTTTGGTCAGCTGGCTGCAGAGCAGGGCATAATGCTGCCGATCCTTCACTGCTGCCACCAGCCGCTCCGCGCTCTCCACCCGCATCGGCTTGTCCTGTTCCTCAGGGCAGATCTCCAGGATCTGCGATGCTGAGCCAGGGATCTTCCTGAACTTTGTCATGACATAGACAAAGACAGGTAGGACAAACTGCTGTTTCTCCCTGCTGCTGGCCACCTGATGGACACGCACAACCCAGCCTTCCTGGGAGAAGTACTCCACTGCTTTCTTCAGCACGTGGGCTTGAGCCAAGGAGACACAGAGGTAGCGCCCTCCTAGCTGCAGGACCCGGTTGATCTCAGCAAACATCTTGTCCACCTTGGCTAGAGTGGCCTCCTCTTCATCAGTGAGGATGGCATCCAGTGTGCCTTTGTCCAGGACCACCTGGAAGTGGGCGTCAGGGAAGTCCATCTGAAGCACGTCCATCAGCAGGTAGCTCATCTTTGGCCTCTTGCTCCCGCTCCGCTCTTGCATCTGACGGATCACTGCATCGCTGATGTCAATGTTCACAATGTCCTCACACATCCCCAAGTCATACATCTGCTCGCTCAGCTCCGAGTTCCCGCAGCCTACCACCAGAACCTGGGGAGCAGCACAAGAGCAGTGTGACCATAAGAATGCCCTGGAAACATGCCCCGAAGTGTTTTATGAGCAAGTATCAGCCACAGCCACCAGCCTTCTGTGAAAGCCACACCCGCAAACCCACTCTCGGGGGCGCCGAGATAACGTTTCCACATAGAAAAGCCACACGGGCAGAGAAGCAATGCATCTCTTTTGGGGACGATGTGGATGCTTTAACGCCCGGAGCTCCCCGTCCGGGGCAACTCGCGGATCTCTCCCGTTCTCTTGCTCACGGGGGGCTTCGCACCGCCCGCGTCAGCGCGCGTTGGCGGTGTGAGGCGGGGCAGGGCGGCACAGAGCTCGCCGCCCAGGAGGAGGACGGCCCGGGGGAGGCTCACCTTATCGCGGGGCCGGACGTACTTGTGCAGGACAGGGCAGAGGTCCGGGAAGGCCCCGTACCACTCGAAGGGCCGCTGCCCGCGCTGCCGGAAGAACCGGTCCCAGTAGCGGGAGGACCCGAACTCCCCGGGGCGGCGGGGCAGCAGCTCCATGGCCCCGGCGCCGCTCCCGCCGCACGTGTCCCGGCAGCGCGCCGACTGCTTCCGGGTGCGCGGGCGGCCTGGCAGCCCATTGGCTGCTTCTCCCCCGCCGGCCACTTCCCATTGGCTCGCCGCGCAGGACGACGGCCCGGGCGCGCTCCCGGCAGGGGAGTCCGTCCCTTGGGGCGCAGCCGCCGCGGCCCCTGGGCTCGGTGCTCTGCGGTACGCGGGTCTGTGCCCTCTCCACAGCCAGAGAGGGCGGCAAAGAATGCCCGGGCACGGCCGGAGACCCCCCCGGGCACGGCGGGCCGTGCAAACTGCCCCTGCCCTGCGGGGCGCAGACGTACAGCTGCCACCGTCCAGCCCTGCTGGGCTACGGGGAATCGGGGAAAAAAAGACACCAGTGGCTTCAAAACGAGCAGATTTAATGGCAGGCCGCAGCGGAGCAGAGCTCCCCCGGTGCAGTCTGCGACACAAACAACACAGGGTGTCCCCAGCCCCAGCGAGGCTAGCTGGGACCAGAGCGGGGCTCTGTCGAGTTGCTTTGAAGAAAGAAGGCAGAGAGCTCGCTCAGTGCTCTGTACCGGTGGGAGATGGAATTCTTCACTGCCTTGGGTAGTTCAGCATAGCTGGAGGGGAGAGAAACCACAAGTCTTAGCAGCAGAGATGCTATGGCATGTCCCCTGCCAAGTCACCAAGTATTCCCCTGCTGCTTGCCATCTCCCTGCAGGGCATCTGTGCTGACACACTGGCAAAGCCAACAACCCCCGTCCTGAGCCGGGGGTTCCCCGTCACCCACCACATTCAAATCCAGGAGGGCATTTTCTCCCTGCTGCCCTTCCCTGTAAGCAGGTTCCTCTCCGCACACAACCTCAACGCTGGCTTTCCTTACATAAAGAGCTGTAGGTAAAACTCTACTTACGTCTGGTGGTAGCCATCTGGCTGGAAGCAGGGATCCCAGCCAAAATCTCGAGGGCCTCTGGGCTCCACTATCAGCCCCTGCCATGAAAAAGCAGAAAAGCTCCACAAGCTGTGGTTTTGCGACACCTCCCTCGCAGTTGCATTTCAAACACAGACTGAAGAGCTATGCATGGCCATGGCTCATGCGGAGGTCACCGAAGGCTTGGCACGCAGTTCTGTCCTCATTCCCAGGATGTAAACAAAGTTAGCAGCCCCAAACTCAGTGCTCCATCACACTGCCCTGTGTTGACAGCCCCTTGACTCCCCTCAATTAACAGAGCTAACAACTGCACTCAAAGACAGCCCTGCCAGAGGGAGGTGAGGGGGCTGAAGAGCCCAAGGTAACGTGCAAAGTGTTCAGCACGTACAGCTGGGCAAAACGGCTGCAGCATTCAGCACCCACCCACCAGATGCCCTCCCCATCAGCCTCTTTCCAACAAGCTCCGAGGGTGTTCAGACACCCAGGAGCCACTAAAATTGTCCTCACAGAGCCAATGCTGTTACAAAATTCACATTACAGCCCTCCTTCTTCAGCACATTCCCTTCCCCAAGTACAATACCTACATGAGTCTGGCCTTTGAACAGCTTCACTGGCTCCTCTGGGTTCCCAGTACTGAATGCAAAGGTACAGAGAGCGTAGGCAGATTTGTCTTCAAACCCAGCCAGCAGCTTGTACAGGCCTGAGCGACACAGAAAGGATCCTGGTGTTACTGCCTTTCCTTCAGAGTGCGACACACCCACCTAGAGACGGATTGAGGGAGCATTCTGGATTCACATCCACAAGGGAGAACTATAGGAGGTGACAAAGCTTAGGCATAAGGACGCTTTTGGCAGAGTCCCTTGCATGACTGAAGCCAGCAGACCTAACACAGCATGAGCTGCAGGGACCTGCTATTAATCTGGGAGCAGAAGCAAATGAGCATGCGGCACCACAGAGGACTAAAGCCCACTCTGAATTAGCATGATTAATGCTCACGCTTGTGACACCAGTGCAGAATTTGCAGTCACACTCTTAACTATGGGATCAAAGGAAGTCACTGCACATCGGGGAGGTGAGCATTAGCGGAGGACCTTGCCCAGAAGCCAAAGGGAGCAGCAGGTCTTCCAGGTTATACTGATGACAAACAAGAAGTTCCCACAAGCGCTGCCAGGCAGGACTCTGGGAATCCAGGGATGATGCTGAAACGACTGGGGGAAACAACATCCCGTGAAGCAGGGCACAGAACAGGCTCAGGGAGAGAATGCAAAGGGGCAGAGCTGGATGGAGAAGAAAGGAACCAGCTATGAAATGGGGAGCGCAGTGGGCCAGCATGCTCAGCAGAACCCAGCATGTGCAGGGATCCATTTAACTAAGAAAGGACCAAGTTATGTGCAGAGCAGTAACACAGGAGGCAGTACCTTCTGGTTTCAGTTTTTCCAGGAACCATTTTCTGACAGGGAAGAAGAGAGGGAAGATTAATTTTTGCTATTATTTCTCACAAACACAGGCGTCCTTGAGACATTGTTGCCTACATTTTCACAGCCCTTTGAATCCCTCTTAAACATGCTGTCAAATCACCTCATTCTGGACTATTTACCAATAATGACCGACTTAGGTTTTAAACTGAATGGGACACAGTGAAAATAGCAGTGGAGTATTTAATTTACTGCAGTACTGAGGTCTACGTAAATAACCCAGTTCTCACTTGTGAACACTGACATGCCGAAATATGTTTCTCAGCTCGGATTTTTCACATCTTACACCCGATTCTAGTGCCAACTTCATCATATAAAGCTTTTATGTCTCTGCTTAGCTCAGCAGAGATAGTTTGGAAGAATTAATCACACTAAAAGTTAATTCCAGGAGATAAGGCAGTATTTTTAAAGAGGATTTACACTGTAATGTAATAATCTTGTTATCTGCTGGATTAAAGCAGTCCCTATGAGAACCTATAGCACACTCATCCCAGAGTCCTGCTGAAAGACATGGTGCCTTAACTATGCAGAGCCCCCTGTGGGGCCAGGTTCACAAGCTGGCTGCAAGAGCAAGCACCACAGATCGGGAGCCAGAGCCAACAATTTGGGTCTGACAATCTCATCCTGCACCATGACTTAGAGCAGGGCTTAAGGAGTTAAAGTCAAGCCCCTGGGGTGCAGGATGAGGCAGAGTACAGAGACCAGTAATCACCTCCCTGACCCTGTTGCCATTGGCCGGTGGAGAATCCCCCATGAAGCACACCCCGCCAGCCTGTGCTCCTAACTCTAAGACATGGAAGGTGAAGCAAGTGCCCTCGTACTTACATGTACGGCCCTGGAAGCCCGCCCAGGGCGTTGAAGCACAAGCAGGTATCCTCTACTATAACAGGTCCCTGAACCTACAGCAAAAACCCAAGAAATGGAAACATTAGACCTAGGGGAAGGCACTGCCTCCAACCCCATTTTCTTGCTCTGTCTTATTCTCATGTTTCTACAATAACAGGAACATCACAAAAATCCACCAACCACTAAAGTTCTTCGGCAGTCCATACCAGACAGACAGAGCTAAACCCGTGCTCTTCCTAGGCAGGCCGGAGTGGCTGAAGTGTGATAGGGAAGATCTCACATGGAGAAAAATGAGCAGAACTGAACACCCCCTACCGTCTTGGAGGCGGGAATGGTGGGACAAGGAGGATGAAAGCCTGTGTCCTGGAGGAACATCTACATTCTCCTCGAGTCTCAATCCTCACTTGGTTCTTTTAAGACACCCCTCCCAGACACAGCTCTGGAAAGGGGTCCATCAGAAGTTCCAGCTGACAGAAAACTCAGTGTCCCACAACCGCTGGGGCTGGACTGATGGAGCTGTCATGCCCTCCTGTTGCTCGAGGGACATGGCTGAACATGAGCCAGCAGTGTGCCCAGATGGCCAACAGCATCCTGGCTTGTATCAGGAATAGTGTGGCCACCAGGAGTAGGGAAGTGACTGTGCCCCTGTCCTCAGCACTGGTGAGGCCACACCTCAAATGCTGTGTTCAGTTTTGGGCCTCTCACTACAAGAAGGACTTGGAGGTGCTGAGGCGTTTCCAGAGAAGGGCAACAAAGCTGGTGAAGGGTTTGGAGAACAAGTCTTATGAGGAGCGACTGAGGGAGCTGGGGTTGTTTAGCCTGGAGAAGAAGCAGCTGAGGGGAGACCTTATGGCTCTCTACCACTACCTGAAAGGAGACTGTAGTGAGGTGGGGGTCGGTCTCTTCTCCCAAGTTACTAGTGATAGGATGAGAGGAAATGGCTGCAAGTTGTGTCAGGGGAGGTTTAGGTTGGATATTAGGGAAGATTTCTTTACTGAAATAGTCAAGCATTGGAACAGCCCAAGCAGGTGGTGGAGTTACCATCCCTGGAGGTGTTCAAAAAACATGTAGATGCGGCACTTCAGGGCATGGTTTGGGAGGCATGGTGGTGTTGGGTTGATGGTAGGACTTGATGATCTCAGAGGTCTTTTTCAACCTTAATGGTTCTGTGATTCTATGACACAAGAGGCCAGCGGAGCAGCAGCGGGACTGCCTAAACACTGTGTCACCGGTGAGAATTCACCACTGCCCAGTGCAGGTCAGAAACAGCCGGGCGATGGGAACGCAGCCAGGCCCGGCCCGGATGTGCCCTGACTTTCCTCAGGGCCGAGTCCGAGGCCCGACGCCCCCAGTCGTCTCCAGCCCCGCCGGGGACTGGGGTCCCCCAGGGCTCCCGCACCGAAAAAGGAAGGGGAAAAGGGAGCGACCTGCCGGGCGGCTTCTCGGCACTTCTGCACGGAGATCTCGTCCGGCTCCCCCTGGTACTCCGGCACTGGGGACACAAAGGCCGGCGCTAAGGAGACACCCGGACCGGGCCAGGCCGCCGCGTCCCCCCGGGCCCCGCCGCCAACTTACGGTCAATTTTCCTCGCCACCAGCGTGTAGGGAGAGGAGTCCCCGAGGATCTGGGTGACCTGCGGAGGGAGGTGAGGTGAGGTGAGGTGAGGTGAGGCGAGGCGAGGCGAGGGGAGGGGAGGCTAGCCCACCCGCCCCCGCCCACCTCCTCCAGCTTCTTGGCGTTGCCTGTCACGAACACCACGCTCCGCCGGGCTGGCGCTGCCATCTTGCCCCCGCGCCCTGATCCTCCAATCACCGGTGGCGGCGCTCCCAGCGACGCTCAACCAATGGGCGATGCCTAAGGGAAGGGGTGGGGGGTGGGGGAACTCCCGGTCTTCCGAAGGAGATGGTACTTGCCTCTCGCTCGTGCGCATGCGCAGACTGTACCGGCCAATCACGAGAGAGGGCGGGAGCAGGTCGCTATGGCGGCGGGTTCTCCGCCACAGCCTGGCTCGCCAGAGGCTCCGCTGGCCGAGGCCCGGCGTACAGCGGGGCGGGGGAGATATCCCGAAGAAAATTGAATTTTCTTGTAAGCAATAACAGTGAACTGTGTGAGCTTTGCGAAACAGAACGTGGCGGCCAGAGAAGGGAGCTGAGAGGTAGGGAAGCGTTTGTTTTACGACTTTATACTTGAAGAAGAGCTGAGATACCTATAAAAGGGAACATCCCGCCTCAGAAGAGGCTGAGAACCGGGTGATAAAGTGTATTGTCGAGAAGAACAACTAATCGGGATGTTGATAAGAACTACAACTAAGCGTCCTTTAGGTGAACTATCCTCATTATAATATCCGTAGACCAGAAAACCCTGTACTCAAGCAAGCCCCTCTCTGAGCATGCGTAGTAAATTTAAAGGGAGCGGTACCTTTAAGGTGAAATGATAAAGAAACTAACCAATTATTAGCTGCGAGGTGTGAATACTAGCTGTGACTGACACATTTAACTGTATGAATACCTTACAGTTTCTTTGTGGAGTTACCACCTAGCGCCCATCTTTGTGCAAAAATTAAATTAATAAAATACCTCCGCTCTGTTTGGCATTTTGCACACCGGGCAAATGAACCTGCTTTTAAGGAAAAGGCAGCTGTGTCCCTTTCACGGTTCCCCGCCGGCTACCTCCCTATTTACTTCCCCAGCCTTTGGCAGCCGGATGATCCCTCTCTCTCCCCCTCTTTTCCCTGAAGTAGAACCACATGTAGTTGAGGGAATCGGGTAGCAGGTTGTGTTCCAAGCCCTGCTGCTATTTACTCCCCGACCTCTGGCAAGTCTTTGTCACTATCTGACACCAGATTTCCTACGTGGGAGCGATCAAGTTTCATCTATCTGAAGGTAGATGCAGGATCAGCTGGCAGCTGTAACAAAAACATTGGTGGGAGAGCTGGATGCAGGAGTCAGGAGTGGGAGAGCTCCCACTGTGGAGCCCTAGAGGAATGGGCCAGTGAAGCTCAGTGCTCCCCAGCTGAAGGGTAGCAGGGACCGGTGCCCTGCCAAGTAGCACAGGGTCCTGGGAGCTCTCCGGCTATAGTACCCAGCCCTCTGCCTCAGACCCAGCCCCGCCAGAAGCTCCTGTTTTGCAAGGGGGGGGGACTCCTTCCCCTCTGCTCTGTCCAGTCCCAGAGCTGGAGCTGGGATGCAGGAGTCCTCCCTCCACCTGCATCAGAGCTGCAGACATCCACCCCTGCAACCCCATTCCCTCAGGCATGGGGACCCCAGGGTCTTGCTACATGGGTCACAACTGCAAACCTCAGAGGAGGAACCAGCCCTGCAGCAGGAATGCACAACTCCAGCCAAAACATGCCGTTCCCTGTAAAAAAGCAATCATGGAAAACGGCAACTAATGAAGAGGTCTGTCTTCTGCCAAAGGGAATGGATAAAACAGACCCTTGGTGAAGTGATGCTTGGGTGAAGGAATTGTTTTTGTTGTAAAATCTCCTTCATAATGTCCCCTGAGTGAAAACCAATCCCAAAGCATGCAGACACTGCTGGAAACAACAACCCTTTCCACTCACTACAGTTCTCCCTGCCACCAGTCCAGGGTGGGACAGCACAGGCTGCAAAATTAAGACCACTGTATCTCAAAGGACATAAGGAGGACTGCTTTATAATGTACCTGAGACGAGATATTGTAATGGTCTTTTCAGCCGTGTGAAAAAAAAAAAGAAGGAAGGAATCTATAAAATTGGCTCAATAAATTCTATTACTGTGAAGCTACTGTTGATCCGCTGGTGCCTCTCACAGCCAGAGCTGGTCCCTTGGGAAGGTCTGCGCTCAGGATTGCCCCGGCATTGAATGTAAATTACTTGAATGTAAAACCGATCAACACCTAATTCTTGCAATGCAGGGAAGCGCGCTGAAGGTTTTGGCCATGG
This sequence comes from Phalacrocorax carbo, assembly GCF_963921805.1. Taxonomy (NCBI): domain Eukaryota; kingdom Metazoa; phylum Chordata; class Aves; order Suliformes; family Phalacrocoracidae; genus Phalacrocorax; species Phalacrocorax carbo. The sequence goes on along the minus strand of NC_087518.1, from coordinate 34,631,285 downwards.
CAGTTTTCCCTGCCCTGTATCTCAGGTATACCGGTTTGCACCCCAACCTCCTGGGAGGTGCTGCAAAAGCACTCTGGCAGCACCATTGAGGAAAGCCAGCTTTTCCAGGGCAAGAACCTGCTGCCTGTGCTCAGCTGTCTGGGGTAGACCTGGTCCAGTCCCTTTGGTACCAAAGGATGAGTCTGAGGCAGGCACAAGACGCAAATGGTCCAGGGCCAGGGGGCCTAACCTCCCCACCTTGTTTCCATGGATCCGGGTCAGCTGGAAAAGCCTATGTGCCTGTCTGAAGCAGCGAGCTGCTGGCATGGTGATAACAGCAGCACTTCTTAGGGTGGTACGCTGGTTCCTGCACTGAGGAGAGTTCAACTCTACCTGGAAACACTCCCCAAGAACATGCTGCTGACAGAGATCTGCCAAACACAGCAAGGACAGGGCTCGGGATGATGTAGCAGCAGCTCCCAAATTCAGCAGCTCTTTAATACAGTATGGAAGCCTTCATCTTACCAGCACCCATTTTCCAAGGCCGTCAGCCCAGCTTTAAAGCCAGGCTTTGCATCTAGCAAGCAACTGCAAAACTAACTTCTGTTGTTCAGACCTGGTGCCAGCAGGGACGTGAAGCCCTGATGTGCTGCTGTGGCACCAAGGTCCTTCTGTGGGTGGCAGCAGCCAAGGCAAGATGGGGCTGCCAGAGGTACTGGCAGGACTCCCCAGCAGCAGGAGTAAAGCCTGCCCTAACAGGCAGACCAGGGCAGGCACAGCACAGCCATTACACAGGCTCACAGCACCATTAACTCACTTTTCAGCTGGCAGGAAAAGGTACCTGATAGTTCAGTAAGACCTGCAGCCCCCCTGAAGACAGACACAGTCCCTCTTCATCCACCCTCTTGATCCCTTGCAGATGGAAAGTAGCCAAAGGCATAGGCAGGATGATTTTTGTCCCTTCCACTGGGTGCCTGATCTTAAAACCAGGCTACACTTCAGAAGGAAAAACCCAGCTTGGCTTTGTTGTTCCTACCTGGAGAGAACAGGGCCCACAGAGGGGAAAAGCTCTATTTATATTCCAGCTGGGCAAGCAGAACTTGTAATCACATCTGACCCTCCAGCCTGCTGTGCACACTTTTAATCCCGCTCTCTGCATGAAGCAGCACCACCACTCAGGTGAAAACTGCATACAAGGAACCAGGGGCAGGTTCAGAATGGAAGCTGGGACATGGCACTGAGAATTCTCTGGGGCACCATTTCCCCTCTCCAACATTATTTCAGACACACGCTAAAAAGTACAAGGCTTCTGTCATCAGAAAAGAGGCAGCAAAAAGAGAACCAGGAGAGCCCGCTCTCAGCTCAGCAGAAGTCCCAAGCTCCGGGCTGGAAGGAACAAGGGTCCCAAAAATAAAGGGCAGACAGAAATGCCACCAACACCTGAGACCAAGGTTGGAGACAACCAAAATGCAGCAGTCCCACCCATGGATGGAGGAGCTCAGCTCCTGTTCAGTCCAGCACAGGGGCCCCTATACCTCCCCAAGCACCCCAGCACATCTGTCCGGCAACAACCCCCCACCCCACCAGATCACAGGGATGCAAAATGGGTTGGCATTTGGGACTGCAACCACCACATCACAGTGAAGGCCTCGGAATATGAAATGGGCTTTTTCACCCTGGACTGGTTTCAGGATAGTTGCTGCCCTCCTCCTGTGCCTTTTATATCACTGGGCTAATAGCTGGGCTTTACATACCCTTCCTTTTGGTTAAGAAATCAGTGACCCAGGCCTTTCCTATGGACTCCTGGCAGTGGAGAGCTGTGAATATCCTCTAGAACACTATAAAGACATGCAGGAACTCCACATGTACAGTCAAAAATAAGTTTACTGGAATGTCTTTAGTCACAGTTGTAAGCAGCGATACTGAAAACACTGAGCTTGTGCATTCCCATGGCAGGACCAGGAAGTCTTCTGAATTGTAAAACCTAAGTATTTCTTTTTTCCTCTTTTTTTTTTTCTTGTGGAACAACAGAGAAACACCACCCTTGCAGTTCTCCACAGAAGGGCCGGTTCCCTGTAACATAATGGTATGTTTCTCTTCAGACATTTTTCCCCCTCCTTTGCTCTTTTGAAAGGACAGAGTCCCCTCTGCCTTCCGCAACAGGCAGTGGGGAACCGCTCAAATGGAATTATTAATATTACAACTCAACCATATATACAGATAAACTGTAGCAGCAAGTAGCCAGCTCAAACCAGAGACACAGAATTCCACAAAACAGTCAGTTTGGGAACCAAATCTTCTGTTACAAAAGAAGTCTGACAGCAGGAGCAGGTACTTGACTGAAAAAAAGGGTCATCTGGCAGTTCTTAAAACACTCTGTTGGAACTGGCTGCTTGCCACTGCCTCCTCACTCCTTGGAGAAAAACAACTTCAAAGCTATATACAGATATCTCACTTAAATTACACAGCAGTTTGGTTATCCCAGAGCCAGCTCCACCGAAGCCTCCAGCTGCCCTGTCAGGTATGGTACTTCAGGACTATGGGTACTGGAAAACACAAAAGAAACAAGCTCTCAGCCACACACGTTTGTGTGCAGCATCGATCCCTGCCAGAGAGATCCCCCCTGTTTCTGTAGCGACAAACACCAAACAGCTGTGAGGGAAAGTGTGTTTCCAAGCTCAAGCTAATGCAATCTGCTGCCTGCACACACGCTAGACAACATTTCCTGCCACCTTCATCTCCTTCCAGCTTCCCAAAATTAAACCAGATGGGATTTTCCATCAGTCTCTCTCTACAACACTCCCAGCCTGCTGCCAACTCTGCCTCTCCTGCTGCAGGCTGTGTGGCAGCAGGACAACAGGCCACAAGGGTTTTGCCAAAGTAACTCGAACAGTTGCAGAGCTGCCCCAGCCATGGTCGGTGGGAGGAAAACCCTCTGGACCCAGTAGCACAGAAGAGCTGCGCTGCTGTGCTGGGCTGCCTGGATCCCTGGAGCATGTTATTCTGCAGGCAGAGGGCTGAATTACTACTTCTGCCTGGAAGAAGTATGCTCTGGTCATTACTACCTGTTTGGTAGGAAAAGCAGTGACATCTCTGCTCTGGGGAGCTCCAGAGACACCAGGAAGGACAGAAGGCAGGGGAAGGGCCCAACGGCAAAGCCACAACAGCTGCTTGCTGAAAACTAAGCAGCCCAAAAGCTTTGGGGAGGAGCATTTGCAGGAAGCAGGCCCATTGCAAGATGGTCGATATATGTGGAGATACCTTTGGAAGACATGGCTCTGGTCTGAAACTCTTCTGTCTACTCTCACCAGCCTCAGGATTAGTCAGTGCCAACCCTGGATTGATACAACGTTGGCCAGGCAACGTTGGCTTTCTTTGGCCACAGTCAGTAGGACTCTGAGCCTGCTCCTCAGTGCGCACATTTAAACCTTGCAGAAGAGCAGCATGGTGTGGGCTACAGGCACCACTTATGATAGCTTAAGGCAGAGTGGGGCACAATGGAGTGGCTCAGGTGCTCGGCCCGAGGGACAACAGCACCATGGTGTCACTCATTGTGCGAAGTGCCACGAATATTTCAATGCTAGACATGGCTGGGGTGACCTGGAGCTACTCACCAATGATCACAAGCAGAAGAATGACTGCCACCAGCACTATGATCACCTTCATCTGCAAGGGTAGCACAGAGTCATGTTATGCAAGATGCCCTGTGTAGCTGCTTTGACCTGAAAGGAGGCCTTGCCTTCCAGCATCTTTTCAGCTAGAAAGCAGAGCTTCTCCATCCCCTCCCAGGGGAGGGCAGGTAACCACCCTTCCAGAAACCAACCCCTGCCTGCTTCTGTTCTTGCTCACCTTGCAGCCTCGCCACCACATCTGTCTCCGAAGCTGCTTGGCTCTGTTGCTAAAAGCTGTTGCATTGTCTGATAAACTTTCTGTTGAAGGAAAGAAGAGAGGCAATTCAGGGACACACAGAGTCAGGGCATCCACTCATTCTATTAACTCCACTGAGTTTTAAGCAATAAACTCAGCATCAGGGGAAAAGGCCCAACCACAGCGTGATTCACCAAAGCCACAGCAGATGCCAATGTGACGCCCTTCACTAGAGCACACAGAGACCTGCCGAATCCCACTGAGCCCCCTTTGTACTGGCTGCCCTCTGAGGACAGGAGTTTGCTCTGCAAGCCAGTGAGTGAGCAGACAGCTGAAGCGCTCAGGGCTGTCATAAGACAGACCAGTCTACCTTTGCTTGAAGGACCACCTAGATCACAGCACCCAAATGCCTCCAAACTAACGCCTCTGCACAGAGCAGCAGAAGGCAAAGGTGGAACGACGAGAATGTTGGCAGAAAGTCAGATCCACAGCCCAAGGCTGGGAAACAGCACTCCCAGGAAGGACAGAAATACAACCCCAGGTCTGCCATTAGGCGCTTTCTGAACTGAAAGCGGGTAACCTGGCCCACCAACAGGGAAGAGATGTGGGAAACAGGCTGCATTTAGCATCGCACCTGATTTATCCTGCAGGTCATCCAGCCGCTCGCCTCTTTCAATCACCTTCGTGATGTTCTCCTGCATAACATCGATGACTTCGTCCATCTGGTTCTGGACACTAGATCAGAGCAGAGGCAGCATGAGGAGAAGTGAGCACCACCAGCTGCATTGCAGCACCAGCCTTTGCTCAGAGTCACCCAGGCTGACAGGGTGCAGGAGCTCACCGACAAAAATCAAAGGGGACAACAGTGGAGGGAGGTTGATGGGATGCTGAGAAAGCCAGAAGCACAGCATCACCTGAGGTGCTTCTCTGGCAATCCCAGGAAGGGCAAGGGAACACAAGGGGCTCAAAGAGAGCACTGGGAACTCAGCGGGGGCAGGGCATGTCCATAATGCCTTAACACACAAGTGCAGTAAGAAAAGGCACTAACTACTGTTGGTGGGCACCTCTGCTGCAGAAGAGCTCACAAAGGGGAAAAAAAATTATAAAAACTGCACCTTATCTTTCCAGATTTCATAGAACACTGCACCTTTGCAAAATAAATTGGGTGAAATCAAAGCAAGGTGTGCTCCCCCCTCTGGGAACTGAGTTGCTAAATGAAATCCACTCTGCCAGGGACATCAAGAGGACAGTAAAGAAATGGCTGATATGAACTAAATCAGTTATTATAATCCATCTTCTCATAGGTTACGCAACTCTGTGGGTAGTTGCTTCAGTGAACAGTAGCCTAAATCACACCCGCAGGGTTATTATAAATGCATTTATTCACTCCATAAAAAAGCCACATTGGTAAGAGAGAAAAATTCTCCTGGTGGAAAAATACTGCTACATTCTGGTTTGTATTTTGGAGCTAATACACTTTTATTTTCCTGGAGATAGAAATAAGAAATTCGTTGGGGCCCTAGGGAGACAAGACATTGTTTGAGACATAGTGTTCCCAGAAAGTAAATGGCAACAGCAACGTCTTGGAGGCAGCGCTACACTTAGGGAAACAAAACAGAAATAGCTCCGGGCCACTCACTCCTCGTAAGTATTAGGTTTGACAGCTTATGTTGTATTGATTAAAAACATCTAAGCACTTTAAACTTATCTAAATGCATCCAGCATTTCCCAAATATGCAGCATGAATAGGCCACTTCATCAGCTTTCCACATTACCAGAAACACACACCTCCTATTAACGGCGCACCACTGTTGTCCCCAGAGGGATGCAGGGTTGCTACCGCCTCATCATTGGCACCTTGCTTAGCACCCACACCCTCCTGCTCCCCAAATTATCCCTTCGCAACATCGTCCTCTTTGAACCCATACAAAACCCTCTCCTCCCCACTGTCATCCCACAGATGCAGACATTCAAAGATGTTATTTTCCAAATCAGAGTTTTTACAGCAGCACCAGACACAACTCCACCAGCATCCAGAACCTAAGCTCAGAGCACTTGGTGAGACAGGACAGCATATCCTCCACCATGGCCCAGGAAGCTGGGGCAAGGGAGACCCAGAGCAACTTGTCCAAGGCCAGCCAACAGGACACTGCAGAACCAGAAACAGGGCCCCATCCTAGCCACCATGCCTCTAATTAATTAGAGACATTGGTTCACATTGACCTATTTCTCTTGTCTCCCTACCAGCTACATGCCTCTTGCCGAGCAGGCACTTGCGCTGAGATGCATGCACGAGGAGCAGCTGCAACAAGTAATAGTGGTTGCAATGGAAAAGTGGGTGCCTTGGTCACATTTACTTATCATTCCAAACACAGGCAAGGAAAGTCATTAAAAGAAAAGGCTTATTTCTCCCACAAAAGCTCTAGAAAGAGCTCCAGATCTTTGAGTGTGAAGTGGCTTCCCATCTTCACGTCTCAGGCTGGGCTTTGTAGCACCACTGCACTGCAGCTTTCAGAGCTGGAACAGCCAGGCAACACCTCTGAAGCCAATTTCTGACTCAACAACCTGCACATGGCACATGCTGGACTCCAGCAGCACATGTGAAGACTTGCTTTATTTAGGATACCACTAGAAAAGAACCTGCCTTCCCTGTGCTGCATTGTGGAGTCTGTGGAAGCAGCATCTCACTGCATCCACCTACATTCCGCGGTGGCAGCCGCCTGCTAGGAGCTTCTTATCTGGAGGGGAAATGCATAGATAATCCCCAAATGTCTCTCAGCAGGAACCTGCCCCCATGCCCATGAGCCTGCTCTGATCCACTGTTATTTGTTTTACAAGGCACAGGGCAGAGCTGCCACCACTGGGAAAGTGCAGAAGGTGACACGGAAGACACAGACAGATGATGCCTGGGAAACACGTGGTGGTACCCCATGGAGCAAAGTGTCCACCCCACGCAGGACACACATAGCCCTGTGGCCCTTTCTTGGGGCGGCAGGTGAGGATGTGAGGAAGAGGCATGCTCTGCGAGGGGGTTTCCTTACCTTGGCACAATGGACAAGTCCCAGCTCTGAGCTGCCAGCAATGCTGCTATAGCTTTGGGCAAGAGAGGCAAAGCAGAAACATCTGCTATCCCAGATGAGCCAACTTGGCAAAAACTCTAAGGCCTTAAACATCAGTTTCACAGGCAGAAGACTACATCTGCAGTACACAAATGTTTCTAAAAGCATTTACCAGCTTCAAAATAAAGAAATGTCCTCCTACAACAGATTTGTAACCAAGTTAGCTTGGTACAACTAACAAGCAGGAGCATGCAAGGTTACAGTGCATCTAGGAACATGCAATGCAATGCAATGCCACCTGTATCCCCACCAGTATTGGCCTGGAGAGATGCTGCTGCAGCCCCAGAACACCCCAAAGTGTTCAAGGCAGAGTGGGCACATACATAATTTCAAGCTGCTCTGCTGCATATCAGCATTTGGGAGACACCTATGGAGCACAGACCCCCACTGCTCAAGCTGCATCTCAGCATCCCACCTCTTTTCACTTGAGCTGCTGGTGAAACACCACATGCCTTTGCTACCTGCCCATTACCTGGGCATGCTGTTAGCCATCCCCTCAAGGTAAAACATTTCACAAACAGAGGATGGAGGCACAGAGAAATCAAGGCTTAATCTCTCACAAATGTTGAGGTGTTTAACTCCCATGGAACAGACACATATTTGAGCACTCTAGTACCTTTTGGTATCTGATGTAAAAGAGAATCCTTGGAAAAAAAACACCAAACAACCAGGCAGGAAAAGACTGAGCTAGGGAATGAAACTTTGATCTCCACACAGTGCATTAATGAGACCTTAAGCCAGTCCTTGCTTTCTGCTCTCTCCCACCCCTCAGTGCTGCAAGAAATGCCTCTCTAGGACTATGCATTAGCCCTGCAGTTTCAGAGCAAATTCAACAGTTCCCACTAGTTTGGCACGCTTGAGGTTGGAAACTCAAGTCGCATCAATAAGAAAAATATTTTCTTGTTTTATTTGGCAAGAGAGAATGAATCCTCTAATACGAAGCATAATTCCTGTTAGAGAACTATTCGCTTTTGACACATATGTTTCATTTGCTTTGCTGCTGCCAGATTTCCAAGAGAAATAAAGTTGTATAAATACCTGCCAGGAAAGGGAACAAGGCAAAAGCATAAAATATGTCTCCTACAACCCTTCTTCTTACTAATTACTGCAAACAGGATGCTTTTAACAAGGAGAGCAAGTGCACAACATGAAGCAGCAACAAGAGACCCACCGGCACTTAGCTTGGTTTAGGCTCCTCTTTCTTGTGCTTTGCATGGTCCAGAGCGGGAAGAATAAGCCTTTCCATTTTGACCTTACTGGGATAGATACTGACAAATTCCTGGGGCTGGTCACGGTGTTGGACTAAGAACAGTGCTGCATTCTTCAGACACCGTAAACAGGCCATGCACGCACAATGGGATGTGCTGCTCAAGGCTGCTTCTTGTCTTCAAGCCGTCTGTTTACAGCCAGCATGACACACTTCTATTTTCCACCCCAGCGATATTAATAGTGCTGTGTATTTTGGTGCAAATTACACCCAAACACCCCTTGCTGTGGCAGTAACCCAGAGAAGAGGGAACAGGATGGAGAGCCAAGCTGGACGGATGATGCAAAGGCAGGAGGCCAGCACAGCAGAGTGCTCCCTGAGGCACGGCTCTCTGTAGAGGGGCTGCCCAGCAGAAAGCCCAGCTATACTCCACAACGGGGCATCACTGTTGAAGCATGCCACAAATCCCTGGTTTTAAGTTGCTGTGATGAAGAAAGAGCCTGTGCCTCCCTGATGTCTTTCAGTCCTGAAAGGATTATACCCAACAATGATGCCTGACAACATGGTCCCAGTATCACCTTCAGATGAAAGCCTGGTCTATGGACGAGTTCCACTGCACAACCAGCCACCTGCGATGAACAGCCAGGCCCTGGGAAGCTGCTGTCAACTCTTGTCTTCAAACCATTCCCCAAACCCTCTCTCTCCTTGTGATGTAACTTGGGGCTTGCAGCCATGCAGAGCCACTGTGATCGACCCCTGGGGCTGGGGATGCTGGCCACCCTCGGCAGTGCAATGGGAGAATCATGGGGACCAAGACCTGGCTCCCGGGGAACCACAGCAGCGTGCTGAGCCTCATCGCCAGCACGAGCTGGATTTGGGTTCCTGCAGCAGTCACCTGAAAGCAAAAACATCAGCAGTGAAGGAAGTCAAGCAGCACAGAAAAGGGGGCAATTTTAGTAATGTTTTTGAAAAGATGACCAGTGATGAGAGGCTCCTACTCTAAATAAAAGAAACCCACGTGGAAGATGAATATCCTACCTTCCCCTGAAAAGGCACTAAGGGCTCTCACAACACACATTCAGGACTTCTCACAAAGTCTGGAAGCAAAGGCAGAGAAGAGAGATCAGCTCTCCCTTACCTGTTCTTTGTAACTTTGGGGAAAGGGTAAAAGCCTGTTAAAAGCTACCTTTCAGCTCCAGCCCACCCCAGGGACCGGGAGGTCTCAGAGGGAGACTAAGGGACCCCATGCGGCCACTTAATTACTGAGGGACCATCCACCTTAACTGAGCAGCTGTTGGGGCAACAGAGCCTGAACTTACAGCCACACCAGGACAAAACACAGCATGGAGGGGACTGTGACACTTCCTCCTGCTGCTGTTGCTGGCTCTAGCTTGCCTCTTTTGCCCATGAGGTTTGCAGTGTTCCCCACCATCTCTTTCTGCAGCTGAGCCAGCCTTGGGGGTCTCTGCTGCCAAATTCTCCACCCAGTCCCAAGCCCTGTCACTGCCAAGGACAATTAGGAAACGTTTCCAGTCTTGCCCCTCACATTCAACATGTTCTGCATCTTTGATCCCCTAAGCCTGTCACTTTTTCCTCTACTCAATCCCCCACCCAGTTTCCTTTTACGCCTATCTTCACACCTCGTCTCTCCAGCCCCATACAGCTACAACCTCTCTAGCTTTGCACAGCTATGCCTCAGCTCTCCAAATGCTCAAATTCCTCCTTGAAATGTCTTTTCCTTACAGTGTTTTAGCAACAACCCAACCCTCCTTTTCCTCATCTGTTGAAACCAGAGCAAACTGTATCATTACAAGACCAGGGATCAATCCATCCAGCACAAGGGCCAGTCTGATGAGAAACTTAATAAGCAGCTCCATGTCAAGAAGTGACGACTGCATACTGCAACTGCTTGTTAAACAAAGCAATCAACATTGATGAGAGCAGAAAGTAGATACTAATTTATAATAGATGCTCTGGATACTAGATAGATGTAGCCACTTGCAACCCCAAGGGACATATTCCATACCAGGTCCACTAGAGAGACAGTCTCTGGCAATGAGCAAGTCTCACGTGTGTTGGGCATTAGTCACATCACACCTACGAACCCACCAGCTCCTGGGTGAATTCTTTTTTTCCCCCCCCTTCACAGCTGTGGTGCTCTCCTCTACCTAAGCCTCTGCTCCCTCCTGCCTGTCCAAGACAGTGGGAAGAAAAGAGCTCCTGTTTTCCCAGCCAAACAGGGAAGGCAGAAGACACTAATTCCTTTCCAGCAGAGGACAACAAAGGGGTAGATGTCACCACCTCTCCCCCTTTTTATGGGGGTGGGACCCCACTCGTAAAACCAATTCTCACCCCTCTCATTCACTCCACATCAGCCAGGCCCTGCCCTAGAAGGGAGGTTTTACCCACACTGGCTTACTGTATGGACTAGTGCGCCTCTACCAAAAGCACCCTCACACCCCAGACGGAACAGAGACCCCCTGAAAACTCAGGGCGCAGTGAGAAACATGCTGCCTCTTGTATAACTCAAGTGCACTTCGCCCCTCAAGGTAACGTGGTGAGCGGGCACGCAAGCAAGCACTGCCTAATGCTGACGTTGGCAATGAGTCATCTCAGAGTTGCGCTGGCTTCTTCCCAGCATGAAAAAGATCCCTAACAAAATGCAACACTCAGGCTGCACACAAGACAACCCAGTCTGAATAATGCCTGCTCATCAGTCCCCACACAGATCTCGGTTCTGGTTCTGCGGAGGTCAGCAAAGGAAATAGTACAATGCCAGGGGTCTGTGAATATTCCCTCCCTTTCATTAAGTACCACCATCGCATCCCTCATAGCAAAGGGCAGGACAAACTGCAGCCCAGAACAAGCATCATGCAGGAAATGACTCGATGGGAGAAGGATCCAGAGCGTTCACTCCTTCCTTCTTGCCTTAATACAGTCAACAGTCCTCCTCCAGCTGTAATAGTTTCCTGTCTGTCCAGCTGCTTTGACTCACTGAGTCACTGCTCACCTGCCTCAGGTTTTTGTCTGGAGAAGAGGAGGCCAGAGGATAAGATGCTGCCCAAAAAACATGGTCCTGGTGTGCTCCTGACCACTTGCTTTCTCAAAACATGGAGGAGCAAGTTACAGGATGAAGAAAAAAAAAAAAAGGCAATGAAACAACAAAAAAAAGGTGCTAGCGAAGGTTAAAACTCAGGGTTAATGCTCTAGAAAAAAGAGCCTCCTAACAGCATGGTCACCACCCAAATACAGCAAGGGCTTTAGAAACACCACTAAGCTACTGCGGTACAATCCTAACCCTTCAATTCTGTTAACGCAGTTTCTTGATAGCTTAAATAAAATTTGAGATTTCCCTTATCTGTGGACACAGAGGGTAGGAAGTGTCAGTTAGATGACAGAAAGCACAAGCTGGGTTCGTATTCAGAACTACACAGAAATACTCCGGTAACACAGCAGCAGGAGCTCGCAGTGCCAGAATAAAATATTATCTGTGTGACACTGAGGACCAGTAACTTACTGCCTGATCTTGTCATTCCTGGGTCCAAATCTGGGTCCAGAAGGCCCTCTCCTGCAGGCAGAAAAGAGAGCAATCAGGATGGAAGATACAATGAAAACATGTATTTAAACCAAAGACTCAAAGACAGAACCAGTGCCTTGTGGGTGGAGGACTGTTCTCATGCCTCCCATCAGTCCCTCCCATGTCTTAAGATATGTGGGACACCCCACTCTTATTCAGGTCACACTTATTAAGTCTTAATTCATGCTCGATGCCAAGGCTTGGGGAGACCAGCTCACAGGAATCAAAGGTTTTGATTCCCAAGCCCCCACCTACATGGCAGGGGCCAGCTTTTGGTATTTGACACCTCCAAGTCTCAGAGGCGTAGGCAGTTAAGACATTGCATTCCTTACAGCAGCCGTACAGAAACTCACAAGAAAAAGTCTTCCTCTTCATCTGAATCTTCCTCCAACAGGTTCCTCTGCAAACACAGAAGAAAAACCAAACCACCTCATCAATAAGAAACCACCATTTCACACTCACATTTCCAGACTGTAGGATGCAGTCAGCATCCTCCGACTGCAGGTTACGCGCGAGACCTCCTTTGGAGAGCATCAGTGGTACTCTTTAAGTACCTGGAGTTGTACTATTTCTTGCTGCTTGTGATCAGGGGCTGAGCTGAACATCTCTGTGCCACTATTATCACCTCAACAATGTTTGCTAGCTCTGTAGAGCACAGACCAACGTACAGCTCTGCAGCTCTGACTTGGGACAACTTGCATCTCTGCCACTGAGCCAAACTGGATTTGCGTCAATGGCCAGTTGCCTGCGCAGGTTCAGATCCCAGTTCTAGGGATCAGTACAACTCCCTGTGATGCAGGAGCAACCAGTGCATGGGCACGTTGAGCCCCGCCTTGGAAACCAGCAGGGAGAGCCCCTGTGCAGGCCAGCTGTGGAAGGAAGGGCCTCTCTGCCCAAGGGACAATCCCCAGTGCTGTGCCTGGCCAAAAAATGTCAGCATCACCTACAGCCACCCTGGGTTGCCTCATCCACATGGGAAGTCAGACCCACTCTTTGAAGGACGTGGTTTCTCCAGCCATCTGATGGCAGCAGGTGTAAGGAAGATGACTGCAAGGAAACACGCTAGGCTCCCTGCATAGCACGTCCAGAGGGGTTGGCCCCTCTGAACCCCTGACTCAGGCAAAGGCTAAAGCTGGGCTGGAAAGCAGAGCAGTCTGGTAGCTCCTCTGCTTTGCACCAAAGGGCACCTCCTGGGCTCAGATTCGCTGTTCCACTACACCCCATCAGATGATCCAAAGGCTGATTTTTAAGAGCAACCCCACAATCCCACGTAAGCCTGAAAGTTTCAGACAAAGACACTACTAGACTTCTTTTCTTATATCAGGGCAGCAAAATTTTCTGATCAAGCTGAGGGCTCCCAGTAACAACTACTTAGGGTCAAAACTAATCAAGACGGGGAGATGACACACTAAACCTGTGGGCCTAGGAATGCATCAGACTGACCTTACGGTCCCAACAGCTGCTGCTTCCACTGTACATAAATTCTTACCTACGTTTCCATCCTTGTCACATTTGCTCAATCAACTTAACCAACCCATGAGACCATGCAATAGTTTTAGCCATTGCCTGCCTCAAGGGATGAGCAAACCACTCTTGGCAGCACGGGATCCTCCTCTCACTGACAGTTATCATGTGCTGTGGCAATGTTTTAAACTACAGTCTAAACCCAGTTTTAGCACAGTATGACCCCAGGACAAACATATCAGGTTAAATCCACTTTATCTAAAACAAGCAACTGCTCCACTTGACCCTTATTCAAAGCCTGAAATGTCAGGGGACTTAGCAATAGGATAAAAATTCAGCTGCAAAGTGCAGGGTAACTTCACAGAAGTCCTTCAGCCAAGGCCTAGGCCAAGCTCTGCAGAGAGGCAAGAGACTGGAGCATGCCAGGATCTCACAGCCGTAGATGCAGCCTTGAGGAACTGAAACAGGTTCTCAAAACAGCCATATCTTCTAACGGATTTTGTTTTTAAACACACAGACCAGGTTTCCTGCACAGACAGGCCCCTTGCTAGCTAAACATTGCTATCGAGCGATACAGCTTCTGGGGGCCGTGGCGGCAGAAGCCCCTTCGAGCAGGAGCTGCAACTTACCTTGCACCTACAGGCACAGGGTTTGACAGGCTATCGGCTTGGGGCGATGCTGGTCCCCAGCGCATGCTAACACCCACCGCCAGCCGCGGGCACCTGCCCGGGGCACCCCTATGGATTTAACAGCAGCACCAGTACCAGCACCAGAGAGTCAGGCGAGTCCCCCACCAGCACTCACCCGCTCGCTCTTCACCGACCCCGTCACCTCGTCGTCGTTCAGGTGCCGCTTGAATTTGGGGGGCATGGCCTCTGCCCGCGGGGGGGGCGGCTTCGTGTCCGGGAGGAGAGAACCTGCGGGGGAGGCAGAGGGAACGGCCCGGTCACCGAACGGCCGGGTCACCTCGGCGCCCGGGCCCAGGGGGAGCCTTCGCACCGGGGGACGGAAAAGAGATAAGGGGGAAACTGCCCCGGGACGGGAGGATGCAGCGGCCCCCGGGGAAGGAAGGACGATACAATGACCGACAGTGCCCGGGACCCACACTTCCACCCGGCCCCACGGCTCCAGTCCCGCCCTCCGGTACCCCAGGCGGTACTGGCGAGCAGAGCCGGTGCCCAGACAGAGACCCCCGCACCCCGCTTACCAGGCTCCGCTCCAGGCCGGCGGGAAATGGCCGGTACAGCGACAGGTCAGCTGTCCCATCGACCACCTCGGCGCTCTGCCGGCCGAGCGCCGAGCTATCGATGCCGGGCGGGGGGCGGGGGCGGGGCGGAGTGGGGGTGGGGCCTGCCTCGGGGGCGGGGCAGGGCGTGGCGGGAGCGGCGGTCCCATCCCCGGAGCGCGCTGGCTCGGCACCCTGGGGTGCTGGCGGCGCTCCCGGCTCGGCCCCGCGGGCCGCCTCCCCGCCAGCAGCAGCACGGGGGGGTCCGGCCGCCTCGGCCCCCGCCATCGCCCCTGGCACACGGCCCCGGTAGCGAAGCCGTTGGCGGCGGCCGCAGGTTGCCGGAGCCCGGCCAGCAGCCACGGGCGAAAGCCGCCGCCGCCGCCACCATCTGGAAGGTTCCGGCTCGCCCGTCCCCCCTGCCGCCACCCCGACCTATAAATGCCGGCGGCGGCGCCCGGTGCGCGGCGGGACCGGGAGCGTGAAGTCATGTTGGGGACCTGGCTGCTGCTCTGGGGGGCCCTGGCCCTGGGCTGCCGGGGTGAAACGGCCTTTCTTCGGCGCGCCGAGGACAGCACCGGGCGTTGCACCTACTCCTTCACGGTGGCCAGCCCCGTCGAGGCCGCCTGCCCCGACGGCGGCGGCGTGCCGGAGCTGCGGGCGGAGCTGGCCGCCCTCGCCTCCCGCCTGAGCCAGCTGGAGAGCCGGGAGCGGGGGGGGGGGGGCTCGGGGCCGCGGGGCGGCGAGCCGGTGGGTGCCCGGGACGCCCAGCAAGTGGCGTACGGCGAGCTGCTGCGGGCCAAGTCCCGGCTGGAGGAGGAGAAGGGGCGGCTGGAACGGGAGAAAGAGGAACTGGGGAGGCGGCTGGAGAGCAGCGCCCGGGAGATCAGCCGGCTGCGGGCCACCCGCTGCCCCCCCGGCGGAGAGGGGCCCGGCCGTGACACCCTCCGCGCCCCCGGCAAAGGTAAGTGCCGGGGACCGGGACTCCCCGTGCATCCCCGCCACTGGCTCACCACCGGTGCCTCTCCCCCAGGTGCTGGCCGAGCCCCTTTGCTGCCCCCCACTCCCGGGGACCCTGGCGGGGCGCATACCTGCCGCAGCGCTCAGCCCTACCCGGGGTCGCAGCCCATCGCGCCAACCCCTCTCCCCATCCCTAAATCAAGGCTGGCAGCTGGAGCCCTCCTCGTCCCATCCCCTGCCCCACAGCAGAGGGGGGACGCAGGCGATCGTGCTGATCTGGGGGGATTAGAAGTTTCCCCTGAGGAGCGTTAAACCCTGCACCTGGGGGCAAGAGCGCTGCAGAGCGGGGTCCCCGTCAGTGGGTCACAGATACGCCCTGCTGCAGTGGGAGGGGGCACTGGGCTCCTGACCGAGGCATTGGCATTTCGGGGGACAGTGGTCCAACATAAAGCCCCCCGAGGGCGGTGAGAGCAGACGTGGTGGTGAGGGGGTGCTGGTTGGGCCCCTTCTCACCCTGCGCCTGGCCCTGCCACAGCCCCCCGTTGGGACCCGCAGCCCCTCGCTTACCAGGAGCTGCAATCGGAGAGGACGGAGGTTCCTGCATCCCGGCTGCTGGAGGAGACTGTGCTCAGCCGCCCAGGGAGCGAGGACTCGGGTACTGCCACCGGCACGGCCAGCCGGCCCCATGCTCCGCTGCTCACAAATACTGCTTGGCCCTCCTGAGGGGCTCGCTGGGCACTGCCGCTGAGCAATAACCCCTTTCTCTCTCCCCTCCTGTCCCTGAGCAGGCTGTGGTGAGCTGGTGTGGGTGGGGGAGCCCGTTGTCTTCGGCCGGGCAGATTCAATTGCCGGCAAGTACGGCGTGTGGATGAAGGACCCTGAGCCTGTCCCCCCCTTCACACGGGAGACCACCTGGCGCGTGGATGCGGTGGGCACAGAGGTCCGTCAGCTCTTCCAGTACGAGGCAGATGACCAGCTGGCCCAGGGCTACCCTGCCAAGGTGCACATCCTGCCGCAGCCCCTGGAGAGCACAGGGGCTGTCGTCTACCGCGGTGGGCTCTTCTTCCAGCCCCGCCGCTCCCGTGCCGTGGCCCGCTATGACCTTCGGGGAGAGACTGTCACGGCCGAGAAGGAGATCCCCGGTGCTGGCTACCACGGACAGTACCCCTACTCCTGGGGGGGCTACACCGACATTGACCTGGCTGTGGACGAGACGGGGCTCTGGGTGATCTACAGCACCGAGAAGGCCAGGGGGGCGATTGTCCTCTCCAAGCTGGACCCTGAGACGCTGGAGATCCGGCGGACCTGGGAGACCAACATCCGCAAGCGAGGGGTGGCCAACTCCTTTGTCATCTGCGGCACCCTCTACACTGTCAGCAGCTACTCAGCACCCAACGCCACCATCAATTTTGCCTACGACACAGCCACTGGTACTGGCCGAGCCCTCAGCATCCCCTTCGAGAACCGCTTCCGCTACCTCAGCATGGTGGACTACAACCCCACCGAGCGACGGCTCTTCGCCTGGGACAGCTTCAATATGGTCACCTACCCTGTCCGCCTCTCCCGGCCATGAGCTGGGGCCGGGAACGTGCCAGCTCAGCCTGTGACCCCACCCCGCGCTCCTCAGCACCCTGCTTTGCTCCCCAGCTCCCCCCGGTGCAGCCAACAGTGCTGGCTCAGGCAGCTCTGGGCAATGGTGGGGGCCACATGCTGACCTGCTGCGCTGTGTTGGGGCCACCAGCATCCCTGCTGGCATCTCCAGCAACATCCTGTCATGCTTGAGTGCAGTGGAGGGAAATTGCTTCTCTGGAGCCTGGTCAAGCCAGTGAAACGCCTCTCCCTGGCCTCTGTGGGTTTTGGATGAGCCACAGCAGTACCCAGCCCTAAGCCACCTGAGCATCCCCCAGGAGCTCCCAGCCCAGCCATCCCAAATTTGGAGCAGGAAGGGCTCAGGCACAGCAAAGGTAGGGCAGGTGGTGGAGGTAGGGAGAGGCTGCCCGGGAGGGTCCCACCTAGACAGAAATGCTTTCCTTAGTTGCAAGCAGCACTCCCCTCTGCAGGGCTGGGGTTTGTGTTTCCAGGCTCTGGCTGAGCATGAGCACTGCTGCTGCCCCGCAGCAGCAGCACTTTTGGGGATGCCTCCCCAGCTCAGGCCAGCCTTGCTGAGGAGATCCAAGCACCTGTGCTGACAACCTGCGAGCCCTGTTGCATTCAATGCTGCTGGTGCCCAGGAGCGTCCCAGAGCTCAGCTCCCTTCAAAAATCATCTGGCAGGATTAAGAGCAGTGGGGAATAGGGACGCTCAGTGCAGAAGCCTTGTTTTAGTGGGGGAAAAAAAAGGCCAAGACAGCAGTGGTGAGGAGCGCTAGCAGAGCATCCTGCAGCCAAGCAGCCCCTTGGTGTATCCAGTCCCTCTCGGCCATGCGCTTCGGCTTTACAGCCATGCCCGGTCACTGATGCAGTGTGGCAGCTATAGCCCTGCCTGGCTGGCAGTGCTCCCCACGGTGGACCAAAACATGCTGTTTTTAACTATTTATTGTAGAAAGTTTGTAGGAGGCTTTTTCTCCCCCCCTGCAGCATTTGGGGCAGATGGGGCAGTAGCAGCTGCATCCCCACCAGGGAATGCATGGGGTTCTGGCCCAATAAACATTGCCCACTGCCTTGCATCTTGTCTTTCTGAGCCTGGGTTTTCGGGAGGGGGGTGGGGGGTGGGGGGGGTGGAGGGCTGGAGCCTGGAGGGTGTGTGATGCACTGGTGCCCCCCTGGTTGTACTGACAGGCTCAAGGGGGGGAGCTCTAATGCTTCTGCCAGGAAAATGGCACATCCGGGAGGTGGCTGCTGGCAGAGCTGACCCCAGGAGCACCATTATGTGGTGTGAGGCGGGGTAGCAACATGCCCACAGCATGAATAGGAGTAAAAGCCAAAGCTTCAGCACTAAACCATGGAGATTTGCTGAAGGGGAACGATCAATGAGCTCCTGGTGGCAGAGTTGCAGGTGCCAGGGGGCAGTGAGGGCCGAGGGGAGATGGAGAGAGCCTGCCTTTGCTGCTGCAGCACTAGGGTGTTTGGCTGCTCACTGAGCAGATGGCATCACTTGGAGCCAGGAGGCCATGGGGTTGGCCTGAAAGACCCTTTCTTGCTCCCTGGTAGGCTCAGCATGGGGCTGGGCTGCTCACCACGAGCAAAGGTGGCCCCCAGGCCAGAGATGCGCCCATGCAGCCGGCTTGGTGTAGTCCCGCGATGCCCTATGTTAGGACTCACCCCCTTGGCTGCCAAGCCTGGCCCAGGTTGATCAGTGACACATCCTCTCCATCAGTCACACCATCCTCTCCAGGGCTGCATCACCTATATGCTGCAGCAGGTCATGCACTGCAGCCTGGTCGTCACAGGGTGCTGCCTTCCCCAGCCTCCTGATGGGGGGTGACAGTCACCCTGTCATCGCCCACAACCCCATGCTCACCATCTCTGCCAGCTGGGCACTCTATGAGGAGGAGGAGGCGGCACTGCAGGGAGAGGGCACCCACTGTGACCAATGACAGCTGCTGGCAATAAATTTGTGGTGCTTACAGGCTCTCCTGGCCTCAGAAAACACAGATACATAGCCCTGCTTCAGCCCCACAATGTCCCTCCATCCTGCTGCAAAAACCCACCCAGGACAGGTGGTTGGCTGGGCCCTGGTGCAGAGAAACAAGGCAAATGCCAGGGCAAGATCCAGGGCAGTAAAGCTAGGGGTGAAGACAGCCATGGGGCTGTCATGTATGGGGTGTGGAAGAGGGAGGCAGGCAGCCCCCTTGCCTGCACAGCACTGGCCCAACCCAGCCAGGGGCAACCTGGCAAGCAGCCGCCCACCCAATGCACAGAAGACCTGTGGCCGAGGATGGGAGAACAGCATCTCTGTCCTGAAACAGGATGGGAGGCCAGGCTGGAGCCCCTCTTCGCCCCGCAGCTCCCCGGAGGCACGGGGTGAGCCCCAGCATGAAAGGGAGGGCTTGTTCAGAGGTCCCTGGCGATCGGCAGCACCAAAGGCTTCTCAGTGAGCTGAGACACTGAGGGCAGACAGCGTGAGCCATTCCCACCTCCCCGCTCTCTGCCAGTGCCACGGCCTTTTCAGGCTGGGAAGTCCATCACTTAATTGAGTAAAAAAAAAAAACCCACACAACCAAAAACCAAAAAAACCCAAATACGAGCCAATCCACACAGGATTTCCAGAAAGCTGGGCTGGAGCTGAACAGCGCTGAATACACAGCCTCACTTAAGAGGCTTTGCAAAACAAGCCCCGAGAGTCCCTCCCCTCCCGCATCCCAGCAAGAAGCCGGCCTGAGCCGGGGGGGTGCTGGATCTGGCCCCAGTCACATTAACCCCTTTCTGCTCTTGCCCTTGAGAAAAGTTACAGTCTTTTTGCAGACTGAATGATACTAAGGGAAACATCAACTCCCCAAACAAGATAGTTCCCTAATTTATGGGAGGTTCAGCACAATTATTTGTGATGCCCAGAGTCCTAGAAATAAGACTACACACCAAATCCCACTCAAATTAAAAAATACCTATATTCCAGCACAAATGGCCAGGAGCAAGTTACCTGGTTAAACATCAAAAATATTCAGTGAACTGGGGGTCAGTGACTGAAAGCTTAACCTGGCCTCAAAGGGAGCCAGAGTGGTTGGGGGCTGTTTTCGGGAGGCACACATTAAAATCCAGTTATTTGGATACACTAAATGCTCAAGCATTTGCTTTTAATTAAGTTTCTGCAGAAATATTATTCTTGTTCTGCTCAGTACAAGGAATAGCCAAAAGCTTGGTATATTCCCACTGCCGACTGTGGGAAATTCACCTGACTAGTCTAGGGGCTTTGTTGGAGAATTGAAGATTACTTTCAGCAGCATTTCCTAAAAACCAAAATAGTCCAGTGAATGATTGCCCATTTTTAGGGGGTCCTTCCAAGACAAACCAGAAGACGCCCTCCAACCAAGAAAACATCAGCATAACTCAATTACCACTGAAACCATCTTTCTTATAGCACGTTTATAGTTCAAACCACTGCCTGCCTCCGCTCGGTTCCCTGACCTTCATCCTCCTTTCCCCAAGTGTTTGCTGTAGCTGTGCTCGTTACAGTTCCTGTAAAAAAAAAACCAGGCAATTTACCTGTGGCATTACCACTTGTCAGTTACTTCTGCCCCTTGCTCCAGCTGTGGATTACAGCACCTTTATTTACTCCATAGTGCTGCAGTTTTACTGGAACCCCCGTAGAAGAACCACGTCCAGCTCCTCTGGTGCCCCCAACATGATGGGCTCCTGCCCCGCCACGCGCAGGCAGCTCTGCCTGCTCCCACCCGCCCCAGGGCTGGCAGCAGGACCCCAGACCAAAGGCAAAGCTGCACGACTCCAGGCGGTGCTTGCAGAGCCGCCCCGACACCCGCGGCTGGCTCGCCTTCCTTAGTATCGCTTGGAGGTGCTGTGGTAGACAGCACCATCTCCCAGGGCAGGGATTACTTCTCAGAGAGCAAAGAGGAGGTCTCTGGTGTTTGTTACGAACCCAGAGTTCCCTCTGCTGGCCAGCTGAACTGATCCTGCCCCTCCGTAACACCCCAGGGCAGGAACCCCTGCAGCTGCAGGGCTGTGAGGACACGTTTGGTTCTGGCCTGCGCTTAAGGGCACGAGTCAGTAATTGTGCGACTGGAACATGCGGCAGCGAGCGCGCGTTGCCTGCGGCGAGCTGGGAAGGGAGCGGCTGGGGAGCAGCGCAGAAGGAAGCCCCCCGCTCCTTGGGAAGGCTCACATCAGGGCTCGCTCCCGCACCCCGCTGCAGGGAAACCTTTTGCTTTCAGCAGCCCCTTTCAGCGAGAGGGCCTGTGCAGCCAGCGCCTGCCATCACCCACCGGCTAACAATGACCGTAACCAGCTGGGTTCATCCAGGTCTCCTCCGAGGAGCAGCTCTTCTCTAGGAAACAAAAAGCAGGGCTCCAGCACCACGCAGCTCACCAATGCGCCGGAGGCGTAACATCTTGCGAACACGACGGGCAGGCTCCTTGCAGAGCTAGATGGAAGCCATGTCCTGCGAGACCTTTGCTGGAGAACGGGATCAAAAGTGCCGGGGGAAACAGAAATAAGCCGTTTACAAACCATTTTTCTTTAGAAGTCTGGTTGTGAAACACACTCTTCACTCGGCACGTGGCGTTCAGGTGCTCTCCTTGCATCCTGCAGCACTCTGCTAAGCATGAGATTACCCAGATACTTTATTTAGAGAATACTTTATTAGTTTCTGTAATCAAACCCATGTAAATAAGACCGTACATATTTAATACAGTGCGTTACCCCTGTACAAATGGAAAAAAAATTAAGTTTAACATTTCTAGACCAATATGGCTGTTAATTTCTGTACAATGCCAACTCACACTACAAGTGGGATACTTTTTTCCAAAGTTGACATCACAGCTAGTTTCCAAAAATTCAAATTATATATATATTTATATAAAAAGATAACCAATAGCGATTCACTAGGCATCAATAGCAGCAACAGCCTTTCCAGGTTCTGCAGTCATTTGAACAAAATTATACACATTAGACTTTCGACTCTTCCTTCCAAAAAATGTAAAAAAAATCCCAGAAAAAAAAAACCAAATTCTGCTACTGATGTGGTACCTGGTGCTTTTTATTAGCTTTTTCAATCATTGTCTGGAAAAAACCTCTAGAATAACATTATTAAAAACAGCTCCAGTATAGCACAGTCACTACTACATATCATAAGCAGGTACAGGATATCTTACATTCACAGAAGTATCGTACAGTACTGTCCTACAGCTATAATACTAGAAGATACAATTAAAAAGGCATTTATTTGACTTGATTCTACTTTCCAGCACACTGTGGGCAAGGAGGTGGTGCGACGCAGCTCTGATATAAAGAACGCCCCTTTTAGAGAAAGCTCTCTTTAATCTGATAAGGTTCTTTCATTTCGTGGCACAGCTCTAAGTGCTCATTGCTGTACGCGGACATAAGCTGAAAACCGTTTAAAGATCACTCGCATCATACCAAGACAGCTGGACAGAGGTGAACGGAACAAACCTGACTATTGATGCAATGAACCTTTCGACTCCAGAGGTGAGCGACTGAGGGGGGCAGTGGGTGTGGAAAACACAGGCGGCCAAGGAGCATTTTCATACGGTGATTTAAATACAGCGTATTGTCATCCAAGAAGCAGCAGCCAGCAAAGCACTGCCTTCAGAGGGAAATTCAACATCATCAGTGTAACTCTCTGCGTTACGTTAGGTTACATGTCACATGGCAAAGGCGATTTTGCCAGCTCTATGAATCCCTCTGTATTACAAGATAGAAGCTTCTTAAGTTATTAAAACCTTAACACATATTACTCGGCCCAGCACCATCTTCAGATCTGCATGTTCTCATGCTCATGGGTTTATAAAAAGATAAATAGTAGCTGAAGATCAGAGCCTGAAGAAAATAAGAGCATTCACCCTGTCAGCTAGGAACATGCCTCCCCGACCACCTTCTTCCCCGCCGTTGCTCTTTCTCATTCCTGCCCCCCCGCGCCCCACCCCCCCTTTGGGAAGCATACAGGTGTGTGAGCCAACACACGTGCACACGTGTAGAACGTGCACACGCCAAAAGCAGCCTTCATGCTGTTAGAGAAGACAAGCCCAAAGAGCCTAGAAGCTCAGTTGGATACACAGCAGTCTGCATTTGTCACTGCTGATAGCTTCTATGTCCCCTTTACGCTGTTCAGAGCCCCGCAGGAGAGACGACTGTTGTCCCCTGGGCTGCAAATTCATGCTGCTGTCATCTCACCCGCCCTCCCCTCCTCCCCCACCTCCACAGAAACACAGCCTTTAAGATTTTGTTTCTTCGGTTTTGATTGCTTGAGGTTTGATTGGTCCAGTTCTAACAGGTTTTGTTGTCGCAGCAGGCGCAGGGGTAGGCTTTTCCTCGGTTTTATCCTGGCAGACTCCTGAAGAGTCGGCAATCGCCTCGGCGGGTTTGCTCCCATTCTCGTCCACTTTCTGCGCTTTGCCTCCTATGGGTTTGCTCTGCTGCTGCTGCTGCTCAGAAAAGAACCTCTGGGTGGACTGAAGTACCTCTGCTCTCTGCTTTGCCTTAAGAAAGGGAGAAAATATGTTTACTGAGGGCATGGGAATAAAAGTGACTTCACAAAAGTAATTCCTAAATGAAAGAGGAAGGACTGATCGCTGCAGCCAGACTTCCCCAAGAAGGCAGTGTCCATCCAGTCGCTTCCCAGATGTCACCACATCTGGCTGCTTGGCTTCTCAGTAGCAGCTTACATCATGCTCAGGCTCCCCCTGCTCTTCCTAATCCTCACTCCAGAAGAGAGGATCAAGGGCAACAGTTTGAAGCATTACCTGACATCTTTTTTATGCCATTATTACTGCAGAGCTTAAGAAGTATAAACACTGCCTACAGCAGGCTCCAAACCGGAGATTCACACCTCAGTAGAAGTCAGATGTGACCAGAAGGCACGTGCGTATCTGCACACTGCCCGTGCCCTGACACCACCGTTGGCCCTGAGGGCCATGCCAGCTCCAGCTGTCGCTTCTCCTGATGCACGGTCTGAATTTCTCGAGCGCAGGGGCCATACAGCAGTGGCAGAACCTAGTCCAAGCACCCACATTTTCCCCCTCTGTTGCTCTGGACACAGACTTCAGAGTCTGCAACGGGGACGCAAGGGAACTGGGTTCAAGGTTGTGTTACATGCAAGCTGAAGCTGTATCTGCTTCCCACTCAAAGCAGGCGCTCATTCCAGGAAGCACAAACCACTGCCCAGCTTCCTTCAAATCCCTCCTCTGAATCCCACCGGTAATCTTGACTCGCACCTGCAAAATTCAGCCGTTGTGACCACACACTGCAGTTACAGTTTTACACTGGACCTTTCATTTGTCGGTGAAGTGCTGTGCAGACCAGACGCCTCAGACCAAGCACTTGGCTTTCCCACCCAGACTCAGGCAAAGCAGAAGTTGCCGTAAAAGCTCAACCTTCTGGAAGCGGCACGATTAAGCCCAACACAGTCAAAGGCCTTTTTTAAAATTAAAAAGGCACTTCTTAATAGAAGGAACCCCAACTACAGTACAGACCCTAAGCCTCCATGCACCTAAGTATTTTATGCTTTTTAACAGAAAATCAGGCCCACACACAACAACGAGGAGGACAAAACAGCAAAAGCCTGGAACAAGAGGTCTTGGCTTTAATACTGTGTAGTTGGTCCAAGTAACTCAAACAGTAAACAAACCTGTGAACTCTGTTGTGCAGGACTGCAGCAAGTTTCTGATTTTACTAGAGCCACATGGACACCTGAAATCTTTTGCATAAATTTCAGCCACCCCCTGAGGTTAAGGCTAGAAGGCTGAATGACTTGATCACAGGTAGCCAAGCGTGACAGAATAACTCACATTCTTCTGAACAGTGTTTGCAGGGAGATCCAGAAAACCAGGACTGCATATTAGTATTTGCTGTGACTGGCTAGATTCCATTCACAGCAGAGACTCAAGACAATATACTAAGCATCACCCTGTAAGCCTAGAGCTAGAATAAACCGGTGGTAGAAAACTAAATGGACCAAATACCTAGAGTTTAAAGGGTAAACAATTCCCCTGCAACCAGACACAACCAAGAAAAAACACACTCTTCCTTTTACACCTCAATGCATGTGTTACAGCAAATGAGTTTGCCTCAACCTGAAGGGTTCCAACATGCTTTAACAAGTTAGATGACGCTTATCACCTGCTACTGAAATGCAGCCACCTCTTCTGTGGAGTGCACCATGTTACTGCATTCTACCACAGAGAATTCATGACATGCATTTCAAACCACCGGGAAACAAATCTCCAGAGTCACCAAGGAGCAAGGCTGGCTGGAACCACAGGGTTCCTACTGCTGCTCAGAGCTGGGGAGGCAGATGAGAAACAATAGCTAACAGCCAGGCTTCATCACTCGTTCAAAAAAATCTAGGCTCTTGAAACCTAGCTGTCAGATTGCCTTTGACAGCAGTGCCAGCTTCACAACAGCTGACCTCAACATCACTTGACAAATTAAGCTCCCACACTTTTTTTTTTTACTCTAAAGTTGTTCTTAAAAAAACCAAAAACCAGGGAAGGTCTGGGTTCAGTTGTTAAAGGCCCGGCTACTGGCTTCAGGTCCAGAGGCATTTTAATTAAGACATGATTTGCAGACACATTCCTGCCCTGCAAGCTGACAAGACTGAACCGGTGTTAACAGCACCGCTGTTCAAATACTAACCTTCATGCCTCGTTCAGCCTTCATCGCAGCCTGGGCCTGATTGCCTCTGGCTCCAGATACTGATCCACAAAGACCTCTGGCCACAGGTGGTAAATGAGGGTGGCTCATAAGGCCTGTGGTCATCTGAGACGGCATCTGACTATGCGGTACTATTGGCAGCCTCTGAACAGGCGCTGGGAAGGTGTTAGTATATGGGGCTCTTACCAATGGAGGGAGCAGGTTAGGCTGAGAGAGGATCTAAGTGGGGGAAAAACAACAAAAAGACATTCCGCAGTTAGAAAATTGCCAACTAGATTGCATGTTGGCATTATCTTAAAGGGGAAAAAGTTGCTGCTCTGCTGTCAAACTGATGTCAAGAAAATAGGCTTTTATGTTAAGAGGCCACACCTGAACTCCAGAAAAAAAAACCAGCCCTGTAGTGCTGCTGTGCCTGAAAGTAGTACCAACAACTGAGAACCAGCATGTAATAAGGGAGAAGACCCATGCAAGGCAGTGGATGAGTCACTAGTGAAAGGCAGCCCTGGAAAGGCCAGGTAGTTTCTGCTGGCGGCAATCCAAAAAAAATCAAATTTCAAGTCCTGCAGTCAAACACTCTAAATGCTAAAAGACAGAAATACCCTGCCTTTTTAGAGAGGCTCCATTGCCCTAGCAGCCTGGCTACAGTCACCTGTAACAGGGATGCGCCACCCTTGTAAGCTGTGCTCCCTGGAATGCCAGAAGCCCTGCTTTGTATGGACTGGATGACATCCAGAGATCCTTTCCAACCTGAACTGCTCCATCAATACTCCAGAGCTTTAAACATTTCGAACATGCACTGGGACCCTTCTGAGACACAAAGCTTCTCCCCTTCCCCAGCCAAATAATCTGTTTATGCGGTGCATTACAGCTGCATGGGGAAGCCAGCAGAACAACCGTCTGTTCTACGGCATTCACAACTTGCATTCAATTCCTCAGTGTGCACAAAGCTCTCAAAACACACCACAAAATCCACACTTCTAGTTAGCAAGGTCAGAGAGGGTTTTTTTTTTTGGCTTTGACCTTAAAATCAGTTCTCTCATGCCATTTAATTTTAAAAATTCCATCTTGCATCTCCCCATCATAAAGCCTGAGGAAACACAGCCGAGTTACTGACTGACCAGGTCATACAAAGAAACAGATTTGTTTGTAAGAAGCCACCAGTCACTTACCTGTGGTACAAATTGTGCGGGAAATGGCTGTGTCATTCTCACAGCAGCAGCTGCTGACTGAAACTGCTTCTGGTAGACAATGCTGTTCATTTTATTGGACTGATTGT
This sequence comes from Phalacrocorax carbo, assembly GCF_963921805.1. Classification (NCBI taxonomy): domain Eukaryota; kingdom Metazoa; phylum Chordata; class Aves; order Suliformes; family Phalacrocoracidae; genus Phalacrocorax; species Phalacrocorax carbo. The sequence continues at coordinate 34,604,331 of NC_087518.1, read as the reverse complement.
TAGGACTTGTAGAACTGGCCCTAAAAGAACAGGACAGCAGTTAGGACCACACTAGTGCTCTTGTTCAGAGAACGTTTCTGCCTTCAGTTACAACTTAACGAGAAATTCAGCATTGGAGGGGGAAAAATAATCCCTTAAAGAAGCTGGTATCAGTTATTCTTCTGTATCCACTGTATCAGAACTTGAGAATGCAAAGAGAAACCATAATCAGAAATATTTAGGATATGGAAAGATTCCAGGGTAAAGTGAGTACGAAAGGGACCTTTCCCAAAAGTACTCAACACAAATACTCATGTGTGTTCCCCCATCCCTGCTATCTTATACTCAGTCCTACCCCCTTATACTGTTTGCTCTATCGTGTCAAGTTCAGCGCTTGTCACAACAGGCATTAAGCACGCACAGCAGAAGCTGCCATGTGCAGCTGCTTCCACTTTGACCTGTTGTCAAATGTTTCAAAATGCACTCGAACAGATCTCAAGAATTCACAGAAAACACTCTCCCTGTTTTATCTGGCTAAGAGCATAACCCTCTGTTAGAACTTAAGAGGTGCTGAATCACCATGAATTAAATGAAGCCTGAAAGGTTATCTGGGGGAAAGGCACCAAACAGTCCTCAGAGGAAGAGTGAACAGCCTTCTTTAGGAAATGGAGCTTGATTTACAGAGAGTTCTCATGCAGAGTGTGCGGGTGATACACTTAACATAAAATGAGCAGTGGGGCACCAGTGGCAAGAAAGCCAACTAAACTCAATATACCCCAACATTTTGTAAGCTTAAAGAAGTCTCTGTTTAGTTTTCACTTTGAACTCTTGATATCTGTTATGCTTTTGTTGATCTTCCCAGTACCTCTACAGTTAAGCGCAAAAGCTTATGGTAAGAACCCTGCTTTGGTTGCTAGGAGAGACATCTTGTGTAGAATCTTCAAGATATATACCATCGAGTCAGTTGTCCTAAATGCTGACTAGCTTGCAAATTCAGGTTTCTTCTTCCTCATCCCTTCACTTTTTTGTTAGGTGAACTAATGGAGGCATGACTTCAGCATTGAGTTCAAACCCATTTCCACTTCACTAAAAAAGCCTGAACACTGCCAGTCTGCTACAGTGAAAGCCACCAAATATAGCTAATATGCATGGCAGCATAGCTTTCAAGATCTACCTCGTAGCAAAGTTCCATTTTCAAGTTCCTTCAGCCCACTAATAACTTCACCCACAAGCAGCCCCAAGCAGCTCACCATGAAGTGCACCCGCATATGAGCAAGATTCTGTTAATTCTGTCAATCAACCAAGCAAACCTGCAAACAGCTTACTAATTTCACTTGTGAGAATCCTATAGATTTTGCAAAGATTCTTAGATTTCCAATAGAATTGTTGCCACAAGTGCGGCACGAGCCTGTAAGAGTTTTTACTTTGAGCACTGCAATTAAGATCAGTCACCTTAGAGTTCCATCCCAAAGTACATCTTCCCTGCCACTTCTGTGCTTTCCTGGTACAACCCTAGGTCATTTTACAAGACTTGTTAAAAATATTTTTTTATTAAACAAAACCAAACGTTTTATTTCAGAGAGATGTACTTCTGGCCAACAATAGCAGATCTGATGACCTACTGGAATGCTGTGTTTAAGCTAAGATTAAGCATTGTATTTTATACCAGTAGCCCCCCACCTCGTACCTTTCAGAATTGGCTACTCATGCATGACTACGTACATTTTCTAGCTGTGATTTCAAGGAATTTCGAGCTTAAGAGAGATTTACCGGAAGGGACTGGAGGTCGGAGTAGTACTTCTACCAGTAACTGGTGGTGTTCCAGGTTTAACGTCAATGCCACCTCCAAAGGCCTTCAGATCCATTTCCGATATCTGAAAAACACAATTGACACGCTAATTCTAATTCAAAGAACAATCACATTTACTAAGTACCTGTTAGCTTACCTCACATTTTTCTCAATGAAAATAGGTCACTTAAGTGGAGGTGAAAGCCAGATTGCAAAATGGCTTCTTATAATTAGGACAACGCCAGCACCACGAGCACCTCTGCATACAGTTTTCCTGCACTATTTGGCACTTGCAACAATGGTACTGGCTTTCCAAATTGATCTTTCTGCATAATGACGGGGATTTGTGACTCATTTCACATACTTGAACCTAAAAAATGTTTCAGGGTTGAAATTTCCTCCCCCATCTCAGATGCCACATGAAAATATTTAGATATAATCCTGAAAAATGCTTAAGTGAACAATGCCATAAAATAATCCAGTTCTATTTAAAAAACACAAAAGCATAGCAAAAATGGAGCTGTCATTCATGCAAAAAAATCTCCAGACTAACTGGAGCAATGAATCTTGCATGTTATTTTGCATATACACTCAGCAGAATAAATGAGTCTCTGGAACGCTACCCTTCAACACATGGCCACGAAGCATAACAGCAACAATAAATCAGTTAAAAGTGAGTGGCTGTCTCAGATTGACTTGCTTTAGCAGGAATACGATGGAACCTTTAACAGGGCAGGAAAGTCACCTAAAGCCACCGTCCCACTGCAGTTCTTCCTGATTTCTTGTTGAGATGAGTGATCATTTTCCATTGACAACTGTAGCAAGAAACACACTGCTGCTTGGAAGATGGGCTCATAAAATTGTAAAGGTGAGAAGATTTGGCCAGATCCTATGAAGCTAGAAAACTGCATGGTGCAAATAATCACCATATACTCTGGTGGGTGACAGGATGATCTAAGTGATATGGAATTTGAGTTGCCATTACTGTCCAAGACATGGAATTAACGACAGATTTTTCTTATCACAGCTGTAAATCATTGGGACAGCAGGGTCATTTTATATGCAAAAGCACCTTAAAACCTAGGCCACAAGCTGTAAGGATTTCAGGTGCAGCTGCAGGGCTAGATTACTCCCTGCACTGGGGAAAGACCTTGTGTGTCTGACAGAAAGCTTAGCTGTGTTCATGTCCAGTGTGATCACCCACTGCTCACCTGAAAGTATGCTGCAACTGCGTTGTGCTGCACACTATCCGAAAATCCCAGGTGCCTGTAAATCTGTGATTCCATCTAAGACAAGAGACCTTGTGATTGGAAGCCAGCTCCACACATCCCCTCATTAGCAATTACCACAGCAGCTCCAGATAAAGGAGGGAAGAGAATTCCCTCCTAGGTATTCAAGTTTCTTGCACTGTTTCAGTGTTATCTCCTTACTGAAGCTGTCACTCAAGGACTGCTGCAAGATGAGCTGTTTTTTTTGTACGCATCAAGGGTCCTGCCTTGCACAGTGCTACGTTCTCAATGCGCACCTTGCTGTGCTATTCAGAGAAACAGACCCCAGCAACATTAGTAGAGTTTAGTTCTTGTTTAAGGTCACAGCTGATACAGAGTGAGTCCACTGAAGCCCCTAATACGCCAGTTCATTGCACTGGAAAGACTTGATCCCATACAACTTGTCCCAGTATGAGACCAGAAACAAAGTGACACATGCATGACCAGAAACAGAATCCAGCCCTGACAGTGTAATGTCATTTGCCTGCTGCTCTAACAATGGCTCTGTACTACTTTCTACATGGCTTCTACATGAAATAGTCCATGAAGTCATTATCAAACTAGGTATTCCCACAGTACAAATGGACTAGTATTGAGTTAGCTACAAAAACTGAGCTAAACCTTTACAAAATGCACAGACCCAGTCATTAAGGAACTAACCTTGACTGCCTTTTCTGTCTTCCCCTCCCCACCTTTTGAAGTCAAGGCAGAGTTTTAGATGCAAGAGTCAACACGAGTTGCCGTGCTGATTCTATAAGACAGCAGACAACTGTGCTTTGCATTAATTTTTGTACTGTAGATCTACCAATATTGTTACCTTTCCAGTTGCAGCAATCATGCTGTGCTGAGTTCCTGCTGGGATTAATCCTCTGAAAGGCTGTGTTACTTGTGCAGGTCTGCTTAGATTTTGAGCCTGCGCTTGCGGTGGTGTGTGCTGTAGTGGTGGTTGTAAAGACTGGGGTAGGGCAATAAGCGGCTGTGCTGTGGATCCAAAGTTGGGCAAAGAAATTTGTGATCCTGGCAAAGGTACCGTCACCTGGGGGAAAAAAAAAGTACAAAATCACCAGTAACATATATGCAAGGGCCATTATTTAACCTTCTTTACTAGCTCTATGATTTCAGCTATATTCAAGGTAAATGCTGAATAAGTTCATACATTTACCCAGAGAGCTGCAAGCAAATAAGTGAATTTATTGTTTAGCCTATCTTTATGAGCAGTTCTAATGGCATTTGGGTCTTCTCTTTTCAGAAAGAAAGTTGCAATGCTAGCTCCTAACTCCAACATCATTCAACATGATTTCATTGTATGAAGAAGTAGATTTCATCCAACCCAGAAAATAAAAGTAGAATAAAATAGCCAGTTTGGGGGGGTGTGGGTGGTGGATGGGGCTATTTACTTCAAATAATTTCAGTCATCATAAGGACACTGTTTGGGATGAAAACTAGATTTTATTTTCCAGGAGTCCCAACAGCCAGCACTCTGAGCTTAAAAACAAACAAAAAACCAAACCAAGAAACAAACACCTACACCCCCCCCAACCCACAGCCTGTCCCTTGCTTGTATTAACTGGGAGTGCTTGGGCCAAAACCACCACAGAATGGTAGTGATAAACATGAAAATCCTAGAGCAGTGACCTGACCAGCAGGAGTTACTGCATTTCCTATTCTGATCATCAATCCAAAATCTGCAAAATTATATTCTGAGTGTGACTAGAAGAATGATGTGATATTGTCCAGATGTGAGAGACTTACTACAGTTCTGCTCTGAAGGGTAATAGTATAGAGCAGCCAAGCTTGAACACATTAAGAACACTAACCCTTCTAAAACATCCTTTAAACTTTATGCTAGATTTCCAACAGATGAGATGCAATTTTTTTTAAGACCTCTAGATTTCTGTACTAGCAACTTTTCACACATATGAAGCAAGCCATTTTAATAAACCAGTCCATCATAAGATTTTTTTTTTAAAAAGCCACTTAAATAAAAAAATTGAACCAGAAGATGGAAACCACTAGACAGCATCCTGTAAATATGACAGAATGCTTGCACACATCAAATGAACAGTTCTTTCACAAAAGAATTAAAACACCTTAAAATCACTGGAGTTATTTTACAACCCTCCTGAAGCAGGTTACTGACTTCGCTGTCCTGTTTACCTCGTATGATCATCCATCTGCCGACTTCTCATTTGTGTTCTTTGTATTTTGATATTGTTGACATATGTAGCAGCTGAGGTTTAATCTCAATGAGATTTGGTGTTAACAATTTGGCTGCACTAAGCACGCGGAGCTTGCCTCTCTCCACCATCACTAACTGGTGGCCTTGCCCCCATAAAGGCAGCATATGCCTCCATCAATTACCAATATTACTGTCCCAACCAAATCTTTGCCTGTCAAGGAAAATTAACTTAGTAACAGAAGGATGCCAGAGACAAATGATCAACATGAACTTGTAGGCTCTCCCAACTTCTCAGCAATTCAGTCTTTCGGTGCTGCTGCAGTAGTTCTCCTTTGCTATCAATTTGCAGCTCTTGCATTTTGGAAGAATTAAAGATTGTCTCAGTCCCTACTTGCACCCTGACCCCACAAAAACCATCATCATCAACATACTTTTAAGAAGAATACAATTTAGGAAATTTACCATGCCATAGTTTACCTGCTGGAGAGCACTGGGAGACTGTGCGGTGTTGTAGAAATTGCTCTGGCCAGGCTGTTGAACTTGTCCAGAGTACAGATTTGAAGCCTGAGTGAGCGTAGCTCTGGCCTAGGAAGAGTGAGAGACCCCATTACATTAAGAATACTTAAGAGAGCAGTTCTGAGACAGCATGGCACATCATTCTATATTTCAACCAGTACAGCAGAAACCACAGAACAGGAACCTGACAGCATGAAGGTTTCAGCTTGTGATAAAGGTCTCATTTGCAACTAGTAGAATACCCCGTTATTACCTACCATAACAGAAGTTAAACCTGAAGCTCCAGTTCGTGATAGAAACGCAAGCAGCCCTATAGTTGGGGAGCAATTCTCAATTCAGAGGTTATGCCAATGTGCCTTCATGAAACTAAAAGAACACACTCTTCCAAGCCTCTGAAGCTTCCTGCCACCTTGACTACCATGTAATTATCTCAGAGGTGGGCTTGTCCCAAGCTGAGCAATACCTGAGTTATTATTGCATTATTTGTATCAAACCATTGGAGAAGTTTTGCATTTTGGAGTATTTCCTACCTGGAGAATATGTGTATCAATAAGCTGAGAGCCTCCCAGTCCTGAAGCTTGACTAAGTTGATGTTCGTATAAGATCGGAATAGGTTGTGTATTAGAAGTCTGTTGAAATGCCAGGCTTGACTGTGCCTTAGCAAGCTCCTGGTGCTGTACTGCTGGGAAGTTGTGTAAGGCTGTACCAGACAGAACTACTGGTGATGGCTGAGACAAACCACTTTGCATAAAAGCTTGCTGGGATCTGCAAGAGATTGAAGCATTATACATAAAAATGCAGACAGAGCTCAACAATGAGCTGCCAAAAATAAGGACACAGGTTATATTCTTTAAACGGAATTAGAATGCTTAGCTCTATTGAACAGATTTTCACATGAGAAAGGTAGATTTTTCTATTTACTCTGCACACAACAAAATAATAGATGCTACTAAAGGCCACAGGAAAAAACGACCAGGCTTTTTATTTAAATCTTAAAGTACACTTAGCTATATTTAGATGTAACATACAGAAGCTACCAGTTCTTAATTCCTGCGCTACAAGGTAGGACAATGGGGAAGCACCGCATGTGAATAGTTCCACTTAGTCATAAAGTAACCTGCTTTGTTCTCTTGACTTCACAGGTCTCCACAGTCCAATTTTCAATACTTACAGGTTAAATCACTGGACGCTGTTGGCTTCAAAACAATAAGAGACAGACACCACAGCCTTTAATTTTAACTAGATATTCAACTCCTTTGTCACCAGCACAGGGAAGTTGCAGTTTGTGTAAATGACAAAGACCAAAAACAGTGCAGCAAAGCACCACAAATTGTTTTAGTCCATCAGAAGTATTTATCTAAACATTTCCATTAAGAGCCTGCCCAATAGCCACCTTCAGACTGAAGAATCTGAGTTTTTAAATAAATGACCCTCTCAAAGCTCTTCAGCTCAGAGGAGTGTTTTTGATGCAAAAACAGTTTTCATGTTATCACTTGGTCGATATGTACCAGCATAGCACTAGTCCTGTTAATCTGTTATCAGGCAAGCACATGGCTGCCACGCTAGAACACCCAGGTTAGCTTTTTTCCTCTGCACCTTTAAAGAAGTGGGAAGTGTTCATACTCTTAACAGCAGCACAACCCAAAACTCCATTAACACTGGGTTTGTGATCAGATCAGCCAGAAACATTTATTTAATCTGGACTACATGCTAGACTGATTGTGTTTCTGCAGCTAGCCGACTGTTTGCAACAACTTTTGTCAGCTGTGGCAGGACAAGCAATAATATATGGTCCAAAGTCAGCCAAGCACAGTCAGGATACATAGGTAGTCAATTAAACCTGCTGTGACTTCAGCCTTCTACACTGCAATAAGCAGGGTTTTCTACAACACATGCAAAACCCTGTAATTAAATTTCCAAATAAACTTTCTCAAAGTGAAACTTTTTCAAATTGTCAGAATTATACTACTGTGAATCAGTTTTGACAGGAACTGCAAGGAAAGACTTGCAGTGGAAATCTGTCTTGCTATCTATGTCATTTGAGAGATACTGGTCTTTCCACTATCTTTTGTAGCAAACAAAATATTTATTCTAAAAATATACTCTGCTATCCCCTACAAATCTAAAATTAAGTTTCTACCACCCAAGCATTCAAACTAGGATTTCTAAGTGTTTCAAGACTCCAATGTTGGTTTGATTAGAAAATGACAAACAAAAATTACTGAACTAAAGGGACAGACTCCCCTCTTTCTCTTCTCTTAGTATGAAAGACGTTTTCAGCTTTTTAGACAGGTTTTGTAAAGATACAAATATCATGCATAATTTTTGAACCCACCATCTCACAATTACATCTGCCCACGCAGACTAGCCAGACCAGCCATATACAGAGTTCTCAGCCAGACAAAATGACAAAAGATATTTTGGGGAATACAGGAAGATGAGGCAGCTATTGAGCACAGAACCTAAGTCTGCAGGGAATCAAGTTCTGTAAGTTCTGCCACTCAAAAAACAAAAAAATCTGCATGCACTACTTACCTATAAGGTTGTAAGGAGGAGTTGAACAATTCTTGGGCTTGTGAAACAGCTGGTGCTGCTCCCAAACTCAGCTGAGCTTGATGCTGTCCTTGCAGAGGTGCATAGATCGGGATGGGGATCTGCTGAACTGAAGCGGGCTGCATAAAAAAAGAAACCATTAAATATTATGTAGAAAAGCTACAGTTAAATGTGTGCCAGGATTTGTGTAAAAAGTAAACAACAAATGTCAAAACCCAATGCTGCATGCAGAGCTGGTATTGCTCCCATTCAGAAAATTACTTTCTGGCTGATTTTTGCCCTTTTCCTTGCAAATAACCACCAGAAACCGAATTAATCTTTTAGACTGGTGTACAAAACAACTGCACAAGATTGCATACAATTTTCTACGACAAAAGTTGAATGAGCCTGCACTAACATAGTCACATAGACACCTCCCATGAATATGCACTTTTACTTAAAGTGTATTTGTGAGTGAGAGCTTATTCTCTCAACTTTCATGACAAAGGCTTTCATTCTCAGGAACAGCAGAGATCAAACACCTCCTGCATGCACCGTATTTAAGTAGCAAGGGCAGGCATGACCTCATTTTTGCAGATTCTTTAGTCCCATTCTTTCCCACCCCCATTAGCTCAGTAGTAGAGCATTAAAGGAAATATGGACAGGGAGGGAGAAAAATAAAAGAGGGAAGAAATCCCCAGATACCTGAGAAAGCCCTGGTTGAAAGCCTTGCTGCTGGGCCAGAGAAGGTGGTGCCAAACGTGCATGTTGGGTATTGAACAGATGACTTGTATCCATATAAAACGCTGGGATTTGAGCTGTAGTACCTCAGGAAGAGCAATACAATTAGTACCTGATTCCAAACATCTCCCTGCTAGAAAGGTTTTCATCATGAGTTAGAGATGCAGCCGCTATCAGTACTTCCCAGCGTGACAGCTCCCAGACATACAGGGAGAAGAAACAGAACTGAAGAGCTGGGTGCCCAACCAGCTTTGGTATCTTTTTCCAATTCACCCCCAGAATCTACCAGTCTTGCATATACACCTTCACTCCCACACAGTTCCTGGGGGATGAGCAACAGATTCTTGTCAAAACAGGCATTTGGAAGGGGAGTAACACGCTATACTGTCATGTAGTTTAGGTTAACTATATATAGGGTTTTCTTAAAAATGCCATGACTCTAAACTACTGTAGGACTTTAAGAAGTCAAGACAGTCATTCTCAGTCTTAAACAGTGATTTACAATTCTGCAAGAGAAAAACAGTACATCAAGAGATTAAGATTTATTTCCCTCAAACTAACAACACAGCATTATCTTTATACTTACTCATAGAAACTTGCATATTGAGAGTAAGGCACAGTTAGTGAATATTTGCTTACAGAATGCTTTCCATCATTCTGCCTTTACTGCAGATAAAACCAGAACTGAATTCAACTCTCCAGCTTCAGAACTCCAAAAAGCAGACATGTGGCTTCTCGGCCAAACACTATTACCTGCTGCCGACTGAGACACATAGACCTGGGGACTTTGCTGTTGCTGGGCAATGAGGGATGGCATGCAGCTCAGCTGGGAAAAGTGACTGGCAGAAGCTAGGCTGCTTGTCTGCAACTGCTGTGGTTTCACTTTACATATATTAGGAGGGTCTGAGGTGCTTGCAGTCTTTGTACTCAGCGAAGAGGTTGTGTATGTTCCAGCTCCTAGGAAGAGAGAAGCAAGCCATACATCATAAAACAGCTAGGGACATTTCAAAGCCTCATCTTCCAGTGGTTAAAGTTTTGGGACAGCTATGCGAGCACAGCCACAATGGATTAAGAACACTGAAACCTAATGCAGCTGTTTCCATCACTATAAGACAGACAGGGAGGACAACTGTGTTAAGTTCACTATAGGAAGCCATGCAACTGTAATACATTTCCTTTCTCAACTACAGGAGAATATAAAAATACTGAAGTAGCCATCTTGGTTAGTTATGCAATGAAATCTTGCAATGTATGGTGGTTGTGCCTGTCATGGTTGAGAGCCAGGCTCCAAAGAACGGTCTTTTTCAAGCACTTCAGCTAAAATCTGGGCATACATTCTAGTATTCCAAGGTATGAATATTTCATCAGATATAGCACTTTGTTTGCTGCAAAGACCAAGGTGGAAAACAGCACTGTTTCTGAAAAGCAGCTGGACATTTGCTCTGCCTCGTGTGAGGGGGTCTTGGTATGAGCTGTTGAAGCTTTGACTCCAAAGGAAGAGCACAAATCAGAGTGTAACTAGTTGGATATCAGAACTACCATCTGCTCCAAAATCTACTTGCTTGCCTTCATTCAGCTGAACAAAATGAAGCCAATAAGGCAGCTGACAGAAGTTCATCTCCTCTTGCACGTCCACGTAAGTAGCATAGGCAGAGATGTGTTGTCTTAATATTGTTTTCATCTGACTGAAGCGAAACAGATCAAGTATCTCCTTGCTAACTGAAAGCTATTTGGGAAGCTGCTGTTCAGACCCAACATTTCATACCAGACTAAAACTTGGTAGTTTTGCATTAAACATAATCCCAAAGGGAAACTAATCTCTTGAAAAACATAACCAAAGAACAATACAACAGGCTAGTACAGTCTTGACATCCAGTACCTGAGAGCGAAGTTGTCGGTGTAACCGAGGCCACAGGAATAGGAGGCATTGATGCACTAGAGAAAGAACTGTAAGTACCACTGCTTGGCCCAGTGTTGCTGCTGCTGCTGCCGCCGCCGCCACCAGCAATGGGAGATGCTGCTGAGGTCACTGGCGAATTCTTCTCCCCCATGTTTGGGGAATTCTCCCATGCTTTGCGTGCAGACTCCATCTATTTAAAAGAAAACAAAATTTCCTCATCTATTAAGAAGCCTCAACTAGTCAGTCTTCCTCTTTTAACAGTTGTTTTTAGTTCAAAAGGCAAGTCAGGCTTCATGCGAGCCTCTTTTTTAAAAGTCACCATAATCGTGCAACTCTGTTCATGCAAAAAGCGTACAGCCTTAAGTTGGAGCTTCTTATCTGTTCCAACTGCACACGTGCACAGTTTGTCATCTTAACATTCAATGCTCAAAAGAGAATTCACTCACACTAATTTGGCTTCGTTTTGTTTGACATGAAGAGCAAAAGACACAGTGAGCAAAAGAAAGGTGAAAACCCCTCCAAATATTTCCATGAAGTCCTTTACTTACAATTTTTTTTTTGGCCATTTATATGAAACAGCCCCTTGCTTTCTTGGTAAATCATCCACTGAGTGATAACCAAAAACACCTAGTGCACACTTAAGTAAACAGAGTAGTCAAGTTTAGACTTCCAAAGCAAGTGCTGTTCAAGAACCAACCATGAGCTGACACAGCTTGTGCACACTGCTTTATGTTAATGCTAAAAATGCTTCATGTTCCTCTATTTCTTTAATAATTATAAGTTTGAGTCTTACACATCAAGAAAGAAGAAACTAAGTATCTTATGCACAATTCTCTTCCACCGAAGTGGAAAGAACTAGTGTATTACTGCACCCAGTAACAATCTAATTATTGCTACATTAGGCACACAATGCCTAATCTTTGAACTCAGACACTTTGAGGGACTACTGAAAAGGAGATATTGATGCTCACACTACACCCACTGATGTAAAGGCTCAAACACAGTACATGGACTTCTCTACAGCTGTCAGCTGCCCTCAGCCTTCTAGCAGAGCTGGATGCCATAGGCTGAAATTGCTCATCTGGCAGACTGCAAGCTTCTCAATGCCAGGTGCTCTCTTCAATGATGTATCTCCAACAAATCTGACCTCACTGCCTGGATCAATAGAGCCCCCTACCTGGGACCTGTAGTCTCTGAAAGTCGTACTTTCAACCTACCCCCATTTTACATGAGTTAGGCACAGTCTGGACAGACCAAATATGAGCTACGTTATTTTTCCCGATGCTTCCGAAGTAATCAAAAAAGCAAAGCAATATCCAAAGAAGTGGTAACAGGTGATCAATACAATACACACCCACACGGCAAGTGGAGTTCTGTGTTCCTCAAGAGGGTAAAGGGGGAGGAGGGAAACTGTTACACATTAAATCATTTGGAGGTTAGTCACTTATTTTTCTTTTTGGGACCATCTTCCCCAGCAACCATTCTCAGTTTCCCCACCACAGTATTTTCCTCCAAACTGGTTCTGATTCTTGCAGACAGGGCAAACTTCAAAATTTATTATTAATCTGCTGGACAGGATTTTGCTTAAGGTGGAGTATAAGTACAACTAGAGGCTCTTTTCTGAACACCGCAGGCTCTGGTAAGACATGGTAACAGTTTTGAACTGCACTGGTATTAAGAGAAAGTGGAGAAATACCTGTGAATATCTAGAGGTGGTGTAGAAGCTTTGTTCAATGAGTTTCATGGTGCCCTGGAGAAACTATTGATAGCAAAAGCTAGAGTCTACATACTCATTTTGTCTTCCAAACCTAATCACTGCCAATATCACAGATCATCCCACACACCTACCAACTTTCGATAAAGGGCATATAACAGAGTCCTGAGTTTTCTAACGGCTTTGCTTTTAGAGAGCTCCTTAACAATCTCTAACTTCTTAAGCTAGAAAACACATGCAAAAGAGACTGGTACTTTAGTAGCACCTATGCAGCACCATCTACAGACCAGATATAAAGAAATTAAGAGGCTCTAAATTAAGTGAGGCTGGGAAAAGTACTGTAATTTCAATGCTCACTCAGCTGTGGGAGAAGAGCACAGGTTGGAGGACCATGGTTGCTTGAGGCTTCTCTTCACCGTTGACTGATTGGGGCCTTCACATTGTAATAATGGTCCAGTATGTATTACTCCAAAACTTATCTGTAGACAAATACCAGTGTACATATCCTTAAGGATGCTGAAGTTTAAGTGATCAGAAAAAGAAATTCAAAAAGTGTCATATTCTGGACCAGATGCCGATATAGGAATTTTAGATGGAACCCTAGAACATGGAAGAGAAACTGCGTTGCCTGGCCAAGACTGCTTTGGACTTTCTTTTGCTCAGCTCCTTACCTACCAAATAGCCCTATCAGCTAAGTCCTTAAGAGGATGTCTGCCTTAGCAAAGGTGTCTTCAGCAAAGTTATTCCAAGGAAACAAGAGGTCTATCCCATATGAGCACTTTTCACCTACACCCTGGCAGAATGAGCCACAATCGCTCCCACTACTTGGCATGAGTTCCCTGCCAAGTTTCCTCACAGACAGCTTTCTGTGATAGGGGATGGAAGAAAGAGAAGAGGTAAGGGCTATTCCTTGATGGAGGCAGAGTGTGGAGATTTTGTTCTTTTCAGGGAAGGAAAGAAATGCTTTCCTCTCTGTTGCTCTAAAAGTACCTTTTAAAAGAAGAGGCAAGGTAGAGGATGAAAAGGATGAAGAGGATGAAAAAGAACAGCTCTGCTCTGTCTGGACCAGAAAAAGCCTGTTGTAAAAGTGATAGTCTCAGCACATGCTTCAAAACAAACTTGTTGCCTTCACCATTTGCAAAAAGGAGGTAAAGCTCCAGTGCCTGGAATAGAGAAATTGGAGACAAAGCTGCTTCCAAATGCCTGTCCACTGAGATTCTAGTGAGAGTGTTCTTCAAAGTAGCCTCAAAACACGGAACATGTTTTGTTAGCACACATCCAAGATCTATCATCCACTGAGAAAGCAAACTACCAACACCAGAACAACAGAAAGAAACTGCAGGACAAATGACACAAACACTGCAGTTTGCTCTAACTGAGCTGTGTCACATTCTTTACAGCATCATGCTATAGCAACATTCCTACCTGTATTACATGTGGATCAGATATCCAGCTCTAAACAGAGACTGCTATTTTATAAAAATGCTTCAGGCGCCAGAAAGTCTGATTATGGTAACTTATTACACAAGAATGCAACACACAAGCAGATTTTTGTAAAATTACTTGTCCCTCTCCAGCCCTCTCCCCATTTCTGCTGGTCTGTTGTTCTAAAGCAATGTTACATTTTTTTCAGGAAATAAAGTGTTAACAGCAGAAAAGCAAAGACTCAACAAGAGATCATTAATAACTATCATCTGTAGAGAACACAAGCAAGCAGCCGTCAAACCATGCCAGTGAGATGCAAGTCTCACTGGGATTGACAAGCAAGTTTCTCCGAAGTGTTAGTTCTGCATCCAATCCCTAGTTTTGTTTATTCTTTCAAAAATTTAGAGAAACTAAGTTAAAACATTACTCTTCCTTAATGCTAGAAGCAGCAACAATATTTCTACTGGTTCAGTCACCTGCAGCCCCAATCACAAAGCCCATCTAGGACACAAAAAACCCTATGACCAAAAACTTCTAAGGATACAGTAGCAAAGCTAGAACCCAACTCCATGTTAGTGAGTTATACAATGCACAGTCCAAAATCCAACAAAATGTGAAAACACCATTAAAAATATTCTACACACTTGCTCTACACTGGAGAGCGGAAAACAACAGAACATTTATAACACAACAGAACACATTCTGACTAGCTGATAAAACTGCTCTTCATAGACACCAACACAATACCTACATTTCATTATTTACAACTTTAGCCATCCAGCTTAAAACCACATTATCACTGCACCAAAAATCTTACAGCTAAGAAGAAATCAAGCTCGGCTTACCAAGCAACTCCTTACAGCCTTTAACACCACATCAGGCAGCTTACTTTAAGCTTAAACACTCAAAAAACCTCAGTCTAATTCTGATGGTCTGTCATGAACACTATGGTACAATGCTAAAATGCTAGGATCTTTTTTTTTTTTCAGGGCAGTGGGAGCCAAGATTGGTTGAGATGCCAAGTGTTAATGCAAAACGGGGTTAGAGATTTATAATCTAAATGCATCCTTTAATAGAGTCTTGTGTTTCAGCCATCCGTTTATATGCAAAAGCAGTTCAGCAGAGGAAACAAAGGAAGGCTCTAAAAAAAGGTTCACCAGCAAGTTCTCCATTAACTTTTTCCCCTGCATGCAAGAAAACGACCCTTAGAGGGATGTGGTACATACCTTGAGGGTGAGTTCGACGGTAGCGGGAGAAACTGGAGTTAGGCTGGAGCTCTGTTGTAGAGTCTCCCTCCTAGGGAGGGGAAGGGTGTGGGGCAGGGGCACCTGAAAGGCAGGCAACACACATCACATTCTAACTACGTCTACTACAAAAGCCCCAGAAAAGCAAAGCTCAAGCTTTAAGTGAGCTACAATTTCTTCAAGGCTTGAGCATTTGGCAGGGATTTTGATAAAATAAGGTGAAAATTTGGTAGGCGGGGAAAGGCCATCCAGCAGGTGCTGAGATGCTTCTCATCTCTCTTTAAGAGGCTGAAGACTAAGGTTCTAAATTGTCCAGGTCTTCTGCATAAGCAAATACCAGTTTTCTGCTTTGGGATTTACTTTAAAGTACCATTTCAGTTTACTGATATCCAAAAATTCTTCCCAAGCCAAGTCTGGCCCCTTTTGTACCAATACAGTACATGGGGCTTCATGACCTAGAGTTCCGAGATGCAGATTCTGAAAGGCAGAAGCTATAAAACTCCAAAGTCACAAGACTGTGAAACAAACCAAACCAGATTCGCCATCCACTAACTAAATTCAGTTATTTTCTCTTCCAAAAGATGATAGATGTGAAACTTAAGGAAACAAACTTGACATAATGCTATTGCTATCTTTGCCTAAGAAAACACTGATGATTTCCTAGAAATTTTAAGTGAAATGTATCAAAAATACTGCAGTGGCCAGTCTATTACTTCTGACCATTTCTTTCTCCGTTCAGAGCACGGCTACCGGACTTCCGCTGGATGAGATAAGGCTAATCCAAAAGACAGAGGTACTGAAGCTTTAAAGCAGGTGATAGCACAGGTCCTTTGTGGCCAGCAGCCCCCATTTCCTGTGTCGCAAATCCAACTCCAACACAACACAGGGGAGCATATACCAACATCGTCGACACAGAATTCAGTCTTCCACACTAACCTCCAAAGGCACAAAACGCAACACCACCAGAAAATCCAGCAGAGGAGTAAGTTCAACCCGTATGGCTTCAAAACTGCATTAAAGGATGCTGCAGGAAGCTGAAAAGCATTTCTTAAGTGGAATTCATAAGACATCTTCATAAAAACCTGAGATCCTACTGTATGATTCTTTCCTCCCACAATCAACGAGTGACTCACCTCTGAGTTAATTCTATTTCTGCTACTCAAACAACAAAAATGGCAAGATCCAAGTTCTCCACCTGACAACCCAGCACACTCAAGACAAACTTGGCCTTGCCACAAGTCACAACCCAGCTGGTCCTCTCAGTCACTACACCACACTCACACAGCCAGGATCAGTGGCTTTGAGGACTGCAAACATCTGATCTCTGTATCAATGGAACAACTGAAAGCCTGCTGTCTGCTTTCAGACTTCCTTTACGTGCAGTTGCTGTGATTTCAGGCTACAGTTCAAAAATTCTTTGTTTGTAAAAGCCTTTCTTCAAACTCACCTACAGAGCTGTGCTACTGGTACCAGGTTCAAGTCCCAGTGGCTGCTGAGAGCACAATCCCTCATTATGCCTCTATTTGCTTTTTTAGAATTGCCCCTAGAAACATCGTTTCCACTTCCTGTGCTCTTTAGCTCATTGTGGCTGTTCAAAAGACAAAACACACCTGAAGAACTCCAGAACAGGTATTAGTCAAACCAACTGTCCTTCAGAGTAAGATTACTGGATAATGCGCAGCTAGTTAACATGAAAGAAATCCTAGTGACTTGTTTACCGAAGGCACTATTTTGTGCTTTTAAAGAAGTGTGTAAATATTTTCTTGTCTTCAAAGTCAAGACGATCACTGCAATAGACTTACGTTCGTCACCAAAGTCTCCTCCATTTTTGTACTGCTAGTTGCCACTGTGTTAGGATGAGAAGAAGGTGTAGTGTAGTCTGTTACAGACTCCTGTGAAGAAAAATAATTCCATTAAAATATCTCCCTTACCTAAATGAGATTTAAATTGTTTGGACAGATGTCAGCCTTTCTTCAGGAGGAGTTCACCAAGCAACAGGAGATTAGAATTTCACACCAGTTTTTTCTTAGAAGGCATGTCCAGCAATCCTTGCTGCTGAATTGCTACCGAGGTCAGAAGAGTTCTTGGGAGGTTAGAGTTTACCTCATGACCTCCCAATGTACATCTGGAGTCAAGTGAAAATACAGTCTGCAAAGCACGAATATACAGAGTGATGTACTGCTTGGGCACTAGACATACTGAACTGTGATGGTGTAACCAATTATCATTTGTCACCCAAGATGCTTTAGCCACCTGTGGGCACTTTTAGCCTATTTAAAAAGTAGAATGTATTAGCTGAAAGCTTTCTGTAGCTTTAAATAAACACAGAAATTTCCTGCATAAACCTATGACAAGTAAGGCCCTCCAGATTAAAAACAACACACAGGGATGGTTGCAATTTGCAAAACAAGTTTCTTTCCTTTTAAGTGTCTCTGAAAGTCACAAGAGACAGTTTCTCTGAATGGTGAAGTCTACCTCCCGATTTCTGCACTGGGCAGTGATTTCAGGGAAGTCAAGGGCTGAAGTTTCCAGCCTATCCAGAGGATTTCTTGAAGTGTATTTTGGTTTTTTTACAGTTAAGTGGACTTTAATGTGCTCAAAAAGCAAGGTCCACTTTCAGGTACCTAGCAGTAGCTAGTGACTATCGCAATTTTAAGTATAAACGGCCTGATGGAAGTGTCTCATAACACTGCCAACTCTCTAGAGAATGACCTACAATGAACAAAAAAGGCACTTGTACTTCTGTAAAGCCATGTTGAGCACTGTTTTTCAGTTCTTCTCACTGGATATCTACTGAGCTTATTCTGGGCAGGCAAACAGATTTTTTCAGAACACAACCCAGACGCTTCCGTTGTTTAAACGCTGTGACCCTGAATTAGCCAAGATCCACTCTCCAGCAAGTACTGCAAACTCCCAAGTTTTACACGTCTGAAGACCAGAAAAGGCTCTAACATTTTTTAGAGATCCAAACACCAAGAAGGAACTGAAGGACAAATTAGCAGCAGAACTGCTGATGAGTGCCTGGGCTTGCCAACACAATGATTTTGAAGGCACAAGCCACATAATGCTTGTTTAATTGCATCCAACTGGTATGATAAGCTATTAAAAAGTACATACTCCATTTACTCCTCACGCCTATGGCAACATCTCCTAAAAGGGCAATTAAGGCATCAAGATACTAACTGGAAAATAACAAAGAATCTTCCTTAAAAGGATGAGCTCATTTTGGTAAAAGACAAGGACAACAAGATAAACCATAATGGAGTGAGAGAGAGGACACAATGTGCACACTGACTGATTTTTGTATTTACGAAGGAAACAGAACTATTTTCTCCACTTAGTTATTTCCTTTACTTGGTAAACTGGTGAAATGAGATATACGATGTTTTAAGATGCTTTACTGCATAAGAAAGAGGAAGTTTTTAATATAGCATTATAAAAACTCCTTCAAGGTTTGGATGCAAATTTTACAGGGTCTCAGCACTAAAATTCCTTGCAAAAGAAATCAGATCAAGACTATTGCTAGCTTTCTTGCTTTGGAAGCTTACAGCACAAAAATGCTTTTTCAGTAGAACGTAAAACAAACCACCATGTCAACTCTTGTGCCCTTAGAAGTATATGTGCAATGCTGAACCATCCTACAAGGACGAGTTACATGCTGAACATGCAGATAAGACAATACTTTAGCCAGAAGAACACCACTTCATAAACTGTAGGTTAACTACCATCCTTCTAGGAATCTGTTAGCTGTGGCTTATCACCATTCAAGCTTTTGTAATCCAATTAAAATAATTCTCCTGTACAACTGTTTTACTGAAGAAACCAACTGATTTTTATAAAAAGCTATACATGCTTTTTTTGAGTTATCTACACATTATTTATACCAGAAGAAAAAGAACAGGCAAACTTTTTATAACTACCTACTTTGCCCAAAGAGAAGAGATCACAAAACCTGAAGTGACTTTATGAACAGAAGGACAAGTCACACCTCAGAGCTGACCTTGCTACAAATGATCAGGGTACTATATGGGATGAAATAGCTATTTGATTTGTTCCTGATTCATGTAAATCACCCAAACCAGAGAGACTGTCAGATACTCAGAATTTATTCTCAAGTACAGCCTGTGTCCTTTTAGACATCATCTCTGTAAGACATAGCTGTTACCAACTACCTGTGCAAACATTCCATTGCCATGTACACAAGCAGGTACTGATCGTTCCTGTGATTTGAAAGCTTCAATACTTTAGAGACAGTAGGGTGGGGAAAGGCAAGGGGTAAGGCGTTTTACCTGACTCAGAGGCTTTGCTTAATTTCTGCTTAAGACTAGGAAGAGGAATATTGAGACAGCATGTAACAAACTTGAGTCTAAACTCAAACTGCTTTACAAACACGCAAAGTCTCAGACATCGGATTGCCTTTACTCCAAATATACCGCAAAACCCAAGAGAAACAGCTGCAATTGCTTCAGAGTATTGTGCTTCTGGTCTACACTTAAACATCTCACCAGTATGGGTTGATTTATATTTATACAGTTTCTAAGGTAAAACTGTCTGGTATGATTAAATGCACATGTTCTTATTAGGATGTCTGTTTTGGGATGGATGGGGTATTCTTACAAAGCTTCTGCTTCTGAAGGAGGACAGCCAGCTCGACTTTTGCAGACATTTACATCACCAAATACCAAAAAGTGTGCCTTCCTGGAAGCTGAGCAGTAGTGTCTGGGAAGGATGTTAAAGTGTGTCAAAAGCTAAATCATTTAGGTCTGCTAAAACTTCAACACTTGACACTGAAACACGAGATTAAAAATGTCATCACTTCTTCCCTCATTAATGAGCAATGGAAAGAGTACAAAGACAAGAGAAAGCCGTTGCAATACAAATCAGTACAGGAACTCCAAGGCCAGAGCAGTATTTGAACCCATTTTAAAAGCCACTTTAAAAAGTAGTAAGACTGGTTTATTTCTGCAAAATCTAGATGAAGCTCATCTTATACAATAAGTCTGCAGGTTGTTGGTTCAACTTCCACAGAATTAAATATAAAATATGACCACCCATTTCCTAGGAAAAAAACCCACAACTATCAAAAATAAAAACCAAAACCAATGATACCAAGCTGGGAGGAGCAGCTGATACACCAGAAGGCTGTGCTGTTTTCCAACGATACCTGGACAGGCTGGAGAGCTGGGCCGAGGGGAACCTGATGAAATTCAACATGAGCAAGTGCAAGGTGCAAGGTCCTGCACCTGGGGAGGAACAACCCCATGCACCAGTACAGGCTGGGGGCTGAACTACTGGAAAGTGGCTCTGTTGAGAAGGACCTGGGAGTGCTGGTGGACAGCAAGCTGACCATGAGCCAGCAGTGTGCCCTTGTGGCCAAGAAGGCCAATGGTATCCTGGGATGCATTCAAAGGAGTGTGGTCAGCAGATCGAGAGAGGTTATCCTCCCCCTCTACTCTGCCCTAGTGAGACCACATTTGGAGTACTGTGTCCAGTTTTGAGCCCCCCAGTTTAAGAAGGATGTGGAACTCCTTGACCAAGTCCAGCAGAGAGCTACCAAGATGATTGGGGGGTGGAGCATCTCCCTTATGAGGGAAGGCTGAGAGGCTTGGGGTTTTTTAGCCTGGAGAAGAGATGACTGAGGGGGGATTTTGTCAATACCTATAACTATCTAAAGGGTGGGTGTCAAGATGATGGGACTAGGCTCTTCTCATTAGTGCCCAATGACAGGACGAGGGGCAATGGGCACAAGTTGGAACACCGGGAGTTCCACCTCAATATGAGAAAAAACTACTTTCCTGTGTGGGTGACAGAGCAGTGGAACAGGCTGCCCAGGGAGGTGGAGTCTCCCTCCCTGGAGACATTCAAAACCCGCCTGGATGTGTTCCTGTGCCCCTTGCTCTAGGTGTGCCTGCTCAAGCAGGGGGGTTGGACAAGATGATCTCCAGAGGTCCCTTCCAACCCCTACCATTCTGTGATTCTGTGAAACAACAACAACAAAAAAACCACTTACTGATGCCCTGGGAAATACTCCTGACAAAGGAATTCAAAGGCAAACCTGGAACTGTTGAGACAGGAATATTTAGGCCTATTAAATGGTTCTATTAGCAACCACTTAACGAGGAAATTATTGGGAATTTTCATATCCAGCACAACTGTAAAGTTTCCTTTCACTCTGGTCTTCCCTCCAGAAGACAGAAGCTTGGCATTTCAATACTGTGGTAGCTTAAAGAATCTTGGTAACTCATGTTTAACTACAGCCAGAAAGGCACAAAATCCGGACTTCCCTGTTGAAAATCTCATACTTCAAAAATACAACTGTAGAGAGGAATTATGCTCATTTTAGTAAAGCTGCTCTATATCGAGTTAGCCTGGAATAATCAACAAATATGTTTCCTAATTCTGTCTGTGGCTTAGACGAAGCATCTCCTCCTCTTACCTTGAGCTCTCATCACAGGAGCTTGAAAGACAGTGAAAAAGCACGACATACAAACAGCCTTCTTATCAAATACTCAAGCAAGCTGGTTTTATGGCTCGCTCTACACTTCTGATTCTGTATACAAGGGCACTTCATCCACTTCTGGTATCAACATAAACCATTCACATCTACTTACTAGATGGAAAGTGCCAGGAAAGATGAGAAATCCCAGCACTGCATTTTCTTACTTATTTGCCATTCCACTCAAAAATCAAGTTTGCAGCTACCATGTCGGACACAAATATCCTCCTTAACACTTGCTCTGTAACAACATTTCACTGAGAGCATCTTCTGCTTGCATGGCACCTTGGCAAAAATTGCCAAAATTGTATCTTCCCCTCCCCCCCCAACTGTGGGTGACAAAGATAAATTGTGAGTGATCTGCAATTCAGATTTTTCAACTATTAATACAGCTTTTGCAGACAATCAGTTTTCCTAAACGGCATCAGAAAATTTCTGCTTAAGAATAGGAAGAGGAATATTGAGACAGCATGTAACAAACTTGAGTCTAAACTCAAACTGCTTTACAAACATACAAGAAGCATTTTGCCTTTACCAAAGCAGGCATGACTATAAACTAGTAACTACTCAAACTGCATGGTTTCTTTACAAGAGATGACAACTATAGTTCTTGCTCAAGACACAACGCTGCCATAGCATGGGCAGTCCCCACACAGGTCCTTAGGCAAAAAGGAGCGCACCTATGCAGATGTTTTTCAGCCAGCTCCATCAATGCACCACAGCTAAGAACTGAGCTGTAGAACAATGAATCCCGACAACAAGTTACCACCTTGCTGTTAAGCAGTTACAGAGAAGTCAGGGGAATTCCACACAGAAAAACTGAGTCCTCAATATCCTGAAGGTGTTCTGCAAGGGATACCTTGACAACACCCAAGCCAACAGAAGCTGACATACAGACCCTTTAGGTAAACTGAACAAGCCTTATCCAATGCTTTAGGATATTCCTAGTTTAGGGGTTTCTTTTTTCACAGAACTGTACTTGATTCACAGCTTCAGGTAATCCATGCACTCAACCAATGAATGTGCACGCTACTTCACTCCAGTTATCTGCTGGAAGTCAAGCACTCTTCTCACACAGATCACATACAACGGAGTTTACAGAAACTGCCTACCCCAGGCTCCAATGCCTCTCTCCAGAACAAGGCTCAGGAGTTTTCACCTTCATAAGGCAGCAAAAAAGTTTAAAACCTCCCGAGCTGATCTCTGTACAGGGGTATGACAAACAGCATGTCTCCATACCAGTTCAGGAGAAGTGTTTAACTCAAGCAGTACTGATATGTTTCCTATCTGCTGCTATTCAGCAGGCTCTGCTGTCCAGGTGACTACCACCAGCAGGCAACCAAGTGTCAATTACATCACTGTAATCGTATTTTACATGTAGTACTCAGTAATTTGTCAATATTTTTCTTACCTTTGTGTTTGTTCCAAACTCTGGAGCAGATACAGATATCATTGTTCCTATTTCCGTGCTCAGTTCACTTGCTGCTTTGGTGTCCTTTGTAGTGACAGGTTCTGGACTTCTGACAGAGGTGGGAGATGGCTTGTCCTGTCCCTCAGGCTCTCCCTGTTGGGCATCCTTCACCTTCCTGTTCTTTAAAGAACGCTCTTTCCCAATAGGACCAGGTTTATACTCTTTGTTTTCTACTGGACTCAAGTCTGGAAGCTAAGTTAGTGTTAACTTGTCAGTTATGTCTTTCCCCCATGTCCTATCCCACAAGAATATTCTAACATGCTTAAAATAATTTTGTTTAAGCCTAACAAAGCTTTCCTGAAAGGTAAGCATTGTCTAACAGATAAATAATTTGAAACTAAGTTAGCAATATGTACATCAAATGCATTAATTTTGAACATTAGGAATCTAAACCATTATTTTCAAGCAATATATGTTTTGCATGAAGTGGTAGAGCTCAATTAGATCTAGTTAAAACATACAGAAGAAAGCCAGCTTCACTTTCCTTTCAAGGAAAGAACAAAAAAGTACAGAAGCCACAAGCCTTCATATACATACAGGTTATTTTAACTTTCAGAGAATCAGGATTTTACAGGGAAACTAGAACAGAAGACTACCTTCATTTGAAGGTATCTTGATGTATGGATGTTGGTAGCATTTTTCCCTAGAAATTGAGTACCAAGGGGATATCCAGGAAAAATAAAAACATCTACATGCAAGTTTGCCTTGTACTGCAGACACCACGGCTGGAATAACTGCTGCAATTCAGTAGTTCCTTTTTGCATAGCTGAATTAGAGCACAATGAAGGGCCTCAGGGAACGTGAATGCTCTGCTGTTTAAATAGCCATATTCTTTCTGGCTGAGACTACTCAGCCTGTTTCACTACAGAGCAGCATGAAAATTCCTTGAAGACAGTCCTTAAAATCTTATTCCTTAAGCTTTGATAGTGGAAAGACAGAAGCTGATGGTATTGTCTCTAAAAATACAAACAAGCTGTTTCAGGAATAGATGACAATACAATGCCTTTGGGCTTTGGGGAGGGTGTAGCTTCCCAAAAGGTACCTGGTATCCTCAGGAGGCCAGCAGAGACTAGCTTTCAGAGGGAAGGAAGAAAACAACGGTAGAAGCAATATGCCTGAGCTCTGCAATGCAGCAATCAAGAACATCAGACCCACTTCACCCCAAATATTTTTTTGCTCTGACAGTTTTACAGAGGCAGAAATTCCTCCAGACACTTCAAGGTGACACTTGGAAATGTAAATTGCTTTGTTTCAAGTATGGTCCTCTTATGTTGCCCACGTTAGTTCAACAATACTAACCTCCAATCCTGAACATCAGTTTGTATTTAGGCTTCATAGCAAACCATACCACCACAGGGGTGGTGGGTGTGTAAGAATTGTTTATTTGCTGAGAGTTTTTGTCATCCAGTAAAAAGGACTACAGCCCTTTCATTCAGAAGAGCACACAAAAATGTTAATCTCCAACGAATTTACTAGTCACACAATTGTCTTTCTACAGGAGTCTTGGTAGCTAGCTATAACCAAGCAGGGAAAAGGAACTTTCTACAGTGTGAAGTAGACTCTCTACATATTTTTTTAACTTTGGAGTTCAGTATCTTTAAGTGGTTTCATGGGGAAGTGTAAGGCATGCTACTAGTACATCTGAGATATGGGTTTTGAATGTGCTGGGTTACTACAATTCACCAGTAGTATTGACTACTGCATACTCCTTTGCTGTATGGGTTTTAAATTTCGCAAAAAAAAATTAACTGTGGTATACCCACTGAGTGCCTCAGACAGAAGTTAAACTGAAATCTGAAAGTGCAGTCACATGTAGAATGAATTAAAAAAACCCAAAACAAAAAAAAACTCACCACAAAACCCCAAACAACCAATGAAACAGCCAGTCTTCTAGAAAGACAAAAGGGCTTTAGTTACATCAGGACCGCTGCCAAATCTCAGACATCAAGAGGGACTGGAACAGCTGGTTCTGTAAGTCACCAGCCAAGTTTATCTGCTATAACCATCTCTTTCTGGCAATAAGAAGCTGGTGCTGAGTGCTAGCACTGCACAGATAGTATGCATTGGAGGTGGAAATAACAGGAAAGTATGTTTCATTAATGTGAAATATCATTAAGTGTAATCTAAGTGACAGGAGGAGAAAGTATCGAGATATGTCCGATTCCCTATCCAGTCTTCCAGATTAGTTGCAAAAAAAAGTTATCCAGACATCTGTGCATTTGAATTTGAGACTTCAAACCAGCGGCTCTAACATTCCTCCCTTTCCTCAAAACAATTCTTTTCCTACAACTTGATGTATTACTCATCTTGGTAATCTGTTTACAAAACTAAGCAGGGCTCTGTGCATCATTTACAGGGGGGGAAGGCATAGTGGCAGGAAGAACTACTGGAAGTGGATATATAGCCAGGGCAGAAACAGAATGCCTGCTTCAAAACAGCTCTCAAAGCCTGAGCAAAGTAAGCTCAAGAGAAAACCAAAACCCCCAAATTAGGAAACAAAACTGAAACACTACCACATCCACAGTCTCCCAACAAAGCTACTGCTACAAAATGCTACAAAGCAAATCCAAAATCCCATCCCTGTTCTAGCCACATCCCTTGCTCCGAACACAGAACCAACAGACAAACTCTGCTGGGCGAGGATGCTGTTTACTTCTTGAACTGAATTTGCCATCTTCTCTTCAAGAACCAACTTTTTGATTGTTTTAGGAAATAAAAGGGGAATGCAATTTTTATAGGTCTAGTCCTAACTGAATGAGTATTCCATTATTTGTAACCTCTTTTTGGCTGAATTTCTTTCAGTTTAAAAGTTTGTACTGAAGATATGACCTTTTACCTTTTGTGCTTTGATGGGTCCAGCCCGAGGCTGTTTCTGTCTTTGCTCTTTCGGTTCTGGTAGCTTGTCAGTGGACTTCTCAGAAAGTACAGGGCCAACTTCATTGTCACTGCCGCTGGAAGCTGGGGCTCCAAACTGAATAGTTTCTATTCCAAGATCGACTCCACCTTCTTGCCCAGGCTTTGTCCCCTAGTTAAAAGGAAAACATTTAACATATTTCAAAAGATTTCTAGATCAGTACAATGCCACTGGTTCAGAAAAGAGCACAAAGTATGTGCAGCTGAAAACCACTAAAAGGGTACTTTTACCTTCTGCCAGCAAAAACTTTATTTGTGACTGCAACAGATTTGCAAGAGTAAACACTATATGAATGTACACTTCCTCCTCCTCAAGTTCCTACCATTTATACAAGCTCAAGAGCAAGAAAAAAAAAGCAGTGAAGAAATATGTAAACAAGATCTAGATGATGAACTGGTACAGAAGCAGGAGAGGGCCAACTGCAATATCAAAATGTCCAGATTCAGGTTCACAATATTCTCCTGTAAGTTCAAAAATTAATGTTCAATTCAAGAACAAGAAATTAAAAACTATTTCCAGATCTCCTCATGCAGTTAGAAGTTATAACTAAGAGAGTTATGTCACATTCTTACATTTTAAAACAATAAAGTCAAGACCAGAAAAAGCCCAAGAAAACAAAACCACAGGACTTTAAATGTAAAATTTAGGGCTATGCAAATTACATGGGATAAGTAGAGCTAATGTAGTTAGAAAGTATCTACTCCTTCTTCTATCTCTGATTTAAGAAGGGACACAACACACATTTAGTTCCTTGGAGACATCCTGTTTCTCTCTGCATTACTGAACAATACACAAGTGTTCACATGCAAACTAGGCAATATTTTTACTTTAAAAAAATGCACTGAATAACTGCTATCAATAGAGTCTGTGAATGGCTGAGATTTTAAGAGAAAAGTTTTTCCATGCTTCAATCACAGAAGTATCAGCCTGTATCCTGTACTTCTGTACTGTATCTCTTGACTTCATGGAATTCTACAGATACTAGTTTAAGCATGTGTATGCCCGAATAAATGGATAATCTGTACCCAATTCCAGAGAGATATAATTTGGGTAAGCTTCACATACAGCTACTCTTCTTCCCCTCATTCTTACCTCTGGAGATGTAGCTGAACCAAAAGATGTCAAAGGCTTGTTCCAAGCACTGACCGAAGGTGGCTGAGGTGGGCTAATGGGTCCCACTGACAATTAAGAAAAGAGAGTTAAACCCCCCTGCCAATGTTGCTAAATGTATTTGACTGAAGTTATCAACTGACTGAGAATTAAATTATAGACAACTTGATTAAATAAGCTTTGGTTAAGAAATTGTAAACCTATTCAGCAGTTAGCAATACGCTACCTATTTAGCTGCTTTCCAGTGGGGCAAGTTATCATGTCTGGAAATACGACCAAGCCCAACAAAACACACAGCACTGAGGGAAGTGCCAGCTGCTCATTGACAGTGAATGAGGAACATGACAGCAATGAAAAAGACTGAGTAGTATCACACTGCAAGAATCTCTTTTCCAAGATATTCACAGGTTAAAACGCTGCACTTGGGAATCCTGCCCTCTACTCCCTGTGCAAAATACATTTGCAGGTCGAAATGAGACATTAACAAAGAGAGCTGGCAATCAGCATTCTCTAACTACAGTGCTTGTCCCTCGCCCCAAATCCAAGAAAAGACCACTTACATTTTTTGGAGATGTCATTTAGAACTGCTGTAGGAGGCACTTTGTTTTCCCATAATTCAGTTCCTAGACCATTGTGAGCCGGGGTGTTCTGCAGAACTTTTCCTGACACTGTGTATTCTGTGCTGGCTGTCCCTCCTGCAGCCTGGTTTTGCGGCTGAACAGAAGCCTGTGGCTGACCTGGAGTCTGCGTTGTACACTGAGGCTGTGCCTGAGCTTGTGCCTGCTGCGCAGCTGCGGCTGCTGCCTGTTGCTGCTGCTTTTTGGCAAATCTGGGTGGGAGCTTGGAATTCTGACCTCGGCCTTTTTCACTCGATCCTTTTTTGGTCCAAACCTGTAAGCAGAAGCCAATTTCATTCTTACAGCTTATAGTCTGTATGGACAACCAGTTGTACATTGTGTAGCAGCAAAAACAAATAACCCTGTCTTAAAGTTTATCTTTCATTAGTATTTAACTACAGGAACAATAAATTCTCATCCATTTTCCTCTTCAAATCAACTGATACACAAACAGTAGTATAGATCTTTATCGCAGTATGAAAAATGGTGGTTTTAGTTTGCCAGTTCCACCTGCCTAATAGTGCCCAGTCAGAAGTACAGAATCCTAAGATGACTAAGTGAAAATTGACTTAATTTACTAATTCTGAACAACTTAATACATCTAGTTATATTCATAACATGAAAATATAACTTCTTTGGAAGGAAGACTCTGCACATTTCACAACATTCCCAGTACCGCAAGGCGCTCTTTCCCACCCTAAATGCTGGTCTTGTACCTGCACAGTTTGTTCTTCCTTCTTCCTGCGCTCTTCATCTTGCAAGCGTTTTTGTTGCTTCTTAGACACCACTTCTGTGAAACCATCATCATTCAAGTTAGACTGGGAGTCTTCAACTACTGTCACTTCAGGGTGATCATCAATGATCACAACACCTACAGAAAAAGGAAAGGTATAGATGCTGCTGTTTTGACAGCTTCAGATGCACTGCACCAAGCCCAAATCTGCTTTAGGGTAGAATCAATTTCCTCATAGATGCAGACAGTGGCTCATATTAAAGGTAAGCTTCTGCTTGCCAAGTGTTTTTTGCTGTGGAGTTTGAAGACAAGGAGTTAATCTTTAAGAAGTGAAAAACTGGAGGTTTCTGTACCAGACTCTCTAGGAAATAAGAACTGAAACATAATAATAAACGGCCTTCCCAAATATTAGCTGTAAGCTTATCAGTGATACCCACTGCCTTTACTTATGAAAGTTAAATTATTAGGATGTGGTGGAAAACAGTCTGAATGACAGAGTTAAGATTAAGTCATAGAACAATACTGTTCTTATCTATACATAAGAACACAACGATATTTGCCACCATTTAGAGGCACACATGTTAATTAGATACGACAAAGGTAGCAACACTTAAGTAGACAATACTTCTGGTGTTTAAAAAAAATCACCTTTCCCCTTTTTTAAGTTTTCAAACATCTAGCTCTATATGCAGCAAAGCTTGCAGGATTACAAATCCTTGGTAGCATATTATTAAATACATACTTGCGTAATTATTAAGATCAAATTGAGACAAGGCATCCACTTTTTCCTTAGGCTTCTTTGGACCAGCCTTAGGTTCTTCTCTCTTTTTGCCACTTGCATCCTTGGTGCTCTTTTGTCCTGCAGCAGTAACACCTCCATCCTCCTGATGTAAGGAAGTGTTGTTGTTGGGATCAACACCAGGCACAGTTGCTGTCTGCTCTTCAAATGGCCTACATTAGAAAAATTTTGACAAAATTAATGACCAGCCACAAAGAACACTCACTAAGGAAAGAACTAACAATCTAATGCAGATCCCATTACAGGGCTACAAGTGTCTACTGTGCAATTTCTTAGTAGGCTCCAGACTTTTACTTTCAGCTCCTCAACGAGCAGAAGCTTAACTGTTTGAGACATATCAAATGCCCTGCTGCCAAAAGGAATTGGGGCGGGGGGGAGGGGAGGAAGGAAAAAAAAGCATAATTAAGGTCTATGGTCTTGGTCTATGTAGTTAGACACAGTTAGACACACAAAACGTCAACATGTATGCAGTTCAGAACTCCAGTAAAGCCTTCCATGGAAAAAGCAAAACAGAAGCTTACAGTATGCAATGTGGGCAAATAAAAACAAGGTACAATATACTTGCTCCACAGGCTCACTTGCCAAAAGCTATCTGAAGCCATAAGAATCAGATTTGCAGCATTGTCACTTTCCTGTGGAACCTGGAATACCCAACTTTTGCTTCAACATCACCTTAACATGACTAGCTGGAGAAATTCTTAATAGCTTTAACTCAGAGTTTAGAGCACTGATCACAATTTCTAGGCCCAGGCAAAATCTGAACTTGGAATATAGAAACCTACAGGCACAAGAGTCCTAGAGTACAGGGCAGGCATTCTGTGAAGAAATATCTTGTCCTGCCTCCCACTTATTAGACCACTGTGCACTGTGGCTACAAACCAGTGGGCAAATAGTAACATTAGATAATTGTCAAGTTTCAATCGATTTCACCATCTACAGAAACAAAACTGTCTCAGTAGCAAGCATTTCTCAACTTGCTTATCTATGTTAGGTGATTGTTCTAAGAATACAAAAAGTCAAATGCAATGCAGCAATCTATGTACTAAACTGCAACACTGCTCACACATTAACATTTCAGCCTGCATCCAAATTTTGAGAAACAGCACTGCAATTTGTATTTAATCAGGCTTTTTTAACACTGTGCATACATATAAGAATACTCTTAGCTCCATGTTCCAAGTGTCAGTATACAAACAGAAAAAGTAGAAAGTATACAGCCACAGGTGCATGTGTTTGTCTTATTCTCTTTTCTACCAGTTATTACAAATCAAAAATAAATTATTATTTTGAACCACAAGAGGACAACAGAAGACTAAGACCGTATGTACTTCGTAACGGAACCTGGTACTCACCCTCTTTTTCCACTTCTGGGTGGAGGACCACTCCGCCTTTCACCCCTAGGCCCCGCGAAGTTCCTCCCTGGTTTAGCTGGCCCACTGTTGCCACGTCGGTTTTGACGGTCTATTCCAGGCCGTTGACTAGAGAAACTTCTCTTGGCTATTTCCCTTTTTGGAGCTCCAGCACTTTCTCCTGTCTTCACAGCTACCTGTGCTGCTACATCTGCTGTTTTCTTCTCATCCCTCTCCCGCCTCTCATTGAAATCACTGCTTTCTGAGGCTGTTTCCCACTCTTCATTTGCCTGGTCTGAAGAATTCTGGTTGGACAAATCTGGCGTCTTACTTCCTGACACATCCAAAGCAGTGCTGGAGGGCTCAGTGACTGCATTGCTAACTGTGGCACTTGTTGATGAGCTGGTTACCGCCTCATTTATCTTTGATGCGGCCTCTCTTTCTTTTAGGCGCCTAAAGCGTGGTGGCTTATCTTGCCTCGGGGGTCGAGCAGGCCTTTGTCTTCGTGGCCTTTCTCTATTTGGATCAAACTTTCTCTCAAATTTTGGAGGTCTTTTATCAACTGGTATAGGACCATAATGTTCATTTCTTCTAGGAGGCTCCCCATCTTCTGCTTTAATGATCTCTGTTTGCCTAGGGTTCCACTGATTGTCTCTGTAGGCTGGTCTCCTTATTGTAGATGGACGTGGAGGACGCCCACCAGGATCCCTGCCACCACGTCTATACATTCCTCCTCTGCCTCGTCTAGAAGGTTCTCCTTTAGGAAGAAATCCTGGTTTGGGTTTGTTTTCATCATCTCTTATATATGTTTTTTCTAGGGATCTATTGTCTACTCTGATGCTGTTTTCAGGTTTGAACGACAGGGGCTTTGGAGGCTTCTTGCCATCAGCTCTCTCTTCTCTTTTTGGGTGCTTGCCTTTAATTAGACTGTCTTTGTCTGAAAGCAGTGTGTCACTTGCACTTTCGTGAATTTCGCTGTCAGAATCCGTCTCTGAGCCATGCTGTCGCCGCCGTTTTGGGATTACTTCAAAGTCAGAACTCTCACTACGAGTTTCACTCTCTTCTCTTTGCCTAACAGGCCCTGAAGGCACATGGTCTGATCTAGGCTTAGGATCTCTGTAGTGTGGATACTCTCTGTTATGGCCTCTACTGCCCCGACCACGTCCTCCATAAGAACCCCTGTAGCTACGACCTCTAGAATAATACTCCCCACGACCTCTGCCTCTGTACCCTTGATCTGGGAACCAGTCTCTATCCCTAGCCTCTTTCCAGTATGTTCTAGGTGGTAAGCCAGGCTCTCTTTTTACTGGTCTGGTTTCTAAGCGTGGTTTCTCTACAGCCTCCTTGCTAACTACCTTCTCAGTCTGCTTTTCTTCCTTCACCGCAGTAACCGTCTGCTGAATGTGTGGCTGCTGCTGTGCCGCTGGTTGAGCGGGTGGCTGCTGCTGTACTGCAGGGGGAAGCTGTGGAGCAGCAGGCTGGGCAGCTGGTAGCTGCTGCTGGACTGGAGGTGTGGGTGGCTGAACAGGAGCTTTAGCTGCAGTCTCGGTTTGACTGCTCTCCTGGCTTGCTGGTGTCGGAGTAGCATCCAGGGTTATCTTCTTAGCCAGAGGAGCACTGCTGGAGACAGATGTCTCTGGCTCAGCCTGAGGCAGAGGCACTTGAGGTGCTTCCTTTTTGTCACTTTTTTCAAACTTGCTAGGTTTATCACTAGCTGTCTTTTCTCCTTCTTTCTCCTTCCTCTGCTCACGCTCTTCTCTCTGTTCACGCTCTTCTTTCATATCTCTAAGCACAGGTTTCTTAATAGGACCTGATCTTCTTACTGGTCTATCACTGCCTTCATCTCTCCTGCCATAACCTGGCCTAGGACCCCATCTTGTTTCAGACTTAGGTTTGAAAGTTTTTTCAGGTTTTGCTCCTTCTGATGCTCTATTATTTATCAAAATTTCCTTTTTTGGCTTAATCTCAAGCCTCTCAATTGTCTCCTTTGTCTCAAGAGGCCTGTTATTTAATTTAGGGATATTTGTTGCTGTCTCATTCCTCTGGTCTTCTGACTTTAGAGAGTGACTTGAACCATGGGATATGCTTCTCTTTAGTGAAGAGTGACTTTCCGCAACAGGCACCAATTCTTCTGGAGAGCTACGTGCAACTTTCTCATTCACCCCTTCAAAGTTAATTGCTGTGTTAGGTGTGTCAGTTTGGAGAGGTTGTACATCTTCCAAAGGCCTGCTTGGGAACTTTTGTACCTCCACCTCTCCCGATTCTCTGAAAAAGTCTGTCTTTGGATGAGAGTCCAACTGGTTATGTTCTACAGGATAAGCAGTCACAGGGACAGCAACTCGTTCCTGCTCCAAGTGTGCCTCAGACCTAAGCAGCAAGCAATTAAGAATGTTAAGGTGGCAGAAAGATTTTTCTCAAATGTTTACCTAAATAATTTTCTATTTCTATGGAGGATTAATATCAGCTCAAGGAAATAACAAGTATTACTTTGCATAGTGGCTGCCAGTTGCAGAGGTCAATTTTACTCTATCCTGATTAGGAGTTCAGTGTCAAATCCACAATTAGCTTTAGGAATCTGTTATAGTTAATGGCTATGCATGCAGTTTTAAATGGAGCCTCCAAGTTAGCAGGCTAATATCAAAAGTACTATGCAGACAGCAATGCAGTGAAAAGAATTTTTGAGTACTTCTAAGATGTAGAGGAAGCCTTCCTGACCATTCATCATACAAAGGTCAAAGTGCCTGTCTTGCTACATACCACTTGTACTTAACACACCACTTTAGAAACTAATACATCAGCCACTTCTCTGGTACTGGGAGAGCAGAACAACACTACAGAGTGTTCTACAAAACTGAAAACTCAAATATTACGGCAATCACCATTCATCAAGTTAGTCTAAGGATCCTAAACAAGGGGTAAATTGTCTTTCCCCCACCCCACTACAGAGCAGGCGTGTCCTTTGTTTTATACAACAGTGCCAAGTACACTGCATCCCCCAACCACAACTTTTAAAGTGTTGTGTGAAGAGCAGCTGTAACTCAGTTTAAACTGTGTTTTGCAATGTAAGTTACACAGCCAAGTGTGTCAGTATGTATGGCTTGGAGAAGTGACATGCAGAAGTATATAACTCAGGCTTACCTCAGATCATCAGGCTCTTCTACCACCTTGGGAGGAGAACTAGATTGCTGAGGTTCTGCATGCGGGTATGGGTCTGACCCCCACATCATGCGGGGCTCTGACAAAGGAACAGTGTGCTCTCTTGCTGAGCGAGCTATATGATCAAATGAATCTGAACTAGTTGCTGATCCCTCTATCTGGTCTCTTCTCATCAGGGGTTTGGGAGGCATAATTCCTGTGACAGATTTAAGTGCAACAATTGAAACCAGTTTAACATTAGCAAAGAAACCTATCTCAAGACAAACAAAGCATATAAGGAGGTATGGAAGAATGCTATTCTCTCCCCCAATCTCCTTTCCTCTGTACCTTCCGCTATCAAAACCAAATGTCTACTCACTGCCAGTTGACCTCAGAATGACTATATCGTATTTACCACTAGTACCCTATGTGCCAAAAAAGAGGAAAAGCTGCCTGCTTCCACTATAATGGGACAAACCAGGTCTGTAGACCTGCAAGCTTGTGGATGAAGTTTCTGATGCAAGATCTGGATGGCAAAAAGCAAGGTGAATGTACACACAGGTGGTGTTTTGTACTCTATTAAGGACTCTGGGCCTTTTTTTTGGATGACATTTTAAAGAAATTCTACATTTTTCACTGTCTTTGCCTACACTGCCAGTTTCTCTGTTCATTCCTTGCACTCATTCAGGATACCCATATTCCTTATCTCATTAGCTGGGTAAGTATCTCCATTACATTACGTGCCAGACTTGTACTATTTATGCACAATAGCTTTCCTAACTGCAAGCCAGATGGCCATTCCACACATCAAAACGGACTTTTTAGTGCCAAGATTCTGAAAACACAAGTTTAGTAAGAATCTAGAGGTGCTAATACACAATATAAAAATAACAATATTTCATTTTCTTAATAAGCTATGTAGTATTAAGTGCTAATGTGTCATGAAACACAAATGGGTAAATACACTTTTTTCAGTTCAACCTAACTCATGTCAGCTTTAGTACCTGTAACAAAGTAGGGCTTATGCTGACGTTCTGAATACATCCTTAACTGTCACTAACATGCCTGCAATACAGAAGAAAGCTGTGATTTTACTTTATAGTCAAATATATACATTGAAATGTGACTATAATTTTTCCAGTATTACTAAAATCTGTTTTGGCTCAAACAATGAAATAATGTAGTTTGCTTTTTAAAAAACCCATCCATTTGCTGTTACTACACAGTGTAATTAGGGAAAGACTTCTATTTCAAACCCAAGAAAGTTCAGCAGTCAAAAAATGCTGCCAGACTTTACCTGGATGAATAGGAGGCATATCCATTGCAGGTCTTCCTGACATCATTCGTGGGTCCATGTAAGACTGCATCATAAGCCACCGTGGATCAAAGCCCATTGAAGCTAAATGCTGAGGATGTGGCTGCATAGGCTGGTAAAGGGGTCTATGCTGGGGAGGCGGGACAGGGCCACTAGAAGGCTGTGAGGGAGCAGATTGTGGAAGAACACCTTGCTGTTGTTGCTGCCACTGCTGCTGTTTCATTTGCTCCTGCATAACAGAAAACAATATTACACAACTTTTGGTTAAGAGGAAGACTTAAGCAGAATTCAAATAACCCTTGGAAACAACAAGTACAGTTAGCTCTAGGACACTAAGCATTCTGAAAATTAATCACAAACATGCATCAGGATGAACTAGGAGAAAAGGGGAAAAGCAGACCTGACAATTTAGAGTAGCTACAGTTTTGCTGGTCTTCAGCTGAGACACAGAACCACCTATACTTTGTGCATGTCATTAACGCAAAGTGCTTTTCAGACCATAGGACCCAAGTCCAAATTACGTTTGTGAGTGTCACACTCTTAAGGAAAAGCTGCAGGAACAATGATCATCAAAGCTGTGGAACCACAGGGCAATGCTCTACTTCAGCAACCGGTACAAAACCAGAGAGTTTTAAAAGCCTCTTGCCTTCTACTTCACTTACATGCTTTGCAGGTGACAAGAAGCTTTTCATGCAGAGAAATTTCTGCCAATACCATAGATGTCATAGAAGCTGCAAACCAACAACTTGAGCATTTTGAAACTTCTATGGTCACTTTCTTATTCAGAATGAGGTGGAAGACAATTCTTTTTATGAACTTCCTTCTTTTAATGAACTGGTTAGTTACCTGCTGCCTCTGAAATCTTGGTGGTAATGATTTCTGGAATTGTTTAGAATAGCCTGATGAAACAGCAGGACGAGGCTGAGATCCTGAATCTGGCTCACTCTCATGAGTCACCTGTGAAATCTCTTTCTCATTCCGACCACTGTCTTGTCGGGTAAAGACTGGCTGATCTTCTGAAAAAAACCCACATGAGCAAGACAAGCGTGAATCTTAAAACTAAGACAATTACACGAGAGTGTCAGATAAAGGACGTTCTAAAATAAAAACAGTCTGCCCTCTCTAACCTCATAGTCTTAGTTTCCAAAATCAATAAAGGCAAAAAAAGTTAAAAGCAACCCCTCAAAACAGAACAATTGTTAATACATCATTCAGTGTCCCTTTTAAACTCAAATACACTGGGTAATCAACCACTGGCACTTAGGTTGTAACTATTATACGATTTAAGAAGTGCTATATCAGTGCTACCATATTACATTTGAATCAACTTTTTTATGAAGCAAGGTCTGGTTTTACAGTCACATTCATTTAAAGGATAACACAACCTTATTAAGCAGAGTCTAACAGTTCTCTTGTGGCATTCAAGTCCTACTACAGAAAATGCACCAAGTTTAAATACGCACTCTTTGTGTCTACTTCTCTAGGCTTGCTAAAAGAAATGAATAGCTGAAGTGATTTACATTGCGTTTTAGCAACAGGAGTTGCTGACCCTCCTTTAGCAAGACAAGAAAGCCTGCTTTTATTTCTGTATTCTTCAAAGTCCAGCCTAAATCAGAGAGCCCAGTCTTTCCTTTAACTTTTTGATGAATTGGGCAAACAGGTCTAGCTCAAAGGGCTGTTAGCAGCTGTAATGTGCCTAGGAAATAAATGGTCTAGATGCACTAGGTTAATTAGGTATGCAAATTAGTATTCTCTATGGCTCAGCTTTAAAACAGACAACTCCTACTTGCATGCAAGCATACCTTTTTCTTCCTTGTTACTCCTGGTTTCACTTTCTTGTTTTTCTACTATAGGTGTTGCCACAGGTTCTACAGGCTCAGGAACCTCATGTGCTGGTTTCTCCTCTTCTTTCTCATTCTCATTCTCCTTCTCTTCTTTCTCAATCTCCTTTTCTTTCTCTTTCTCCCTTTCTTGTTCTTTTGCCTTCTCCAGTTTTTCTTTTTCTTCTTTTTCCTTTTCCTTCTCCCTCTCTTTTTCCTCCTTTTCCTTCTCCCTCTCCCTCTCTTTTTCTCTTTCTCGCTCTCTCTCCCGCTCCCTCTCCTTTTCCCGCTCCCTTTCTCTTTCTCTTTCCCTTTCCCTCTCCCGTTCCCTCTCTCTCTCCCTTTCCCTCTCCCTATCTTTCAGAGGGTCTTCCCGGGAGGGTTTTGTCACACAGCCAAATTTCTCATTTAACCGTTTTAGCTTTTCGGCACAAGCTGCTTTTCGCTGTTCTTCCATTCTTCTTTCTTCCTCTTCTCGCCGCTTACGGGCTCGCTCAACTGCAGCGGATATCTCTGACTGCTGCCGCCTTCTCTGTTTCCAGATTTCATCTTCATCTGGTACTGGTTTAGGGGGGAAGGGTCCCTGCCTTCCAGGTCCTACCTGGCGATCAGGGGGAGGAGGGTGCTGCAATATTAAAATCAGTTGAGCATGTATTATATAAACTATCAGCTGAAATATTATATTTAACTATTTGTCAACACATGTATTTGCACAGCACCTTTAAAAAGCAAGATTTAGAAGAAAAAGCAAGCCCCCGCCTTCCTGCTCCCGTTCAGACTCATGCAACCTGAGCTCAGGAGAAGTAAAGATTCAGCTGGGCTCATGTCAATCCTCCTCCTCCCCATCACTAAGGCAAAGTGGCAGCAAAGATGACAAAC
This sequence comes from Phalacrocorax carbo, assembly GCF_963921805.1. NCBI lineage: Eukaryota > Metazoa > Chordata > Aves > Suliformes > Phalacrocoracidae > Phalacrocorax > Phalacrocorax carbo. The sequence goes on along the minus strand of NC_087518.1, from coordinate 34,566,406 downwards.
ATCTTTTGGTTACAGGCTGCCCTAGACCAGAGACTCAGGTCAGATCTCAGACCAAAGTCCCCCAAGGAGCCAAAGAAATTCAAGGTAGCTCAGGATAACAGAAATTTTAATAAGGACTCTTGAAAATTGGTAAGAAGCTACTATGTACACATTACATATGGGTCTTCATCTCCCCATCTGCCTCAGCAGACAGCCCTCCAGCACCGCTCCTGTGCCCCGTCCTCTCTAGTTCCCAAATGGGGCTGGATAACTGAAAGCTCTTGAAGCTCTCATGCATTTCAATTGCCACTTACAAGATGGTACTGCTTTACACAGTTAGCAGCATGGCTGTGTTCGGGTCCCATTCTCACTGGCCCCAAGCACTATGATCATTTTAGTTATTAAAAGAAAGACTTAACCTTATGTGAAGCGTATTTTTACTTTTCTTAGTCCAAATCCCCTCCACCACAGCATTAAAGAATTTAACTAAAGGAAATAAGGACAATCCTGATCTTTCTTACCGGTGGTAGAATAGATTTTGGATGAAGAGCAGGACCACCTCTTTCATGTATAGAAGGCTGTGCTGGACCCCGATCCTATTGGATCAAACACAGTACACAGTTAAGCAAGCGGACAAATTTTAGATTTACTGTTTTCTACTGCATTAAGATACTACACCTAGTGAACTACCTGCATACGATACAAATTTGCATGCAAAACAAGGGCAAGAACAGTTCCACATTATATGCTGAGAGCTAAACAAGTACTTTAAAAATTCACACATCCAAATTTTATAGTTTATTTAACTGCACTGTTTTTCCTCAGATTCAATGTAGCATCAAACCCTGAAAGACAACATGATCTTTATATATATATATATAAAATGCAAGTAAAACCAATTCAAGATCTCCCATCTTCATTATTACTGAGAAAACACTTCTAAGAAATTTTCAGATAAAGGAAATATTAGCTTTTCCTGGGGGTGGGGGGGGGCGGATGTGATATAAAAAGAGCTGAAGCAGGCGTAAGCTGAGGTGGTTGCCAATCTTCTACGAGAGGATACATCAAAAACCAAAATGGCTGAGCTGATGAATTCTACACGTGCTGTATAAAATCTATCCGCTTGAGATGTCACAAGCGAGCTGACACACTACTGCTAAGTGGTGCTGAATAAAGTGGGCCACAATAACAAAACAACCTCCCACACCCAGGAAAAATGTGTGGGCCAACTGAGCACTATTCACTCTGTGCCACCATAAAACACGATAGACACTAGAAAGGTTTCATTCACTGTTACAGGGATGGACAGACAAGAGTATTGAGTTAAAGCTTGCCAGTAGAGTCATAATAACTGACACAAGAGTTCTCACTCCCTCACAGCTGTGGATTAGAACACACTAGATAAAGACATGCTATTTTTATTTTGCAACCAGAAGCAGCTAAGTTGACTGAGCAGCACCCAATCAGTTACCACAGCTCAGATAAGCAGTAGCTAATGCTTTCACTCATGTTCATAACCTTAATTGACCTGACAGTTTAGAAAGACACCTGAGTTGGACCTCTCCTGATGAGGCCATTGCCAGAAGAGCTGAAGAGAAGAACACACAAACCTGATCAAGCTGAGGACTTTTGCCGTAAGACCCTTTGGTTGCGGCTGTGGAAGCCTGCGTGGCAGACTTAGCACTTGTCTGTTCTTCTGCTTCCTTCTGGCCATCAGGAGTCTGGGAATCTTTTGATGGTGTTTGTTCATCACTGTGCAAAGAAATAAGAAAAATGGAAGGTGTACTCCAGACAATTATTTCATGATTTATCTTCTTTCCTCAGTGTTTCTTATGAAAAGTAAAAATTTCCTCACAGCAAGGATCATTTCTATTAACATGCCCAGATGACTGGAGTCTGCAGGCAGTTGTCATTTAATATGGCATTAAATTACTGGAATAAATGTTATTGGAATGAGTATTTGCACTCATTTCTTTCAACCTTCCCAAAAGCTAAGCTAGTTAAGTGGTATTCATGCCCAAATGGCAACACCAACTCACCCGCTTTCCTTCTCTTTTTGACTACTTCCTTGTTCATCATCATCACTGAAGTTCAACTGCTCGGTGTAATCCACTTCACTCTGAGCACCTGGTACATAAGTAGATATTCAATTAATCTTTCAGGAAGATTCAATGTACAAATAACAGAAACCATTAATGTGATGTTCTTACCTGCCCAGCCTTCATCAGCTTCAGCATCTAGATTATCAAATTTATCAAGTTCTTTAAGTTCACTAGCACTAAGAATGGATGGGCGCTCAATCGGTTCTGAACACCATGAAGGTGGTCCTCTTCCCCTTGGTCCTCTAAAAAAAATGAGAAACAAAGGCCACTGTCACTGTTTATCCAGCAAAACAACTAGATAAAAGGTCAACTTGTAGGACAATTATTTGAAGGATAATAGTACTGTTCTCTGAAATACAGTAAACGTGAATTATCATCCATGTATGCAATTATTGTAGTTCAAATAATTACTGACACACCACCAAATGGTTCTTCATGGAAGAGATTAGAAGCTACAGCCTTGCTTGCACACCTCACAAACAAGGTAAACAACAGATGACAGCAGAAAACCACATGCCTTGTAGCTTTCAAACACACTGCATAGATCTGGCATCCTTCTTATCACCAATTTATCCACCTTGGAGATATTTCTTTACACTTGCCATACTTTCCCGCTGCCAAAGGTTCTGTGCCTTCTCCATGCATTACAGTTCTACTTTAATTGGAGAGCAGTAGAGTTGAGAACCAGGAATTAACCACTTTCGTTATAACAATGGAAGAGTCCTTTTACAGGCAAAATACCGGTTGAAGTTTCAGAAGTGTCCCCAAGTGACCCCTGCTCTTCTCAACCAAAAACCCCGTAATGTGCAGAATTCCCTCAAGTTTTGCAGTTAAGCTGTCAAAGACAAACTACTCCATTGCACTGCTCCACGCCAACCAAACTTGTGAGACTAACCAGTGGCAGTCCTTACACAGTGTATAATCATAATCAAGATACTCAGTGCAAATCTTTTTTTTCTTCCCCCCTCCCCATTGAGTCACAAACAAGAGTTCATACCCACACAACAACAACACTTGTAAGGTTTCTTACCTGCCAGGTTCAGAATTGGGAAACCTTGTTGGACCTTGCATGGAAGGAGGATATGCCATTCTAGGATACTGATTAAACATCTAAGAAAGGTTTGAAAAACAAGAGCCATTAGTTAAAAAATATCATACCATTAAGCATACTGAGATAATTGAAGGAATCACAATGGAAGTAAAGCAAGACTCTTCACTCAAGACAGTCTGCTTAATATCACAAGTGTATGACATCAAGTCAACAAGGCAGAGAGATTAGAAGTGTTAATCAGCTCCTGACAAGTTCAAACTCAGTGTAGCAGGAGCAGCAACAGGTAGCCACATCCTTTAAAGAGCTGGTTGCAATCCCACCCTTCTAGCAGAACTGCTAAGCATTCTATGGAGGGAGGAGGGAATCACACTAGCCAATAATTAATCCCTGCTGCTTAAAATCTTTTCATATAACCATCACTTACATAAGGTGGCATCATTGCTCTGTACTGAGATGAGATAGGTGGTGGCTGCTGGCCATTCAGCTTGGGTTGAGGGACCTGTGGTAACCGCACATCCCTCTTCTCTGCTGCCTTCTGGCCATCAGTTTGTTCTGCTGGTGTAGCATTACCATCTTCTTGTCCAAGAGCCTTAGCTTCTTGATCAGTTGGAGAACTGGGTGAGTTGCTCTTATTACCACCTTCTCTCCAGCTAGTAGCGTCTGCATGGACAGAATCAGTACGAGGGAAAAAAAGAACAGACTTTATATTACAGATTTACAGACAGGCATGATGAAAAACACATTCTTCCTACTCAGTTTTCAGTGACACAATAGACACATGTTCATATTTGGTACTGAAACAAGCAATGGCCACTTGAGAAAGCAGAGGCTGTTTCTAATCCTCTTCAGTCCTATATCCAGCTGTGTTCCTGAAGGGTACAAGTTAAATTTATAGACTGCTCTAGTTGTCCTACTCTACCTTCCAAAACACAAAGCATTTTAGGAAGGATACTGAAAATAGCACACAAGAGAAAACAGATTTAGCTGTGGTAAGTGAACCACTGTTGACTCAGTGTGAAGATGCTGTCAAGGAAAAGGTCAAGTTTCTTGAACAAAGGCCTACCACATAACTATCAAGCAGCTCAAAGTGACATATGCCTGCATATTATCTTTCTAAGTGAAGAAAGGTATCCAGAGTCTGGCTTGTATCTCTATCTGATAAGGATGGAATATAGGTGATGAGGGTTGCACTTCTGGATATGAGTGTCTAGCAAAAAGTCCAGGAAAAATAAGGGATTTAAATGACCTATCACCTGCATCAGACAGTCCATTCATATAGGAGTTTCTGCCTACAGAGCATGGGTTACGACAAGAAAAAGAGTAAACCTAGCAGCAGTGCTCAGATCCATGGGGGCTAACAAAAATTCACAGCCACACACTGTAAGTAATGTTCTTTCAGGGGCACAAACTCTTTAAGCAGTGTTAAACTATGCTCCTAAGTATCCGTTACAGTTCTTCCATTTATCTTTGCTGTGGAGCACAGCTGCTAAAGCGGTAGTACTTGCCAAGCTCATTTAGCTTTCTGCTGTCAGACCCGAAAGAAGGGCTTAATATAGCATGTACAGTGCTGACCAAAACCATAACTGCCTGCAGGAGGCTGGAACAGACATGCATAGCTATTTTCCTAATTTGATGTTGGACATATCAAATTTCTTGACAACTTGTTCTTTACATCAAAATCAAGTGAGGACCTGAACAAGCATATGGCCTCAGTTTGCAGGACCTTATTGAAACAAATCAAGGAAAAGTGATGCCTGTAGCACAGAACAGAGTTAAGAATTCCCTGAGAGACCAAGCCCTCTAAAACCAGTGCACATTTTATCTATCACTGGCACAAGATAGTGCCACCTACAGTGCAGGAAATGATCCCTAGTCCATCAAACCTCAAAAACAATTTTTTGAGGAAGAAAAGAATCTTGTTTCTCACTGGCAACAGGCACAATCCCAAATGCCTCCCCCAGTTAAAAGGATCTGGGGAATCAATACACATTTCTTCACTGAGACATGTAGAAACAGGCCTGTTATGATTGTTTTCATTAGATCTAAACCCCCACAGCTGAAACAGATCCAGCTAGTCAGAGCACCTCAGCCATGAGCTAAAGATGCTTTTCAAATCACAGTCCACTCTTTCAGTATCCTGAAGATTACATTTCCTATTCAGGATTTTTCAGACTACCCTCTTATGAGTACTAACCATTTGGGGACAACCCTAATGATGATTTATTAATATTAGGAGATTTCTTTAAATACCTATTTAGCTGTTGTGACATCTAACAGCTAGAAGTAAGAAAATTCCAGTATTGTGCAACTAACAAATGTTCCCTAGAGCACAAGTGGAGTACTAACTAGGTTGGGAAAATGTAAAGTGAACTGAAGGATAGGATTAAATACCTATTTTCCACACACCAGGAACACAGTAAAGCAAAAGCAAGCCCCAAAAATCTTTCTTCTTGTAGGAGCGTGCTGATTAAAACACTCAATTTTGTACAGGGTGCAAGTAATCTTGTAATAAACACAAGATGCACAGAAACCCATGCAGTTTCACAAAAATTTGTAGTATATACTTACTTTGTGGTCGCAAGTTGGGTCCTGATCCATGGAGCTCTTCAGGTGCATCTTTCTCTTTGCCTGTCTTTTCCTGATCCCCAGCTGCCGGCAGACTGGGAAACTCTTGCTGGAAATAACTATTTACTGGAATAGCTGGACCTACACAGTAAGATATTCAAAGTCACACTACTTTCTGTAGTCAAAACAGTTCAGAAGGTGACATGGTCTGATCATTCTTAAAAAGTCAATGTTAAAAGCCACATCGATTTACTGGTAACATAATTCATATAAGCAAGGAGCAATCCTTGGAAAACATTCATATTTGCTGCCAAGGTTGTTGAATGTACTGTCACACCTGTTGGCACTGAGATCAATCCAGAGGCAATAATGGGCAAGGACAAGACTTAACACGGGGAGCACCTGAAGTTCCTCAGCTCTGTTAACACTCCCCATGCCTCCTTCCAGACAAAGACTTCCTTCATTTTATTCTACAACTATATCAATCCAAGAATGGGCAGCTATATTATCGCAAAAGCCCTTAAGATTAGTTACTGTTCTAATAACAATTCTTCAGGACTTTAAAAGGCCACAGCTTATACATTATGAGAGAAGTATCAGAACTGTAGCATTCTTTGATTTCCAAAACCCCTGACATTGTAATTCTGCACTGGAATTTAGGACTTCGGTTGCACATGGTAGGGAAGCCAAATATATAGACTCTCTTCCTCTTTAGCAGGTTTTGTCAGAACCTACTTTGAGTCAATCCCCCCACCACATAATGGATACTGACCTATTTGGTCAAGAGCATTCCACTACCAAATCACCGATAATCTTACTGAGGGAAGATTTCTATTCCAACACCCTGAAGAGTGCCCTGTTCACATACCATCTTGACTACTGGCTACTATAAGAGACATTGTACTAGGCTACACTGACTATAGGTCAAACACACAAAAAATAATCTGAACATATGCCATCCAAAACCCCTAATCCCTATGGTGGTTTTTTTTTTTTAGCTAATAGCAAGAAAAGCTTCTGTTCTCTCTGATCCATGAAAGAATCCTTCATAACAATAGAATGCAGAGATCCTGATTTGTTTTAAGAATAAGAGTCAAGCACAGCATTAGCTCCTTACTTTTTGTACTTTCTTTGTAAAGACATGACAGCAAATACCATTTACCCCTGTGCCATTAAATTGCCTTGAAATCTTACAATCTTCATTCCAACTTCACCTACTACAGATCACATTACTTTTTTTTTTGCTAATGGACATTGAACTCTTGACACTTCCAAGCAGCTACATCCAACGACTTGCTTAATGGGACTGAAAACTGCAGTCACTAACCAAATGGCCTGCCAGACAAGGCAGCCTTTTCAGAAGTCCTGCGGCATGCAACATTGAGTTTTGTGAATCTTGAAAAAACATTTTCTGCCCAAGTCTACAGTGACAGCAACAATGTTTTAATTGCAAAGTAATAGCATCCTTAGTGATCAGCTTGACACTGCTTAAGCTATCAACCTGGAACAGCCAGGCTGTCAACCAACAGTTCAGAAAAGTTAAAGAATTCAAAGATGTTATGATAGCAATTAACCCCAACTCTTAACCAATGCACGAGTTGGAGAATACATGTTGCCATTACATTTTAGAAGTCTTTCCTTTCTACATGGCCACCCACAGCATCAGAGAAGGATTTAGTCTTGCCCCACCCAACCGAAGTCTTACAAGAGCATGAGGCAGCTGACTGAATGACTGATGGAACCATACAAGTCATCTGGAAAAACTACAAGTTCTACCAGCCAAGTGCAGATCAGGAAAGCTCAAGCACAACAGGTGTATCCCAAGTTTCAAACTGAGGAGGATAGCAAGCAGCTGATACTAATTCACATTCTGTATTTCTTGAAACAGCAAAACCCACTACTGCATTAATTGAATGAAATGAGGGCACCATCTGGGCTTGGCACACAAGCTGCCATGGTAACTACAAAATAATTAGCTAAATGCATTTTGAAGGCACTGAGCCAAATCACTATTTCCTGTGTCACACAGATGATCTTATCAGCTTATGTAGAAAGGCTGGTATGCAGATCACTTTGCATCAGTGTTAATTCCTTTTTTTTTAATTCTACAAAACCCCTGCAAAAGCTTAAAGGAAGAGAGTTCCTCTATTTGACAACGAAGAAAACACTGAACATTAGAGAGGAAAGCAAGAAGTGGAGAATCGTCACTTCTAATACTTAACGCAGAAAAAAAAAGGCAAAATCATTAGATGTGTGATGTTAACTAACTCCATGTAATGGCTTAGAAGTTACCTTCATGTGATTCAGATTTGACTACTCTAAGATCTCTATCCAGAAGAGAGCTCATTTCAGCTTGGATGCCAAAACTATTTTATAACCACAGAAAGCTTGCAAGTCTCAAATTTAAGGAATAAAACATGCTGTAGGTTATTTTTTATAGTGGAGACACAGGAATTGTCAGTAACTTCACATTCTATAAGCAATTTAAAAAATCTGAAGATTTAGCTCCAATCTTACATCTGTAATGAACACTCAAGCTAATACTCATGCTGATGGAAACAGTTCTCCATCCTTTTATACAATTTTGTTAAAAAAAACCCAAAACACACCTTTAATGCTTTTCCCAGAAAAAACCCTACTTGAACACTATCACTTTGAAATGAAAATAACCAAGGTATCTATAAAGTAAAGGGAAAAGTATTGCTGTAGCAGACATTTAAATAGAAGCAAGACTGCACACATTTTGCACAAAATGATCCAGAGTTATGATTAGCATGACCACTGTTTCTGGTTCTCCTTCCCATGCCAAAACTGTACGCATTATAACTACTGACTGAGACTTTCCCTCCTCACCATAGCCATGTTCAAGACCTTACACTGTGACCACTGTTTCCCTGTCAATCCAAAAGAGGTGACTAAATCAGCCCTTTAAAAGACAGTCAGTCCTGCTGCTAAATCAGGCTGGAGCTCACTTGAGTGACAGGGGACAAGCTCACCTTTCAACCAAGAAAGTTGCTTCCACAGCATTCAGAGTTCGAACTGGCCAGGTCAAGACTCAAAGGGTTGCTGAGTCTGGGTATCTCTCGCAGCAGCACTCTCACTGCTAGGCCAGTCAAGAACCCCGCCAACCTGAACATCACTTACCATCTTGTCCACCTGGTTTGGTGTTGGCCCATGATTTGGCAACAGGAGCTGCTTCTGGAGGAGCAGGAACAGCAGGTTTTGGCTGTGTCTGCGGAACCTCTGGCTGTCTGGAATTAGAGGAAAAGCATTTGTGAATACAAGAAGGTGAGCACAGAATAAGATCATCAGGATTACTACTGGAAACAAGCGAAGGAAATGAGGTAGCTATGCATCTGAAGAACCGTAACCACTTTTCTGTAGAAAAAGGATCATCTTATATAAAAGGAGTTGTTATAGTAACAGTTAAAAATTGGAATAAATTAGCTAATTCTTTCAGGAGTAGATTTCCCAAAGTGGAGAGGAGTGAATGAAAATGGCTGGGCAGAAAATACCGTCAGTCATGTAGTGTGTTGGACAATCAAAAACCAATCAGTCTACAGCCATGGAAGGGAATAATTTGGAATAATGTTCTCGTCTCAGGAGCTGAGAGAGGAAAGCACTTAAAGACCACCATGAACTGAGAAAAAGAAGGCAAATATACACCAGAAATTACAAAATAAAAGGAACTGGTAAGGAAAGCTGAAGAAATAATGAAAAAATCCATGGGTACCACAAATTGGAGCCCAGAAGTTTAAGTCTATTAAGAACAAAGTATCAATTTCACCATATTAAAACAATGAAGAAGTAGACTTCTACCATAAGCATTCATTTTACCCAATCAAAAATACCCCTTGTTTTTGTAAGTTCTTTCTCATCTACAGATTCAGTGACATTGTTTCACCTTTCAAGAACTGCTATTCCTGAAACTGGCATATTCAGATAACTTAAGACTCCAAAGCATTAGTGTCTACAAGACCTCCGCCTTAGTAGTACTCATTTCTGATAAAACAAATGGAACAAATCTAGTAGTCTAGAATCACTTTTTTATATCAGTAGAGATAACAGTACAATATGTCAGTTAACTTAAAACAAACAAACAATTGTAAATGCTTTAAATAGGTCCCAAAGTAATCTGAAATTTCTGGCAACTACCACTGAGAAGTCAGTTCTATTTAGGTTCTGCAATGATCAGCCCAAAGCACTTACATGGTAGTCTCAGAAATTACATAGAAGTAAACATCTCACACACAAAAAAATCACTGCTGGGTAGAAACACACAGGCTTCTCACAAGGACAACAGAATGAAATTTTGATTTACTTCCACAGACTACCGGAATTAAAAGTGTCTCATCTTTTCAGTTTCCACTTAGTTATATTTTCTTACAGCTGCATATTTTCTAAACAGACTTTGGGGAAGTTGGAACTATATGGCTGTACTTTGTCACACAGAAGTGAAACAAGGAACAAGACAGTTAAGCGTTTATTTCTTGCAGTTCTGTTTCAAAGCCAAGCCCATTTAGAACTGGAGTTATCCAAACACTGTCCTATAGGTGTACCATTTGATAAGGGAAAGAACCCAGCTTGGTGCTAGCTCAATTAATTAAATCAATACGCGACAGGTTGCACTATCCAGGAAAAGGGACTGAGGCAATACTCAGACAAGTGACAACCTGGGAAAGCCACAGAAAAAAATTTCATAATCACAGGCAACAACTCATGTGAGCTCCAATGTAGTGATACAAGACAAAGAATTAAACTATAGGAAGCTGCTATCAAGATATTACCGTTATCCACAACACTTGCAAGAGGAACACCAAAATACTTTACACGTAAACTGCAGCTTTTACACACATGTTGAAATATTGCAGAAATATAGCAGTAGTTACAAAAATGGGCTGAAGACGTGAGCAAACACATTAGACTGGCTGAATTCTGGAGCATTTACTCATAGCCTGGGCACATACACCTGTTCCTAGGAATGAGTGTCCCCCCCCATGCATTTTACTTGTATGTGGTCCTCAAGGCCTTTACCAGAATAATGCATATGAAGATAAAGGCAAACACCTTCCAGTTGCAGATAGGGAACAGCTATTTATTTACTTTTAAATGCAACATCAGCTACTGGAATATACTTCCAACACATACAGCATGCTGTGGAAAAGCAGACGATGCAGATAAAGTGTGTGTTAGTCAAACAATCTACTTGCTCAACACAGATTTAGCTATGCAAAGTGTAAGTGACCTTTAAGTCACTTACATACATACACTTAAATAACACATTTAAGGAATATGTTGTTAAAGTACCATACAAAACACCTGGCAGAAAACTGTAAATTTGTAGTTTCATAAGCTTAAAAGAAAAAGCTAAACACAACAGTATACTGAAGTCTAACAGCTTTTCAGAGAGATGTCAAAAACTGACATTTAATTGTAGGAAAGTATACAGGGAGAAAACAGGACAGCAAGATGAGGAAGAAAACCTTTAATCATCTTTTGCTTTCACAGGTGCTAGCGTCATGCAATCATGCCTCTATCTTAAACTGTTTTTCAGAACAATTTATATGTCAAAGCATAAACACTTAAAACCCACTTCTTTTGTAGTGAGAGTCATATCCTATTTTAAGCTTACATGCCAAAAAATTGCTTTAAAATAGTTTAATTAGATTATTGAAAAGTTTTAGTCTCCGTCTTATTTAGCTGACCTCCTGTACAAGTGTGAAACAAACTCAGCAGATGAAACTGTACTGAACATGAGAAATTTTATACAAAGTACAACTTCTGAAAGTCTGTAGAATTCATGGCATACAAACCAAAGTGCAAATATTAAGAACCATTGGGAAAATAAAGCAGAGATTCAAACAAATGTATATAACCAAGACTGAGTTTTCTCTGCCATACATCAGCATAACCACACTAAATTAAACAGATTTTGCACAGTCTCACAAACTCGCAAGTTGTTATTTAACTTAGCTGCTGTGTACTTCAGGGTTCCACCTGGAGTTTTAATTTTAAGGTGATTACACTCATCTTACAGAAACATGCTATATTATTTCATTTAAGTGGACATCAAAACTTACACAAAGGTAGACACATCAGGTGGCTAAAGGAAAAGGAAACACTCATTGCCTCATATGCAATTTATAAGCATACTGTTTTCTACCTAAGTGTGAGGGTGGTATGTGGTGGGTTTTTTTGGGGGGGTTGGTTGGTTTGTGTTTTTTTTTCTCCCCCCCCCCAATAGCAAGATTCCTCCTCACAAAAATTAATAGTGGTAGTATTTGCTCTCTGGTAGCTATCTTGAGGACAGTCAAATCAAGTCAGCTTCTTCCCATCCCTAGTTTTGGGATAACTTGAGAGGGGGAAATGGCACAGCAAACCAACCTTGATCTCATTGGTCACTTACTTTTCTTCTTCGTGCTGTTCTTGTTTTGAAGCCCATCCTGTGCCGTCTTTAGGCACAATGTTCACATTAGGGTCATTGCCTTTGTTCTCTGCTTTGAGACTGGGGAGATTAGCTGGGGGAGGCATCCTCCTTGAAATAGCAACTTTTCCAAGACTCTGTAATCCATGGCGTGCGGCAACTGCATGCCAAACAAAGTGCAAGTTAACAATGCTGTTCAGCAGGTAGTGTTCATGCAAGGCTACATAAAACCAATAAATATGTTCTGCAAGAAACTCAAAACTTTGAGAGTAAAAGAATTAGAGATTCAAATTTTTTCATCATTAAAAAAGGGGGAATTAGAAATACTTGGTTTGGGAGAACTTGAGTGCTTTTTGAATAGTGACTCACTATGGTTAGCTTATTCCTGAGGTTAAAAAGGATATGTGGCCCCACCTTTATACACAACGCTCAGTGACAGAAAGCTATAGAAGTCATTTAAAGTATGATGTTGATGTCTTAATATCCTTTAACATGTTGTCAAGCATCATTCTCTTGCTCCTTTTGGAGTTCAATGTACCTTGATGAGTCCAGGAATACCCTCATGGGTCCAGCCCATTTCTTTTTTACTGCCAGATGCTACTCTTGCTAGAACATTCCTACAAGTTGCTTTTATACCAGACCACAAGTATGAAAAGGCAATATGAAACCAATACACTACACGGGACCTACCAACTAATCAAGTCAGGTGAATAAGTACAAGATACTACCCTAGACATGTTGTATCATTACAAACATCTCAGTTTCAACCTTTAAAAATAATATTGTGGCCAACTTTAACAAAGTTCGAATACACTTCCCTTCTTTTACCCCCTAATTCAGGCAAGTATGTCAAATCGAATTCAAAGCCTTTCAGGGTGTCATTCCCCCTTGGTTTTCAATCCAATCAATCACAAAAAAGCAGGCCCACAGTGGCCTTATTTGAAAGGTCAGTTTCACCCAAGCTTTGCTGGTCTGCAAAACAGACAAAGCACCTGATGTGAAAGTGAGCATTGCTGTCTTGTTAATCAAACACCTCCAGTACCACAAACGTTTTCTGAAATACAGCACAGCTGCGGAACAGCATGTCATATGCTGATAACAAATGGAGATTGCAGCTATAAAACAGTTTTTATTTACCTATATTCTACTTCCTGCTAGACTGCAAAAGCTGCCTCCCTGAACTGATACTCTTGATTACAGTTTCTAGTTAGCTGTAAACAACACTGCTTTCCAGAATTCTTCCACTTAACTGCTTTATCAAGGAATTAAAAAAATCTTGCTCTGGTTAAGTGCTCATATACTTTTCACTCTTACTTAGTACTACAGTAATGATGAAACAGAACACCAAACTCAAGTCAGTTTACTCACCTGTGGTTTTCTGAGTCTCCAGTGACTTCCCCTTGTAAGTGTTAAAAAGACTGAGTGTTGCATACTTTGTTTTTCCATCCTTTGCTTTTGTACTCTGGCCTGACTTTTCCGACATTGCGATGGAAACTCATCGAGTCTGGCACCTCCTGCGTACCTCTCAAAATTTGCCTGAAAAGAAAAACAGACAAGCAATTTGAATATAAGCCCATACTTAAAACAGAGCTCATAAGAGAAAAGTTGACAGCGTATTTAACACCATTAGCACTGTTCCATTTAAGCATACTGGAGATGCCATAGAATATATTAGCTCCAGAAACCCCTAGCCTTATGTAACACTTGTAATTTTAAAGTATTTCCATCTCTACAATTTGAAAGTCACAGAATCAGGAGGATCAGCATTTAATTAATATCAAACCCTGTAGAAGTAGTAAACATAGTCCATGATTTCACTAAAAACCCCCACCCAAACATGCAAAGTTTCCACCAGCAGTATTCCATTTATCTTAACAACACTCAAAACCCCTGCCACCCTCCTTAAAAGACTAATTTTTTAATAAATTTCCATATGAATTCCAGAATAGTTATGTATGCTCAAATACTCCTGTGTTTCATTCTAAAAGCAGTCAGCAAGAAGCAAGACATCCTGCTCAAACCCTTTGATCAGCAAACACCCTGGTCAAACTCAAGAGCCTCAGATGATCTTCAAAAGGAAGCCGATTCACGTGCAAGGCACTGATCTATTAAGAAGAGTCTGCATGGACAAGCAGTCTAAAGAATAAAGGACTTATTTCATCATGACAGACATTAACCAATGTCAAAAGATCAGGGAAGTTTCATTTATATAGGAATAACAACATTCCCACCCTCCTCTGCCTTCTACCTCAATTTAAAAGCCATGATTGAAAAGATTCAGAAATGAAGACGGCTAATAACCTTGGGATGGTCAGCCTCATCAAGATTTAGGTCAGTTGCTGTTCTGTTACAATCCATACAGATTGTTGCAAAGGGGACAGTCTTCAGCTTCATATGGGGCCATATACATGGCTAAGAAATACATCCTCCTCTCTCACAAAGGGAAAGCAGCTCCCAGATTTTTTTTGCCAGAGTGGTCAGCATTTGGCTATTTTGGCAGCATATGTTACACCAACAGCCATTCCTCATGTCATCCAAAGAACACGAAATATGGAGTAAGGGTAAACCCAGCCCACCAAGTGGGCCACATAACTGGAACTGAGACTCCAGATATGGCTGTTAGGCCATCTCTTATCTACCCAAAAAACTACATATTGAGGCTGCAAGGTTTCACTGGAAGCCACAGCTCACTACTCAAACATCATTACAGGCACAGGGAAGGAAAAAAACCCAGGCTGACAGACAAATTTAGACAAGCTTATCTTTGGAGCTATCAGTCAAGCAGATTTCAAGCAACCATTCACTGTTCACAGCTGCCTGAAGACTGATTTGCAATTCAACAACATGTTAAGCTTTGCCCATTATTATTATTCATGGCCATGCTCTCAGCTAGCCTGGAGATCTGAATCTAAGCAGACTAGTTTATCAAGCTGGAGTCGAAATCAGACATTAGATCCTGCATTAGCCCCTTCCTCTTTGAGGAAACTCAGTTTATCATAAGATCTTCAGTAAAACGTCCGTGAAAGAACCTGGCAGATTCTTTCCCTTCAATTCTCCTGTTACTCGCTACTCCCAAACTTGTATTCATGATAACGAGTCCACCACAATCATCCTGGAGCATCAGAGGAGAAGGTATTTGGCAGATAATTACCAGGAACACAGGGGTGGCAAACAAGCTTCCAGGTGTGCATATAACCATATCAAGTAATACAGTATAGTTACTTGATACTTAGCTATGCTCACACACTCTTCCAAGTGAGAACAACTAATACACGGTTTTAATTTCCAGCCCAAGACTTGTCCCAAATTCACAAAAGCAGCGAAGCCCTAACAGATGCAGGCAGAGCAGAAAGCAGTTTGAGGACAGGTTAAGATCATGTTGAGTTTCTGTCATGCTTTCCAAAGGCTGAACTTCTGGTAGGGATCAAACATGGAAACCTTATCATAACTCTCTTCAGAGTAAGACAGAACTTATACTTGGACAAGTCTTAATTGTAACAATTGTTCTTTCCAGAACATTTGATAGCTTAAAGAACAGGAGGCGGTGATCATGTTCCCCAATAATGCTTTTTTATGTCAAATTTACAAAAATTCGTCTGCTCATTACAGCCGAGCTCTGCGCCTTTTATAGTATTAAAATTCACACTGTTTAACAGTTTTTCCAAAGTTACACTACAAAGAAAGACTATTTAAAATTGACTGAAATTGCAGATTCCTCAGTAATCTGACTTGCAGAAAATAAAATCAAACACTGCAGTGCTCTTAAATTAGGCCAGTCAATATATTCATATTTAACTAAGTTCAGACCTGATACTGGTTGCCAAAGAAGATATACCTGCAAAATAAGACATTAGACCGGGTACCCAAGCTAGGGATGACAAACCCTCCCTCTGAAGAGCCCACGTGGCCCTCTGGAACATACCTGCCAGGTTACACATTAAACAAGCACCCAGTGCCATCTAACAACAGTTGTGAAGAGAGAATTGCATGGTTTTGAGCCATATGAAATGTCTCCAGCTCCAAGACCTCTGCCTTTTCACTCAAACTTTAGTTGTATATGCTACATTTCTATAGCAGAGCACTGGAATCATTCCCTCTGTAGCACCATCTACGAAGTATTTTAACACAGGACTTCTGCGTACAATAGCTTGGCAAGTACTAGACTCACCAGGTGATTCCCAATTTGCCCTAATATTTATATCTTTTGTTATTATCAGTAAGGTAGCTGTTAGTCTGAACTGTTAGTCAAAACCTTAAAAGCAAAGTGCTGCTGTCCACTAGGTTTAGACTCACTGTCATATGAGGAAGAACACGAGACAGCTGATCACCTCTGAACAGCAGCAGCAACACAAAAGATGCCGGAACTACTTACCAAAGTTAACTAACTGCCATGATGGCAAACAGAGGGACGGGCAACAGTATAAGCAGTAATGGCAGCTGGTCAGTGGTTCATTTTGAATTAATACAGTTACTATGATGCATAATTACAGAAGGCACAATGCTTCCAAAATTCTGGAGCAAAGACTATTGTTCAGCTGCTCTGTAACATTATCAAATAAGTTAGCTGACCTTCGCTGTGGCTGTAAGATTTTAAGGTTACAATTCTTACTGTAATTTCTGTACCAGACAATTTTTTCCAACTGCACCTGGTTGGCTTATTTAGATATTGGAACAAATTCAGAGGCATGTGTACAGAAATTAGCACAGTAAGCAGCTGCCACAAATTCTAGATATCCTGGTTTGTTATGGAATATTTACTTGTGCCCTCTTAGATACTTAGGTGGGAAGAAGAGCATGCAGAACACAGTATAGTTCAGACTGTAGAATCATATTTTTAAAATAATAAAAACCCAGCAAACAAAACCCCCATACATACCACACAGACCTTTTCCCACTAAGTTCCTTGTTCTCCAGATCATTTCCAAATGCCCCAAAATGCCTTGTTTAGAATTTAATGATACTAGTTAATATGTCTGCAAACTTAGCGCTGTGTTCCAACTGCAGACTAGAAAAGAACGTACCTCCACTTTGGGAAAAAAAGTTCTTACATGATTAAATAAGGAAGAAAGTATTACATACTTTGAGGTCACTTGAGGACTGAAGTGGTAAGAAGTTTAAAACATTCAACAACTTAGCTCAGCAATTCCTGTCTTATTTCCTTCCTTCTCTCTCTCACCATGTCAATTTCAGTATTTTGTGCTTTTATTACACATATGAAAAAATCTGTTTTACACATATGAGAGAACAGAATAGCATTCTGTGTAAGCCAGGGTATTTTGTTGCCTCAGTGACGAAGTACAGACAGGCATGGAAAAGGGAAGAGTTGTGTAAAGGTTCATGTAGAAAGTTAGCTTCTTTATCCACAGTTTTTGGTGGGGGCAGATCAACTCTTACTATTGCCATGGGAAATAACTGTATTCCCTATGTTATGGTCTTCCAATGAATATGCTTCTGTATACGTTTGAGGCACAGCATACACCATTCCTCACCTTTGGGAGAGAGTACTATTCCCCATATTTTTCAGGCATACCATCCTAGCTGATGTAGGCACAGACAACTGCACAACAAATTCTAGACCTGTATTTTCTACACTGTATTTTTAAACCTATATACAAAAGTAGTGGGTTTTGTTTTTTTTTTTTACATAAGTGTAGCACATCAAGAAACTACTTCAGCAGTATTACAGTTATCTTTTGTGCAGTCCTATCTTCTTAAATCCTGCATCCATTTAGCCTACAAGCACACAATCAGTTTGGATTTTAGCTTCCCAGGATTGTGAAGCCTTAAAAACATTAAGTAAATACTAGAATAATTCCCACAATCCCTATTCAACGCAGCTAGGGTATCTAGTCCCTGCCACCTCCACTGCAAGGGCTATATTTTGGCTAAATTTGGAGAAGGATGAGATGGAATGACTTAAGGCAATATACGCCATTCAAGACTCAAACCTGCTGAAGATTTTCTAGAACCTTCAACTCTCGGTGCCTCAAATGCCCATCTGTGAAGTGGGAAATGTCATAAACACACTACATTAAGATTTATTCATAACTGGGACACATTAGCACCTCTCTCAAAACAGAAAACAAAACAAATCCATTAAGTTTTCATACACTATTTTAAGCACACTAAAGAAAGTGGTTAAGGGGCAAAAACCACCATATACAAATTTGTCATTTGTATCCAGCCATAACTCCACTTTTCTTAGAATAGCTTTGTTTCTGGCACACTGAAGAAGGTGGTTCTGGTAAGTTCTGGAACTAAATACTACAATTGAAAAAAAAGCTTTTTTCCCCCCACATGCTTGATTGATGCTAAAGGCAGATGTTCCCAAATTCAGTGTTATTAATTTCAAAAGACCATTGTGCTCAAAACCCAGATAAATAAGTGGCATTAAAATTTTCAGCTCAGGAGGAAAGGTTTCATTTCAACTGTAAAGCTGGCATATTTATATTCTAGAACTCCAATGAAATTGCCTCCTAACTATAAAACCTAAGCATAATCTGCAGCTAGGTATTAAACTCTGAAAAACAATGTGATCTTCAGAAAAGAGACTAATTACATCATTTACAGAAATATAAAGCCAATTTAAAACAGAGAAACATAGGATACTGGATTCAACGTACTTGGAACCCCCAAAAGCCCTCTTTGTGCTTTATTTGTGACCCATTACCAAGGAACCCTGTTATTTTAAATGCATACTCAAAAATATTGCGCAATTATAGAATACATGGCTTTGCACAGAGAAGGCCACACACACAAATAACGTATGGAATTACAATTAAACATTACCAACTTCACTTCTCTGACATGGATTTTTATAAGTGATACACACTAACAATCTCTTATTGATGCCCTTGTATTTACAACTTTCTAGTGCCCAAAGTATCATTCTGGGACTGTTGTTTTCAGGACTCAATTTTTATTAAAAAAACCAACCAAAACTAAACATTTTGGCCATTTATCCCACTACTAAGAATTCTTAGCAGCTTTAGCACTAGTCAGCTTATATGACATGAAAACAAGCTTCAAAAACCTCCAGTAACAGTTAAGTAGCGAAAGTCTGACAAATTGAAGTATCTAATAAAAAAAGCCTCTAAGGTCAGGATTTCCTTCCCCGTACCCAGAGCAATATGCAGCAGCGTTAACTGTCAAGTAGGTTGTTGCTAAGCAGGAAGAAAACTGAGGTAAAGATTTCAGGGACTTTTAGGCTTCTATTTCATGCACCTCAGGCATAGCTCTACAACCTACAAGAACAGAAGCTCTCCGTATCTTCGAAGACTTGTGGGTAGATCTCACTACAACTCATTCTTGAGCAAGACCTATGCTGAGTTTTATTTCCTTAGAAAGCCAGGCTAATACACATTTCCATCTCCATTTTTTTCTTCCCCATCTCTAGATGTTAGGCTCACCAGTTTTCAGCAGAGCTTGGAAGAGTGTACACAATGCAAAGATTGTATAGATTCTATAAATTCTATGAAGGTAGGTGACCCTTTTAATCACCATCTCTTCTGCACCCATCACCTCAGAGGAAAAACTGTAGCACAGGCCAATCCCCAAGGCACTAGACAAATACAGAGGAGCATTGTTAACAGCCCTAAACAGAAAATCAGAATGAGTTTTGCTCCTTAGAACCAAAGCACTCTGTCATGACAAAAAGCCGTAGCAAAGCAGGCTTTGCTAGTTCTATCATTCTTCAAATTACTACCCTTTAAAGCCTAAGAAAGTCTTTCCAAAATGCTACCAAAACTACATGTGTCAGATGGGAAATAGATCATGACAGAAAAAAGCCTTTTTAGGACATTATCCCACAAATACATCTTATAAAAATGCAGTCTGTGGATGCCAGAAATAAGCATCCACAAGCATGTCTGCATCAGTTCTAAGAAACACCTAACAACACTCTAAATAGAGCTACTAAGCTAAGCAATGAAAAACCACCAAAATTAGCCACCTGCATAATGTCTACACAGAAACTAACTCTGCCACAAAGCATATGTTCGTTTAAACCAGCAATCTATAGAGCAAGCAGATCTTTCACTGCCTTAGAAAGACTTGAAGGCAGCTTGTTAAATTGTCTTCTGAGAGAAATACCAGTCACCCAGAACATGGCCTTTCAACAGGGTAACCAGCAACAAACCACAACATCTCAGGGAACTTTTATTAGGAGTCTCTCAAGTCTAAAATGGCACTAATAGCAGTGACTAACACTTAAAATAAACTTTTAGGACACATCCTGCAGCAGAATAATATTAGCATGGACTAAAATAATCTGTCAGTTCTGTTCATTTTTCTCCATTGCATTCTTGAGAACAAAAGGAAAAATGAGTGAAGAGCAGCTTGCTGGAGTAAAAAACCACAGATAAAAAGACAGCAACCATGCAAACCTCGAATTCATCTCCATACACAGATTTTAATGTATAATTAACTATATGTGCCTGAATATTTTGCTTAACATACACAGAAATATTCCTGTGGAACAGCCCTGCCAGAAGCAGCTTGATCCATAGGATCAGTCATGATCAGCATGTCTTTTTAAATGTGCCCATATAACAAGGGATCAAAAAGCCAGACAGGATACATTCACACTGGCAAGTTAAAAAACTGTCAAAAATGCACTAAATATTTTCATGTCACACAGTTTCTTTCTTTTAGCTAAGATAATTTCTGATACCTGTACCATTTATGAAATAATCTCCTTCTGAAGTGACCTCAGGTATCAAAGCGGTTATGGGCCCCTCCCATCACAGGCAGAATGATGCCAGTACAGCTAGTTAAGAACTCTGGGAAAAGAAAGGCCAGTTTTAATTTCATTTAGTTTGAGGTTAATTTTTTTCATGTTTATATTCAGAGTATCAAATACAGCTGTTCAATATTTTGACAGATACTATCTAAATATCATCTGAGGCAATACTGTTGCCCAGGGATTCAATGCTTTCAATGTGTATGCATGTCACTTTTCCATGTTTTACACCAGTGGCCCGATTTTGGTACCCCACTTTCCACTGGACAAGAGAAGCTGTTCATCAACACAGCTCTTATACTTACTTTTGTCTTTTCCAAGGAAGGAAGGAGATAATGTAAAGAGGCACTCAAACATAAATACAGCTATTCTTATGAACAAAATGCTGAAATTAATAAGCACCTCCCTAAACATTTTATTCAGTTCTCAATGATTGTACATGTGGAAGATGTAATTATAGAGCTGAAGACTTAAGTACTCTTCTAGCTGTAGATTCTTCCACATTTGAGACATAAACCCAGTTTTATCACTAGAGGAGATTCAAATCTAAAATGTACGAAGTGTTATCAATGAAACATTTAAAAGAAGTATTATAAGACTGGCTACAGAAGGCATGTTACAAATTTTCAAAGAACAAAAGGACGTATTTGAGATGCACAAAGATAGCAGGTTTTAAAGGTTGAGAGGTACTAAAAGACAACCAAATGAAGACTACTTAGCTTTCTTTTTAAACACCTTCTTGTCGCCTTTGTAAAGAGGCAGCCACATACTGAAGTAAAGCAAATTATCTTGAAACTAAAAGCAAGGTTCTCTCCAAAGCTCTGCACAGAATTCTTTTGGCTGTGATAACATCCAATGCAGTCTTTAAATCCTTATCACATCAAGCAGAATGAAGATAGTAAATAAGTGGTTCAAATAGAACAACAACAAAAAATATTTTCCAAAGAAAGCTGGAAGGACAAAGCACTGGCACCACTCCTCTCACTGGAAAAGGCTGATGAACCGAAATTAAATTTCAGTTTAAATTTTAGGCTAAAGCCACAACACTTCCAATCTATTTAGGCATCTATCTCCTGCTACAGTTAAGGGGAACTAAGTTCTGACAAGGTATGATTTGAGCTGAAATTTCCACTCTGTGACTCAAATTAGCAGAGTGGCTAGTAACTTTTTATGGGTAGCTTCACTGCTACCATTCAGAAGTCCACCAATAGGCAGCAACGTATTTCACTTCTACTTTGTAGCTACTAAGACACAGACTCATCAGGGCTTCGCGGAAAAGAAAAAAAGAAAATCGGTAAGGAGGCAGCACATCACTGCAGAAAAGGAGACCAAAGGAAGCACCAGATGCTCCCAAGCAACTGGCAGTGAATGAGGTCTGGAGTGCAGACACCTACTAACCAGCAGCAGACGAACAGGTGACTTAAAGGGAGTTCAGGACCACCTAACCACCAACCCCTGCCTTTCTTCCAGGCAGGGAAAAACCATTTTCTCAGACTACTGCTCCTATGTCTTCACTTTAAGGTTTTCACTCTTTCTAGTCAGTTTTCTAGTAAATTTACTCCCTCTGTAAAGGAAGGACAATAGCTGTGTATTTTAAAAGATAAGTTTACAATTAAAATAGAAATAAATTTTTAAGAGTATTAAGTATCAATGTATCAAATAAGGTCACATTTTATTTTGTATCTTCAACCTAAAAACAGATTATAAACTTAAAGATCCAAAGCTCCCCTCTCTTGCTTGTCATTTTAAACACTAATTCCAGAATTTCAGAAGAAAACAATAGTAGAATAAAATTCTTTGAATTATCAGAAGTTCACCAGAGAGTTTTCACAAAAAAGCCTCTACTGTTGCCTACAACTTCCTAGTCTGGAAC
This sequence comes from Phalacrocorax carbo, assembly GCF_963921805.1. Lineage (NCBI taxonomy): Eukaryota > Metazoa > Chordata > Aves > Suliformes > Phalacrocoracidae > Phalacrocorax > Phalacrocorax carbo. Next base: position 34,543,672 of record NC_087518.1, on the reverse strand, counting down.
CTCATTAGACTTGTCACTGCACTTCCATGTTGCCCCACTCATGCGAAGCCACACATACTCTCCCCTGAACACCTAAGGTGCAGTTGAGTAGCTTCACAAGCTCCCTAAAAAGTGTTCTGCTTGGAATATTTACATCAATTCTGAACTGAAAATCCAATATCAGCTGCCTCCAGAAGCAGGACCTTCAGGCACATAAGACTCCTACAGAAATCCTCTCCCATACTTTAGCATTCAGATACCTTCAAGAACAGAAATAAGAAATGTCCAGACCCAGCCTCAAGTCTCTAATCATTTTTTTTGGCTACACAGAAGATGACTGGCTTAAAAGATCTAGACAGAAGTGGTTTTAATTTGGCTTCTATGTCTAGAAAATGTACTCTGGTCATTTTTTTCAAACTTCTTTGCAACATGGTGGGTAGTTCTTTAGGCTAATATACTGATGGAATTTGCATATAACCAAATAATAAAGAGAATGGACTTAAAGGTTGAAGTTGTACACCACAGTAGCATGTGCCACAGGCACTATAAAATCATGAGAATCATAAACCCCACGTGTGCCACTAGACAAAATGCACATTGGGTTCAGCATTCACCTCTACTGGAATGGACCAGAACGATCTTGGTATAAAAACACCAGCCTCAACACTGAACCAGCATATCTTGCTTCTGTCCTTACAATCGTGGTTTTGGAAGGTTGCACTTGTCCCAGATAGCTTTCCCACTGACGACTGAAGTAAACATGGACTCATGCTTGAAGAAATAGCTCTCTGTATGTCTGCTCACAAGCTCAAATAGCAATGACCAACAGGCTCGTAGAATGAGCTTACAATTCTCAGAGTAATTCCTAGTTTAGGTTGATGCACAACAAAGCAGCAATGCAAAACAAATCTTGTTTCTCACTGGTACATGAGTAAAAAAGCTTCTGGAGGCTGAAAAGACTACACTCTATATTATATGAGAACACCAGTTACTAGACTGAAATTTCACCAGTGGGATATGGTGATCATGTAAAATACAATACAGCTTTCATTGGTATTACAGGCATCTAGCTCCTTTACGCATTTGTTCTATATACACCAGACTAGTGGAAAGAAACTTAATACCACCACCACAGCTCAAGTAAAAATGACAAAGATTAGTAACTACTAACAACTGTATGGTATTACAAGCATTCCTTCAAGTACCAGCCCATTTTCAAGTTATCAAAGTACATGTAAACAGCTTCTTTGCCAGAAAGGACTTTTCATGATATTCCAGGAGAGACTGACAGCGCGTGCCACACGTAAGTCAGAACTAGCACACCATAAAGCTAATGCACTAACACAACGCAGCTATTCTTGCCGTGTTCTGATAATCCTCAAACATAAATTAGAATAATTTAGATGCTTTGCAAGACTACCAAATAAATTTCAACCAAATAAATATTCATGTCTGAAAATGTAAGATCCAAAACTTCTTTGCAGCTCACTTTTAAGGTAGGCTATTTTATTCCTTCGTAGCCTGAAATTTTTTTCACAACTCCGCATTTCTTTGTCACTAAGCATTACAGCAAATTTTTTGCAAGACAGATTTTTCATTTTCCAGTTCATGCAGTTGGTTAAGAAACTTTTTAAAACTGTAAATTTTTAATTGTGGCAGGAGTTGAAGTGCTGGAAGGAAGCCAGGCCAGAAAAAAAAACCAAGAACAGTTTCTATACAATTAAAGAGAGCATCATAATGAGATGCGTTATTATTACTTCTGGGAACAGAACAATGTAAGTGCTTTCACGCAATTAGCTTTTCAACTTGCAGATGCCAAATGAGATTTTCATTTTAAAGATTTGCAAAAGCGTTTATTAAAGAACTTCCCATTATTTAGAAGAATGAGAAAACTTCAAAGCTCTCAAAACTGAATCGCTGCCTATTTGAGAAAAAGATAAGGGAATAAATTAAGGCAAATTCTTACAGAAACAAGTCATGTACCTGCTATCAGAGTACAGTATTCAAACAGTAGGTTGGTAGTCAGTGCTTTTCTCTAAACACAGAAAACTAATGCAACCTGTCTTACCTATCAGAATTCTTTTTTAACTGAAGAAGTTACAATTATTCACTAGGCCTCTTACAAACTAATTTAGGTCAATCTATCCTGACCACAGCCATGCTCTGTGAAGGCTTAATGTTTAAGATTACAAACAGTCCCTTAAAAAAATTACAAATGCACTCAGCATGCTGTCACAAGTACTACTCTGTTTCTTGCTCAAATGCATCACACCATCCAGCAGAAACCTGGAAAGGCAAAAATATTAGTGTACCCATTGTCTCCATGCACACAGAAAGCAGCACGGGGAGTCTCCTACTTAGTGGCCTCCTGAGTAAGCAGTCACTCTATCAGGCTGAGAACAGGGGAGCAAAAGGGAAGTCCAAAGTTGGGCTGCAAACAAACTACACAACTGATGTCATAATGAGGCTCGCATGTCTGTTCAAATGAAAGTGCTGAAAATATTCAAATGGTCAACACTTCTCTGTGCTTGCTACACTTAGATTTAATTGCATGGAAAGAAGAATCAGAACCAGTGATGATGGTGGGTTTGAGGATCCATTTGCAAGAACAAAGGAAATGGAATTTCCTACAGCAAAGGAAGTGTGACCAAGAAGTCTCCACATATGACTGGATTTTCTCATACTTCTAAACATACTGCGAGCTGCAGTTCCCTTCCAGCTGCACTTCAGCAGATCTGATTCCAGACACAGTGCTCAGGATCTGTTCCTCTGCAGGTGGCTGTCTGGGATAAGTTACCAGAAACAACAGCCGAGCTGAACAAGAGTTGACACCTTTAAGTCCATCACAGTGCTTGGTGCAAACCACCTCCTTTTAGAAAGCTGACAAAAGATAATCAATAGGTACACGAAAATAGGCCAGATTCCCAACAGATGAGCAGCAGAAGTTGCAGCCATTTAAAATTACTCTACTCTCCACTGTTCCATTTTTCCCTTTTATTTTAATACTCTTGCTGGAAAAGCCCTTGCACTTTATTACAAAGTCTGAAACAATTCTGTCCTGGTTTCAGCTGGGATAGAAATAACTTTCTTCCTAGTAGCTGTTATAATGTTGCATTTTGGATTTAGAATGAGAATGCTGATAACACACTGATGTTTTAGTTATTGCTAAGTAGTGCTTACACTGTGTCAAGGACTTACCAGCTTCTCATGCTCTGCCAACTGAGAAGGCTGGAGATGCACAAGCTGGGAGGGGACACAGCTGGTACAGCTGACCCAAATAGGCCCAAGGGATAATCTATACCACATGACATCAAGCTCAGTATATGAACTAGGGAAAAGCTGGCCTGGGGGCTCCTGCTCATGAACAGGCTGGACATGGGTCAGTTGGTGGTGAGCAACTGTTTTTCATTTGCATCACTTGTCTTTCTTGGGTTTTATTTCTCTTTTTGTTATTTTCCTTTTCATTACAATTTATGATGATGATTATTTTAAGGTTTAAATTGTTTCTATCTCAACCCACAAGTGTTCTCACTTTTACTCTTCTGATTCTCTTCCCCATCCCAATAGGGGAGAAGAAGGGGGAAGTGAGCATGTGGCTGTGCAGTGCTTAGTGGACAGCTGGGGTTAAACCATAATGAATGCCATTCAAACTGGTGGCATATTTCCAACCTCCCCACCCACCCCATGTTGAACTGGACAGCAGAAGAGGGCAGGGCAGATTAACGGACAAATGTAAAACCATTCCTTGCTGTGAATAACTCAAAGAATCTTTTTAAAGACTTCAATTTCCGGCTCCTTTACCACAATTTCCAAGCTCCACTGTAATAATTAACATTTCTTGACAGAGGAAGTGACACTTAGTTTCAGCATTCTTCCCAAGGAACCACAACTCACTTTGAGCAGTTGATTTCTCTCAACATCACACCTTTCTGTGCCTTTAAAGTATCCCTGACCTTCAGCTGCAAATAAGTAAAAGCTTATATAAAACTTTTTCCAAAGCCCCTATTCATAGATCAGTCCTTAAGTAACAAATAGTTACATATAAGGTTTCTGACTTCAGAAATCAGTTAGATGTTGCTTTGAAATAATGTTCAGGCAAGCTCTTCTGTTCATGAGCTCTTTCAGAATATTTTGGAAGTGCACAAGAACCACTCTAGGGCTACATCCTTAAGGATTGTCATTCCTCTTTAGAACAGATGTGCCAAAATGAAGTCCCTCTTCTCTAGCTATTTTCTCCAACTTTTTCTCTTCACCTTCTCAAGATACTTTTGTTACTGAAGGGTCCAATCCGAAGATGGAATCACAGCCATCAACAGTAGGAATCTGCAGAATGAACAATTTTATACAGAATTCTGTACAAGCTTAGCCTGATAAAAAAAACGTTCAAAACCAGTATTTACATAACTGGTTAGAGTAACTTATGCCTCTTGTTACCACCTTCAAAACTTCCCACCTTGCTCAATACCCAAATTCTGTGTTGCCTGTAACTTCTACCATATTCCTAACCTGATTCATATACATAAAAAATAATCAATTTTTGCCTGTATTAAGAGATGTTACAGCATATTTGCTTTCAAAACTATCAAAAATACAACTGCTGTGATAGTGAGAGACAGTTGCCAGATGTACCAGCTTATAACACACCATTGACACCATAAATAAAAAAGCTTCACTCCAGTGCATATAAAGGCAGTAGAATTTGCTTCTTGGTCTGGTCCAGGTTGGACAGAGCTGATGGCTGCTTGCAACCAGTCTCTTCTACCTGCTGCCTGTTATCCTCTGTATCTCTGGTTACACGGTTTTACCTGTGATTCACTAGTTTCCTGGAGCAGAGATCATCATCTTCACTGAAAGGATGCTCAGTATTTAAGAGATGCAGCTGCAAAAATGACACTGACAACAGTTCTGGACAACACTGGTTAATTACAGTAAGGGTCAACTTTGGCCCTCTGCTTTAGACTGGATTCATTCATGTTTCATTAAAAAAAGGGAAGAGGTGCTAAATTAGAAAAGCCTTATCAGCATACCCAGCTTCATATATCTGCCTTTCAGCATTACAGAACCCATCTTCCACGGAAGTTAACTTGCATCTGCCACATGGCTACACATGAAGTTTAACATCTTCAGTTGCTCTTGGTTCTGTTTATTCTGCTTAGGAAAAAAAATCCCATGTGTCCCTGATACTCTGCTTTCAAGATGCAGCAGGTAAATAATTAAGAAGGCTCAATATATTATCAAAATACTTATCAAGAAACATTTCTTTATCCAAAGCTACATGCCTACCAAAGCTCTGTCCATGCTGATAGCTTGATTTGTGGCATGAAAAACATCCAACCAAGGTGACTCCACCAAATTAACCAAGCAGCTATATCACAAGCCAAAGGCCAGTTTTTCTTACTAGAACACATCCTTTCCTACAGACTATTTATACGCATTGGCAAAAGAAAATGTTATTGTTCCTCCTCACCAGAACAATTCTGTTATGCACCTTTATATATACACCTAGATAGACTTGTACAGGAAGCACATGCTGTCCTAAACACTATTATAAAACAAGCCCTGTAAATACAAGAATTTGTTTTTTGCAAAACGAAAGCATCAATGCATTGATCTAAAGACAGTGGAATATACAGTTACTTTGAAATAGAAAAATAAAGTCCCTAGGTATACAAAGTCTTAAACTGGGAGAAAATGATTGGTTTCTCAAACAAAATTAAGATGTTCCTGCACTTCCACCTTAGCTGAAGGTTCAAATCAGTTAAATAATGTTTCTTTTGCCAAAAATAACTTAAACTATTACTGCTGCAAATACAATATAAGTCTAGAGTCAAAGTTAAAATTTCCAAACACTAAAATCCAGGAATATTAAGGTTACATGCTTAGAAAATATTCATTTTAAAACAAGCTGTAGCTGTTTATGTGACTTAATGATGACAGCCTGAAAAGGTTTGTTTTTTCTAAGCAGAGAAAGTTTGATTTGCTAGCTTAAGCAAGCACTGCGGCAAAAAAGGGGCAACATCGCCATTGCTGGTTTTACTATGAAAAACCACCCGGTACGTCTGAGCATAAGCTACATCTGTATAACCCAACTAACTAAAAATTGAGTAAAGATGCCATTTCACTAAGGAATCAGTTGTAGATTGATTTAAAGATGTATTTAATAGACCCCTCTTCTCTCAGCCACCCAGCACCAGCTGATGCCACAGCTCTTCAGGCACTACTTGTGCATTTGATGTACCTGAATAGAAAGTGCAGTAATTCCTGTCTCTAATGTTGTAAGCACCTGAAAGCGTAGCCCACGTTATTTTCAAATATGTATCAGTTAAAATTTATCACCATCATATTTCGGATTGAATATACATAATGTTGATTCTGCATTATAATTTTACCATTAATCAAGACGCTGTCAGATATATAAAAACAAGAACAGTGTGAATGATACGCAGCTTCTTTTAATATGTGTTTGCAATCTGCAACAGACTAGTTCGTTAGCATTTAGTTAGAAAGTTATGTAATGGTTGAGGTATTTGTAATAAAAACAGGCTATTTCTGTTAGCTTGGTCTTCACAGACAAAAGCTGTCTTCATCTGATTTTTATTAAGACTTCATCTTCCTCTGCTCTTTATGCATTTAAGACTTCTGTCCACTCTTTTTGTTTCACCAACATGAACACAGTATTATTTCCTCCCACCTCCTCACGCAAATCTCAGCTTTTATTTTTACACCTGCTTTCACCCATGCGAAGTTTCTATGGGGTTTTGTGAAAACGAGACACGAAATAAAAAAAGAGGGCATGAAACTGAGTGAAGAAAAAATTTGCTACAGAAGATGAACAACTGGTTCTACCAGTAAAACACTACTGGCAGTCCCGTCATTACAAGCCCAACATCCATCCCCAACTAGTGGAAAGGTGCTGCATTTTCAGGGCGGAGTTTCTCCCACCCCCCACCCTTCCATTACTGTATGTGGCTTCTGAAGATGCCCCACTCTTCCTTTAATGGAAGGATCAAAGAGAAATATTTTTTCTTTGCTGACATCTCCAATACACTATGCAAGGGTTTATTCCTCTGCAAGAGGAACTATGAAAGGGTTTAATCCTTCTGAAAGAGCTACATTTTTCTTTCAATCTCCACATCTAAGCCTCTTATCCACGCCACACTCATATGGTTTTTGGAGTACATTTTACATCCTCTCCACCTTCACACTTCCACTAGTTAGCCTGCAAAATACTGTGGAATAAAGGGCTTGCACTTTCAGTAACCTAGGACACCTGGCTGAAGGCAATCACATACAACATAACCACTGCTTTGACTTGCATTCCTTATTGACATATAGCATTCATTCAGACATAACAAAATCTACACTAGAGCTCCCTTCTGAATTGTATCATCTTTTCCTTGTGCTCTGTGTCCCATTTCACTTTCCCTAGTAGACTTCAGGATGTGGGGAAACAGGACCTACAGAAGATGCATATCATAAATCTGTGCCATTGAACAAGGACTCTAGCAACCAAGTTAAAGCTCTATAGACTGATATAACTATTTTTACAGGTTGCTCTACAAAAAGCTAGCGTTCCTGTTATGAAGTCTAAAAGAGAGAAAAGAAATTACAAATTGCTACTAAACTACCAAGAGACAGAATCTTTCTATTAGAAAAATTCACAGAAATGACTGTGTATTGATTTATGCATATTTTACAAGCTATTACTTACCAAAGGAATACACTTGATGCAGGAAACATACACTGAGGCAGAGTTCTAGGTGACAGCACACATAGGGAGGCCATAATCCTAGTATCTGCACATAAGCACTGGCCTATAGAGTTCTCATTTCAGTTTGAACAGCCACCTCTTAAGCACACACCTCCACTCCACCAAAGCAGTTATACTCCTCACCCACTAAGCACAATGTTCTGAGGAACAAATTCCCTTTTCACTGAATCAAAGAATGAGAGGTTGGAAGGGACCTCAGGGATCATCTAGTCCAACCTTTCTAGGAAGAGCACCAAGTTCAAAGAACTCCCAAAACTTTGAAATTCCTTAGTCCCAAAGAGACTGTAGCAGAGTTGAACTAAAACACCCCAAAATTAACTTTGAAGTAAAATTCTCTAGGCTATGTAACTCAAAGGAAACTGACAGCCGTTCAGCTCGTGGCAGTGAGTATTAAAGGGTAATCCTTTTGCTTCTCGCTGGTGGACAAATGAGATCATGTCCTGTTTCCTCCCCCTTCAAAAGCAGGTTTTTTGTCTGAGTAGAACTCTTAAGACTAGACAACGGGTAGGCCCGATGCCTCACGCAAAAGAAAATAAGCTATTAAAAAATCACGGCCCTGCTCCTTCAGTTGGAAGTAACGCTGATTTCTATTACTGTACCCATTTGACCCAGTAATCAAAGAGCAGCAAGGAAAAATAGCCCTTCCTCAATGACAGAGTTCAAGACCTTTCATAAAGGAGCAAGCTTACAAAACACGTGTGAGACACAAAAAGGAAAAAATAGAAAAAAATGTTCCATTCAACGCCCAGCACCACACTCCCATACATGCTCCCCTTCCCCATAAAGGGAGCCTGAACCAGAAACTATCCAGACTATCTTTAGCCTCAAGATTTTCAACTCCTGCATCCCTAGGTGATGGCTCCCATTATGCCCACTGCAGACTAGCTGCCTGAATTTTAGTCGTGTCATCTACCCATGATCACACAATCCTTTAAGCGCTAACAATAAGAACATCCCTGACTCTGCTCACCCCACCCCTACAAATCTCGTCCCTAAAAGGAGAAACAATACCTTCCTCAACGGTGCTTTGCCCATTCCTACATCAAATAACGCAGGAAAAGCTTTTTTACTGTACATCTCAAGAACCGTGGATGAATATTTCAGGGTTAGGAAATCGGAGCACCGTGCCCTGCATGTGCCTCCAGCATCCCGTCAGAAAAGGCTCCCTTCCCCCAGCGTTTCGGAAGGAAGAATCACAGCCACACAGTGAGCGCACACGCCGTTAAAAAAGAACGGGAGAGACGGGGGAAAGAGGGGGGAAATAGGAGGAAGGGCGGGAGAAAACCGCAGCAAACCCGCAAGAGCGGCCCTCAGCCGCCCCCGCCACGGCCGCCCCCGGGCGAGGCCCGCCGCGGGGTGCGGCCGGCCGCCGGCGGCGATGCGGTGCGGCGCGGCCCAGCCCAGCGCAGCACGGCCTGCCCGCCTTGGGCCCAGCGCCGCGCCGCTTGCCTCCGCCCGGCCGGGCGGGCAACGGAGTGCCGACCCCCCCGGGGGCACCCCTTTCCCCGCCGGCCGCAGGCCCGCCGCCAGGCCGGGCGGAAGCCGCCCCCGCCCGGGGCCATGCGGCGCAGGCCGCTCGCCCGCTCCCTCCCGGCGCCGTTCCGCGCCGCGGTCCCGCGTTTGCGCTGCGGGATGGGGGGAGCCACCGCCGGCGGCCGCTTACCTGGCGCGCAGCGCGGCGGGCCGGCGCTCACGGCCTCCCCGGCGGGGAGGCTCCCAGATCTACAGCGAGGCCGCTGCCGCTCCCGACGCCGCCGCCTCGGCCGCTTCCACACAGGGGCCAAGATGGCGGGCGGCCAAGCCGGCGCCAACGACGTCTGACCTCACCGCGCCGTGCGCGCGCGCACCGGCTTGCCGGCTCCGCCCCCCGTCACGTGGCCATGCCGTGCCGCAGTCGGGCGGGCGCGCGGTGCCCGGAGCGCCCCCTGGCGGCGTGGGGTGGCGTGCGGGGCCACCACCCCCTCCCCGCCCCGGCACCATCCCGATCCCCATCCCCGCCCCCAAGTGTGGGGTCACAGAATCACAGAACCATTAAGGTTGGAAAAGACCTGTGAGATCAACTCCAGCCATCAACCCAACACTCCCATGCCTCCTAAGCCATGCGCTGAAGTGCCACGTCTACACGTTTTCTGATTACCTCCAGGGATGGTGACTCCACCACCTCTCTGGGCAGCCTGTTCCAATGCTTGACTACTCTTTCAGTGAAGAAATTTTTCCTACTATCCAATCTAAACCTCCCCTGACACAACTTGAGGCCATTTCCTTTCCTCCCATCACTGGTAACTTGGGAGAAGAGACCAACCCCCACCTCACTACAACCTCCTGTCAGGTAGTTGTAGAGAGCCATAAGGTCTCCCCTCAGCCTCCTCTTCTCCAGGCTAAACAACCCCAGCTCCCTCAGCCACTCCTCATAAGACTTGCTCTCCAGACCCTTCACCAGCTTCTTTGCCCTTCTCTGGACACACTCCAGCACCTCAATGTCCTTCTTGTAGTGGGGGTCTGCAGCGCCCTGCGCCCGCTGCCATCTGGGAGGACATAGCTGGAGACATGCTGTCCCAGAGTGAAGTGGCTGCAGCCCATGTGCAAACGCACCCCACCTGCCTACTGGGTTTGTAGCAAAATCCCCATGTGAAGGCACCTGCTGGTGCATGGGGAGGTTCTGCAGTATCCCCATGGGCTTCAGGGTTCCCTGCAAGCCTGAAGCTGCTCTGGCAATGGTGGGGACGCTCGCCCACCTGAGTTTGTCACTGTATATATTATTTCTTGGGATGGGGTCTCCCCTCTGCCATGATTTGGGGTACTGGGTCCAGCTGACCCCCCATACTGATAATAAACCATTAATAAAAGCATCAGAGAAGACCAAATCTGTAAGGTTTATTTGTGGCTCCCTACTTCATGTCTCAAAAGTTAGCAGACAAATATGAAGATCTCTACAGTTAGTGTTTCAGAAAATCTCAAGGTGCTGTGGGTCTCACTGAAATTTTATGGAAGAAGATCTGGCAGAGCAGGAGGGGAGGAAGGCTGGCCCAGTGCACACCAGTCCATCCCAAAATGGCACTATCCCAAAAGCCCTCTGGTGATCCAGCCTGCTGCTAGTGCAACACAGGCATGGATTACCGCAGGTTTGGGGTAAACACTCTGCAAGGCCCTTGGTGGGTGTGAAACATCAGCAGGAGGAGGCTGGACACCAGCCAGTGCCAGGGCTCCTGCCGGCACTGGGCCAGCTCCAGCCCTGTTGACAGCACCTGGCAGCGGCACAGCCTCACACTGTCCTCAGCTTGCCTGGGACTGGGTTTCACCAGGTTTCTTCTACAGCTGGGGACCTGCCCAGGGACTCCAGACTGGGTGGGGGTATTTAGAAAGGAGGAAACCTGCCATGAGAGTCACTGGCAGGGCCAAGAGGCACATCCAGCACCAGCCATCGGAGCTGTCAGAGGAGTCATCCACCACCCGAGTTCTCAAGGGCTTCAGCGTCCGCTGCCACTGAGTCAGGATGGCATCTCTGGCCCCGCTCCACTTCCCCCGTCCCACCAGTCGGTACTGGTAGGGTGTGCAGGGGCCAAAGAAGACAGCAAGGGCCAGCCAGGGGTCTGTCAGGAGCAGCCTCAGCACACTGGGCTTCACGCCAGCACATGAAGCAATTTCATCAGTGTAGCTGATAAAACTTATCTTCAGGTTCTCCCTCTCAGATGGATTCCTTCAATTGGACATAAAAGAAACAAAATCAAATAGCATCATCCCATCTTCATTCCCACTGGAAAACAAAGCTCTGGGCTCAGACATGGGCCAAGCCCAGGACTCCAGGTCTGAGCTCCCTCAGCCCCAGATAAACCTAAAAGCACCGAAAGAGCCTCTGTGGGGTTGGTCCCCATCAGTTACCTGGGGCAGGGAATAGGCAGAAGCTTGTTTTGTCTCTGCAACCTAGTTGTGGCCTCAAAAATGGTTCTAGCATAATACTGCCATTGTTGAAATGCCACAAATACCCATGCTACATTCTTCTCTGAGGTTCACAGGTGTGGATTTGGCCGATTTTGAGAGGTAGAGGAGTAGACATTTACAGATAGACTGCCAAGGGAACTGGGATATACAGAAAGCTTCCCATGCTGGGAGGGATCTCCAGAATTTTTCTGCTTGGGGCCTCATCTGCCTTGCAGGAAGGAGGACTTGTGCTCAGTCGCCTTTAGCAAATTTGGGACATCCTTGAGTTTATCTCTGTTGCATCTTAGACTCCTGTATTTCTGTGTAACAGCATCGTATCTGCAATCGCTGGGATTCCTGGTGACAATCCCCATGGATCTGTTTTGACCCGGATTTTCATTAGTGTCCTATGTGCCAGGTCTGCCTTGCTGGCAGACCTAACCCAGCCTGCACCCTGCCTGGCCCAAGGTCCCCTCCTTGCTCCTGAAAGCTGCTGCAAGGAAGCACGTCTACCATCACCCTTCCCACAGCCTTGAGGACACATCTCGACCTCCTGTAAAATCCCAGTGCCAACAAGGCAGGACGTTAGCGCGCACGTACACGACAAGCGAGTTCCAGCCTTGTCTAATACTCATCTTGACCTGTCAAAAACTGCCACCAAACATTCCCTCATCCACATTGGCTGGCTTCAGTGGGCTTTCTGGATGGGGCTTGGCCCTGACCCCAGTGCTCTGCGCTGCCTGGATTTGGGAAGGAGAAGCCACGAGATGGCACCCTTAGTCTGGAGGAAACCAAACCTCCATCTTGACATGCTGGGAATGGAGGCATGTCTTGGAGACCTGGCGGAGGGACCTGCAGATCCTAGGTCATGCTGTAAGCTGCTCCAGAGAACAGCTTGGTGTCTTGGTCCATCATCTGTGAAGGACGGCCTGGAATGCGGCATCCACCACAACATTTCCCTACCTCGCTATGGGTGGTGAGGGAATAAACACATCCAATAAGAGCTGGGTGTCCTGGGAGGGTCCTTCACATGACTGCTGTAGGGGGCATCCTTTCCCTGAGGTTATCCTGGCAGGCACACCGCGCTTTTTACAACCCCAGCGTGGAAGCATCATGTACCTTTTGGCTGGTGGCTTCTTCTTCAAAACATCAGCCATCATCCTGCTGGCAGGAGGGAGCTTGTTCCAGCCTGAGAAGAACAGAGGAACCAGAGACCTCCAGCACCACCTTAAGCTGAAAAGTTCGCTCCCTTCCCATGCTCCCAGCCCTTTACCAAGAGCATTCATGCTTGCTGGTTATGGCAGTGTGTGTGGAGCAGCAGGAATATGGGAATGCACTTGTGGGGGGTCAGAGGCCATGGTGCTACTGATGCCCGTGGCCACCATGGGCGCTGCAGCAGGAGCTGAAATATGCCCTAGGCTTTGTGCACAACAGCTCAGGTTGCCCCAAACCTCCCACCCCAGCAGATCCCCCATCCCAGCACCCCGTCTCCCACCTGCAAAGATCCCTGTCACCCAGCGAGCCTGCATTTCTGCTCCCACCATCACAGAGCCAGTCAGCTGGACTAAGCCAATGATGGCCAGTGTTGGCTTTTCCAGCTGGGGAGGGAAGATGCGTTTATAGAGGGAACGGTTATCATCGAAGAGGCTGCGAACTGACTCTTCAAGAAAGGGAAACGAGAAGCTGTAGCCTGTGGCAAAGAGCACCACGTCAATGTTTTCTTCAGTTGTCCCATCTTCAAAAACAGCAGAACTTTCGGTGAACTCCTTCACATTTGGCTTCAACACAACTGTCCCAGAGAGGAGGCAAAACGGCAGCTCTTCATTGATAATTACCCTAAAGTTGGAGCTTGCAGGCAGAAAAGAGAACAGCAATGTTAGCATCTAGAAGGAGGCTGAAGGGCTTTTGTGGCCAGAGTTCCCCTCCAACAGTTTGCTATTCCACAAATATCCCCTGAAATGAAACATTGAGCATTTCATGCCATTAAAACGCCCTTACCAACCAACAAAATAGTCAGAAAAATCACCTTTTGGTGGAAGCCAAGCCATAGTTCTTGTGGTTAAACCATGAATTGAACTTCCGAAACATGATCTTCTTCATAAGGGCTGATGGGAGAAGCCAGCCAAGAAAGTGGTTTAAGCGTGTGGTGTTGACCATGTCGAAGGGGAAGCCATGATCCGAGACCCGGCTGAAGACCCATGTGCTGCTCTTGGCACTGAGGAACACCTAGAGGAGAAGGCAGGTCTCAGCCCCCTGCTCAGACATCTCACTGCCAGTTTTGCCCTGAAAGGAAATTCCATCTCCTGCACTTGGGAGCCAAGAGGGTTATTCTGAGGGAAGGAGAAGGGGTCTGGATGAACCGAATAGCTCATGATGGCTTCTGCAAAGTTCCCACAGCTGCTGAATGGCCACTCCTCAGGTGGCTCAAACTGTCCAGGAACTGTGGAGCTTCTTCAGTCGCCCTCAATTTAAGTGCTATTTATTGCAAAACCCAGTGGGCAAAGTTCCCTGTGCATACCCTGAGCCACCAGCTCTCATGGCTGCTGGCTGGGCTTGGCACTGCCATGGAGTTGTACCTTTGCAGCCACGCGGCTCAGCTCCACTGAGAGGTCGCCGCCGGTGTTGCCAATGCCAACCACAAGGACCCGCTTTCCCTGGAAAGCCTCCATGTTTCTGTATGCCTGGCTGTGGAGGTACTGGCCTTTAAAGCAAGTGTCGATACCTAGGCAGAGAGCAGGGAGCATCTCCTACTACCAGATACATTTGCTTGCCCCAGCCTTGTGCATGGACCCTCTGCAGTCCTCCACCCTCCAAATCCCACCTTTGCCTGAAGCTGAGAGGCCCGTGGAGATCTTGGCTCCCTGGGCAATGCCACCCTCCTGTACCTCCTCAGCTCGGTCTTGCTTTGGAAATTCTCATGCAAGAGCCTGGCTGCATCTTTACGAGGTGTTTTTCCCATTCCTGGGAATGTTCCCTGCTATTCCCATGGAGTGAGGGTCCCGCCTGCCCCAGCGTGGGGGCTTTGTAGAGCAGGCAGGGTCACAGAGGGAAATGCTGCCAAGGGACCCATGGGTGCTGAGTGAAACCCTGGGGGTAGCCGCAACCCACCCCACTGCTGAGGCAGGGCTTACCTGGGAAACAAGCCAATGGCAAGTAGGGCTCCTGGTAATGGCCAGTGCAAACCATGACAGCATCAAAGACATGCGACTCCTGGATGCCATCAGTTTCAGTGACCACCTCCCACTGGCCTGAGGTGGCGAAATCCGGGCGCTTCCTCACACTGAGAGCTGTTGTCTTGCACCAAAGTCCAACAAAACAGCAGTCAGGGACTGCACCACATTTCAGAGAGGACCTGCCTGCAAAGCACTGGGGCTGCCAGGGGCAGGCTGGGTCCCTGGGGATCTGTATGTCACCACTGAAGCTGTTAAATCCCACCCTGCACTTTTCCCCTAGTGATGGCATTGAGCGGGGGATGCACCAGGCAGCCCATGTTTGAGCAGCCTAATTTAAAACACGGAGCCAAAAAGGCTGCGTTTGGGATGCAAAAGGCACATGGTCTTAGTGGGATCACACCCGGCATTGTCCTTATCCACCTGGACAATGCCTTGCTATCTGTAGCCACTCATGGCTCTTCTCCCCGTGGCATTAGGGCTCCCAGCTCACCTTGAAGCGTATGTGCTGCAGAAGGTTGAAGTGCTGGGCGTACATCCGAAAGTACTCCAGGAGGAGGCTGTGGGGTAGGAAACTGGGGAAATCGTCCGGGCAGGGGAAGTCACTGAAGCAGGACATCTCCTTGGAGGTGTTGGTGATGACCGAGCGGTACACACAGACCCTCCTGCCATCTGTGGAGTCCTGTGTGAAGCCAGTGGTACCGTTTGCAGGTGTGCAGGGAAGGACTTTGTCCCCCCAAAGTATTTGAGTATTTTTCCTCCTTGTATTTGGGTACAAAGGATAAATCAGGACTAACATCTGGTAATCATGGCTTCTGCTCCCTTCATCTCCTTCTCTACCTTGGGGTCAGGGGGAGCCCCATGCCTGGGACAGGGATTGTCCGGGAGGTCATGGCAAGCCTTTTGTCTTTGCTGCAGGCAAAGGGCATCTGAGGGAGGGGACAAACCCAGTCACAATCCTTCCCACGCAGGCAGAGCCCACTGACCGTGTAGCGCCAGACCCCCCCGATGTCCTCGCTCCTCTCGAAGCAGGTGGGCTCCAGCCCCTCATCCAGGCAGCACTTGACGGAGGCCAACCCGCTGACCCCGGCCCCGATAACAGCCACACGCTGCACCATGATGTCCCGCAGCAGGCAATGGGCTGGTGCGTGAGAAACTGGAAATAAAATAGCCCAGGGATTAGCAGAAAGGCAGGCCTTTCTTCCTATCACCAGCAAAACGCTCCTGGTCTTCTCTAACTGGAGGTGTCCACAGAGGAAAACTGTCCTTGGAGAAAGACATCACCAGCTCCTAAGTCAAGCGTTATGGATGGATGCTGCTCATTTACCCTTCTGGCTGTGCTAAGCCCACACTAAGGGCCCAGAGATTCCCCTCCTGCAGGCGGGGGAAAAGGAGGCACTTTTAAACCTTGTTGTGCTGCTGCTTCTATTTATTCTCTTTCCTGACCCAAACCAGGGCATGCAAAGAAGGGAAAGGGGCTTGCAGCTATCTGCTTCTGCCTGCACAAAGTGATCCTCCTGAAATCTTTTCAAGAAACAATTTCGGCTAAGCTGGCTCATTTTCACGCTTTCCTTTTTAATTTTCCATAAAAGGGCATTCTCTTGAAAAGAACAAGCTTTTTTTTAAAAAAGTGATGCCTGACTGAGCAGGGGCATGGCACAGCAATTCAGAAGTTAGACAGCACTGTGAAAGTGCATCTGGGATTACAGAATATACAAAAGGTAAGAAACCCAGGAAACGCAGGGTATAAATGAGAGGAACTCAAAGCTCAGCGTGTATAAACTGAGCTGCCCTATGGTTGACTGGAAAGCAAAGAAACTAGGAAAAATATGAACCCACATGAACTTTGATTATATAACAAACACTCCTAACACAGAATCTGAAGAAAGAGTCATTTATAATTTTTTTTCTACCCGCTTTGTGTCAAAAAGTAAGTTAACATAAACAGGAACTAGAAGAAACTGCAAAAAGCCAGGGAAAAACGAGGGAGGTAAAAAAAAAAACCCTCTGCATCCAAAAACCCAGCCTGAGTCACTCCTTGATCTGCAGGAACAGGGCAGGGCATACCAATGCTTGCCTGCCCCCCATTTCCGGACCCTCCCTTGGCTTTGGGAAAGGGTAGCGGCATTCCCAGGGTGCTAAAGTCACCCTTTATTTCCAGTGCTGCCTACAGACAGCTTTGCTCCAGAAGGTCCCTGTGACACCCCCTCTCCCCCCACCAGCAGCGAGGTGATGCTGGCAGTGAACGCCAAAGCCCCGGAGAGCTGGCTGCCCACTTTTAAAGTCTGCAAAACCCAGCCAGAGAGAAGTGAGGAGCAAACCTTGTGGGGCAGTGCTGTGCCTTCGCTGCTCTGGCTTCGGCTGAACTTTGCTTTGGGTTTCTCTAACCGCAGATTTAAAGGCTGAAGTCCAGGCAGCTCACTGCGGCTCTTGCACCACCGACCTTTACACCCACACTCCCTCATTCTGCTGTGCTTAAATGCACTGGCAGAAAGCTCTCAACCTCCCTGTGGTGGCGTCAGATGGAAATCCAGACCATAATCTCAGGGGAGTGGTGCTTGCAAGTACTCCCACACTGCAGCTCATTGCTGCCCCAGCCCCTGCAGCAGCTTGGGGTTGTCCTGATCTGTCCCCGCTGTGTGCTGCCTGTGCTGGGCTGGCACTCACTTGGCATCCCCAGGAAATCAGCAAAACACGCTCCTTTTGCCTGCACACCAGCAGATGGCATGGATGGGGGACACACCGCTCAATGCGGCCTAATTTTTCAATGCAGCCCCAGGCTTGTGGGTTGCCTGCAGCACCTGCTGGCACAGCCCCAGCCCAGGCATGAACCCCCTGCCCAGCTCTTCCTGTGCACACAGGGAGATGACAAGGCAGCAGCCTGCAGCACACTCCTGCCACAGCTGATGAAATTTTATTGATTGAAAGTCCTTCTGTGCACAAAACAAAGCCCCTGGATTGTCTGGTGGTGGGGAGTACAAAGAAGTGGAGCTGGGAGCGCCCAGCCTTGCAGGGTACCGGCCCTGGTCTCAGGGGTGACAAACCACTACAGTCAGGGCCCTTTTGCTGGAAAGATGCACCAGTGCAACCCAAACTGGGAGTTTTGAGTTGTAAGGTTTAAGGTTAGACGAAGGGACAGCCTGACTTGCATACCCAGCCCAGATAACCCCTTCTGGACTAAAGACCCCAATTCCCAGGTGACTTGGGCCAGGGCTGGGCACCTGTGCTCCTTTCCATCTGTGACACCCAAAGCCATTTTTGCTAGTCTTGTCCTTGCTGCATCCTGGCCAGCATGGTCCAGGCATGGCCATGCCGCACAGCTGTGCTCTGCTCACAGCAGCAGGAGAGCAGCAGTGGGGTGATAAATGCTGGGAGGAGGCTGCCATCCCTAGCTAATCAGCTCTGCAAAGTTGTGCTTGGGGGTGAGCTGGAGCAGAGAGAGATTTGTGATGCTGGTTAGAGTTTTAAATTTGTGGAGATCTGCTGAAATCCCTTTCCTGATTTCCTGCAGCACTCTGTGGAACTGTCTGACCTGAGATAACATCCCCAAGGACAGAAAAACCCTACACAGGCTCTAAAATCTACCAGAAACCAAAAACCAGTGCAGCCAGGAGCAGGAGAACCCCCACCACAGTCAGGAGGGAAGGACTAGGGCTGGAGGAGTCAGCAGGAACTCGTGTTCTTGTGGGCTTCAGGGTCCGGTCCCACTGGTTGAGGATGGCCTGGCGTGCCCCCTCCCAGCAGCCAGGGCCCTGCAACCGGTACTGGTAGGGGGTGCAGGGGCCGAAGAAAATGCTGAGGGCCAGCCGGGGGTCTCTGCAGAGCAGTCCCAGCACGCTAGGTTTGGCACCAATGAAGGAGGCAAGATCATCCATGTAGACCAGGCAATCGGTTTTGAGGACTTCATCAAAGGACAGACCAAACCTTGATGAATTGAAAAAAACAAACAAACAAACAAACAAACAAACAAAAAGGCAGGAGAAGGATTGGTGTCAGTAGGGCTGAGAGGAACTGGAAGTCAGATGCTCTGCATCCATGCGCATTGTAATTGCATCTGAATGCAACTGGGCGTACGTGCAGTGGGAACCAGGGTCTGTCCAGGCCTGAATCCCGCCCACGAAACAGCACATGTAAAGTGATGCTGGCTTAGGTATGCACCTTTCTCATGTTGGTCCTTCGCTTCATCACCCACAAGTTGCATCTGGATCCCCTCTCTTCACTTTTCTAAAAGACTTTGTCAAACCAGGTGTTTTTTGGTTTGGTTTGGGTTTGGTTTTTTTTTTTAACTAGTTTCCCTTTGCTCTCTGCAGAGGAGTCACATGCAGCATGTGAAAGGCAGCACCCTTTAGTTTCCATCACATTCATTTCCACTGAGTATTGCAAAAATGTGTGATGAAGAATTGCTTCCAGTTCACTTTCCTGCAGAATTCACCACTTCATGTCCCACCTTTGGCTGCGTAGCCTTTTATTATACAGCAATTGTTCTGTGCAATTCTGTATCTCACCCCTCTATACCTGTTCTTATACAGCAATCTAGATGAATCATGGATTAATATATTGGCTACTTTCCTGGTTTCATCTCATTAATTTCCTAATAACTCTTAGCCTCCGATTTGGGTTTTTACCTGCCTGTGAACTATGTGCCGATGTGCTGAGACACCTGTTCACAGTGATTCAGATCCCCATGCTGAAAGGTGAGACAAAAGAAAATTTGTACATACACCTCGGGTTGGCTTTTTTTCCCCTGCTGAATCACTTTGCATTATTACCATTAATTCCTCTGCCTTTTTATCTCTCAGTCTCTGGGCACCC
The DNA here is from genome assembly GCF_963921805.1 of Phalacrocorax carbo. Taxonomy (NCBI): domain Eukaryota; kingdom Metazoa; phylum Chordata; class Aves; order Suliformes; family Phalacrocoracidae; genus Phalacrocorax; species Phalacrocorax carbo. The sequence goes on along the minus strand of NC_087518.1, from coordinate 34,524,022 downwards.
TGGCACACTTCCCCAACTCCCAAACAACCTTTAGTCTCAACTAGCCTCAATTTCCTTCCATCATCAATATGCAAAATATCAGCGTCAAAGCAAAGGTGACATTAACTCAGTGCAAGCAAATAAGGGGGTGGCTGGATGTGGGCATCCCTGCCTCATCTCCACTATATGCGTGGGGAGCCACCACAGAGTGTGCACTGTGTTGCTGCCCCTCAAACTCCAGGAGCTTTTCAATCCACCAAGAAAAACTTCAGGGTTCTGGGGACTGGCTTACCTTCGCACTTGGTTTTTCTTCTTCTCGTTTACTTCCTTCTCCATGACAGACTGAGGAGGCAACCAACACAAGCCTAGTAAAAGAGGAGAGGATCCTGCAGAGTTTAACTCCTGCGGGGACTTCAGAACTCATTCAGCAATGCAAAATGTGGGAAACACTTCCCTGGGAGGGCAGGAAAGCCTCATTGCTAGATTTACCTCATCAGTGGCAATTTGCTGGAGACCAGCCCTCCACGGTGGAACAAATTCACCTGCACTTTTTCCTGCTTTTACAGGTTTGTGCTGTCAGGGCAGGTGATTGGGGTGAGATGGGCTGTGCAAGCCCCAGGGAGCACTATCCTAAAGAGAAGCCCCAGAGTTCCCCTGGCTCTGTGGAGGACCCTTTATGCAGCCTTCCCCACCAGCCCAGTGGGAAGTTATTATTATTTTTTTAATATAAAAAAAAACAAACCCAAATGCCAGTAGGTTTTTTCCTCACCACAATAATTACAGATAATTCCTCTTGTGGGGCAATGGGACTCCTCCTCTGGTAGTCATGGTGGACAAACTGCCCTGTCCCTTAAAGAGCGGTTCTGCCAGGATGGATCCCCCACAGTATCTTAATAACAACTCTTATCTGTGCATGCATGTTTACATATCCATCTCTGTGGTCTGACTTCTAAAATATTTTAGAGAGAAAATACTGTCTTAAACAACCTAGTTTAGACCATGGTTTGCAGGCTGAGGTACAGGACTGTACATCACAGTAAGGAACAGAGTGTGTGCTCTCAGCTTGCACCAGGAGGGGTACAAAGCATTAGCTTAAAAGCATCAGCTTAATGGGAAAAAAAAGTGATTTAAGGTAGATGACATGAACTTTCATTTAGCTTGGACCAATCATGCACTCATGTTGCTGTAGGTCAGCTGAAGTGAAATAATTTGGGAAGTCTGAGCCCTAGAAATACTTCCTCATCTACTAGGAAGTGAGCTTCGGGGTCCCCAAGGACGGAAATCCCTCATGGTGCATGGAGGGGACAAGACATGTCCAGTTTGAACTGTGCCTTGGTACGTGGGACAGCTCACGTTTGCTCTCCTACCTTTGAAGACACGGGTCACCCAGCGTGCTTGCATCTCGGTCACAGGCATGATGGCTCCTAATGGCTTGATCAGCCCAAGGATGGCCAGAGTGGGCCATTGCAGGTGGGTTGGGAACACGTATTTGTAGAGGGACGCATGCTTGTTTTCCACCTTGACGACTGCTTCTTCTAAGAATGGGAAGGAGATGTTGTAGCCCGTGCAGAAGACAATGGTATCGATGGGCTCCTCCTCAGGGCAATTGTGGAAGACAACTGAGTTGTCCTTGAACTCCTTCACACCTGGCTTTATTGTGATCCTCCCTGTCAGGATGTAGCTTGGAAGGTCATCATTCAGCACAGGCTCACGCACCAGGCAGCTGTGGAGAGCCAAGGGGCTCTGAGCGTTGGAAGCCACCAACAAGCCCTGTGGGTGCTTCTGCTCCTCCTCCCCCTGGGCCCTCTGGCCTCACAACCTCCCATGTCATTTGCTCTGAGCAAACAGCCCTACCTCCCCCCTCCCCAAACACAGACATGTTTCACCCTTGCAGCAATGTCACCCTGTCCCACAGCCTGAGTGACTTGTGGACATCTCCTGTCCTCTTCCTCCATTCACTCAATTATTCTTTAAACCACCTCTTTTCAGGGCTGATCCATGTTTCAAGCCTCCCTCTTTGTCTTGTCCCTAAAGGGACTACCACTTATCTTCTCCTGCTGGGCTACAAACACCCTGCTGGAGATCACCCCAGCCTGGGTGCTGTTTGCTGCCTTGATTGATGTTGATTGCTGGAAATCTCCCCCCTGCCTGCAGCACAAGCCCTGTGACACTGCATGGGATGGAGCCACCAAGTACCTCTTCTCTGGTTGAAGGCCATAGTTTTCATGCTTGAACCACTGGTTCACCCTGTAGTTAATCAACTCCCGTGAAAGGGGTCCAGGGAGGCTGTTTATGATCAAGCTCATAAAGCGAGTGTTGATAACCATGTCCCATGGGTAGCCGTGGTCAAACACACGGCTGATCACCCAGGCACCTCGGCTGGTACAAAGGGTCACCTGGGAGAGAGCAGAGAATCAATGATCTGGGTGATGAATTTGCTGCTTTGCTTTCATAAAGTAACCCTAGAGGGGCACTGTGCAGACAGCTACACAATGAAAAAGCAGCCACAGCATCTTTAAGACCTCCTGGCAGCTGGCAATGGAGGTGAAAGAGGAGAGAGCAACCACCTTGCTTTCAGGGTAGGTTTTTGACTAAGAAATACAGTTTCAGAAATACTGTTTGGACACCATGCTAGGTAAACCCAGCTTGCTGTCCCTGTGGTGATGGCAAACTGAAGTCTTGCCCCAACATCTCCCTCCCTGCACCCTTGGGGTGGCTGGGTGGTGGTACCTTTGCAGCTACGCGGCTGGCCTCCACCGCGATGTCCACTCCTGAATTGCCCATGCCGACCACGAGGACACGCTTCCCCTGAAACACGTCGGGATGCTTGTACTGCCGGCTGTGAAAGTACTGGCCTTGAAACCTCTCGATGCCTTGGGGAAAAAGAAACAACGCTTTCAATGACTTGAACATTTGTGGGTTTTGTTGGGAGAACTGGCATAGAAACAATCCAGATGGCAAGAGCAAGGAAGTGCAACAGGTGGCCACTAGGGACCTGGGGAGGTCCAGCCCTCCACCCCATGCACACAGACTTGGTGTTTTCTCTCAAAAATGAGGTCTCACACTTGCCTAGACGACAGTGAGCAGGGACACATCCTGGGTAGGACTTGGAAAACAGTTATGTGCAAGAGCTGTGCTGATGCAGTCTTGGGATTCAGCCTCTATATAATGGGTATGCAGAGGTTCAGAAAAGCCTGCAGACCTCCTGTCCTACAAGCAACCTCAGAAGCACTTGATAACACTGATGACAAGGCAACCCTCTCTATGCTTCCAACTGGGGACATTCATCACAGCAGTGATGATTACATCTCTGTCAAAGATGATGGAGCTTCACTGTAAGGACCTTGTCCCATCTCACGTATTGTGTGGACAGTTTCTCCAAGGCTAAACCATCCTACCTTGGAAGTTTGCTCTGAAGTGACCGGTGCCTGCACAAACAAGACTGCTGAAGCATGAGGACATATTGCTGTTCATGCCAGGAAGTTTGAAAAGCAGAAGGAAGAAAAGGAGGGAAGCATTTTTCCCAAGGAACTGCTAATCCTTCTTCTCCCCCCAGCCCCTGGAAGCAGGCAGCCATGTACTGTACCGGGAAAACAGTGGAGGGGGAGGGAGGGCTCAGAGAAATTGCCGCTGCAAACCATAACAGCATCAAAGACGTGCAATGTCTGCTTCCCATCTGCCTCCGTAACCACATCCCACTGGCCCGTGGTGGCAAAGTTGGTACGTTTCTGGATGCTGACAACAGTGGTCTGAAATGTGAAAGCCAAGCAGATTCACCACCAGTGCCCAGCAAGCATGGGGAGGCGGTAGTGCTGGGGCACCCATCACTCACCCCAAACTTGATGTGCTTCCAGAGGCCAAAGTGCTGGGCATAGCGCCGGAGGTAGTCCAGGAGCCGGGCGTTGGGCAGGAACACAGGGAAGTCCTCAGGGTAGGGAAAGTCAGAGAACGCTGACATCTCCTTTGAGGTGTTGCTGATGACCGATAGGTAGAGGCTTGGCCGGCCAGTCTCGACATGCTCCTGGCATGGCACCCCAGGGTGCATCAGGCCTGCACCCCAGGGTGGGAACCGTCCCTCCACTCCCCTTCCTCTGATCTCGGGGAGCACAGCTGGGAGAAGTCAGCACCCAGCAAGCTCTTGTACCCCTTCCCCACCCACCGGAGCTCAGCTTGGCCTGCTCCCCAGCCTGCAAAGCTGCAGCTCCCATGGGAAGCAGGGATGGGTGCTGTAACTCACCGTGTAGCGCCACAGCCCCCCAATATCCTTGCTCTGCTCAAAGCAGGTGGGCTCCAGCCCCTCGTCCAGGCAGCACTTGACGGAGGACAACCCGCTGACCCCTGCGCCCACCACCGCCACTCTCATCCCTGCTGTCTCTGCTGGGCACCTGGGCTGTGAATAGGGCTTAACCTGGGAGGAACCCCACAAATGGTCACCACCCTCTCAGGGAGCAGCTGCCAGCATACCCTCTATAAGGGTTTTCTCTATATGCCACCCTCAAACCTTCATTCCCTTCACCAGCATTCTGGGCTCTTAATTTGCAAGTTAGATTAAATGAATTAAAAAATTTATTTTCTCTTTTTTTTTTTTTTAGATAAATCCATCCATTTTATAGCATGGTCACCAGGCTGCTTTCAAAACCCTGCAGCTGACCTGGAAACTCGGTTTAAAAGTATGTAGTTAAGCCACAAATCACTGGCAGCTTTTATTTACACATTGTGTTTAAATTATCCCTCCTTATCAGGCTCGTGAATATTTGTATTTTATCTTTGGAGATCTTCCCTTGCCTTTCTTAGAAAAGAAAACAAAACATGCACTGGGACTATTCAGCCTCTGCACCGCTGACTGTGGTCCTGTCCCCCATTCCCAGGGAAGACGCTGCTGACTTTAACATGGCCACCAAGGCCGGCAGAGGAGCTGTGGGTGTAGCACACTTTGGCTTTAGGGATGCTTTTGTGTCTGTCTCCTAAAGCCGCCCCACTGGGGAGTTCTGGGCTGGACAGACAGACTGTTGCAGGCGTGCAAACAGCTCAACCCCAAGGCTGGAGAGGCAGCAGCCTCTGGGTCAAAGTCCAGCCCTACAAGGCTCCCAGGGCAGTAGTGGGGATGGTGGACCCAAACCCCTCCTGATAGTGGTGGGCAATGAAACAAAGGATGATGGCAAGGTGCCGTGGCTTGAGCTGGACATTGCCAGAGTGGGGACCACACACAGGTACCCTGGGGGTAGTTGCAACCCCTGGTTTAACCCCAGCGCTGGTGGGGGCCACCCTGCTCGGCTAAGTTATTAACCCAGCGTACTGGGATGACACTACAGCCAGCTGGCACTGGCTTCCCTGTCTCAAGAAGCACTTTCAGCTTCCACCAGACACAGTGGATAGTGCACTCTCCAGAAAAAAAGTTTTCAGTAGAAAAATGGGGTTGTAGGCAGCTGTTTTCTTTTCTACAAAACACCAAATTCCCCATGAACAGCTTCAACTTTCAACAGAAAGGCAACACCTAATGAATACTTTGCTTTCCAAGTGTGTAATGAAAGCTGGACTTTTTCATTTTTAAATGAAGAAAGCACTAGCATAAGCTGCTCATTGTTAACTGGGGGGGAGGGGGGGGAAGCTGCACAGTGCGAGTTAACTTACGTCACAAACATCAAGCTACGTATGCTATTTAATTCTCTACTCTTTTGCAGAGAAGCTAGAAATAAAATGCAGAAAACACTGCCTTGACCATCTCATCCCTGTTGCTGCCATCCTTCCCATACTGTCCCTGCAAGTATTGACAGCAGCTAACCTCAGAAGTCTCAAGCCATGGGGTACTTGCATGGGGCAGGGAAGGCTTCGCAGCATCATGGGGACACTTACCTTCTAGCCTCAGCCACCCGTGCTCCTTTCCACTGCAGGGACAGCCCCTCCTGCTCCTGATGTACAGACGAGACGCAGCGCTTCGGCAGAGGCAGGGGAAGGCGGGACGCCCCTCCCACCCGGGCACTGCCACCCCACTCCCACTGTGGCTGCACAACCCAGGTTTGCACTGGGAGGAGCGACTGGACTCTACTGCTGTCGTGCTGTGTGAGCTGGACGGCTTGACTGATGATCCCTAAATGGGATCGAGTGGGTAAGAGTCCAGAGTGGTCCAGAGGCAACCCACAGACATATGGATCCTCCCTAGGACCCACATGTGCAGGGGCAGCTCCAGCAGTGGGATGTTTTCACTTGCTTCTTGGCTGCCTTCGAAAAGGGAGCCAAAGTGACCGATGGAGAGCAGGGTTTGGGCAGGACTTGCACCCAGGGCACTTCCAGAAACTGGAGAGCTGGTTTTGCAGTTGCTGCTCACAGAGGCTGTTGTGCCATCAGCCACACCTGCAGCCACCTACACCACTGATGGGCAGGTGGCTCCCCGTGCAAACCGCAAAAGCATGAAATGGCCATGAACACCAGTGTAGCAAGGTCATAAACACAAAGAAAGTGGAAATGTTAGCTGAAATATCAATGCAGGACATAGCACCCATCCAGGTATCTCCCAGAGATTAGTGATCCCAAATTTGCTATCAGCTCTTTAAGCTGTTTGAATAACCAAGGTGACTGCAAGGGAAGAGGAAAAAAAAAAACCCATCTGAGGCCTGCAGAACAGAGGGTGGTAAATAAAGCAGCTCCATCCAACATGGACATCTATCTGCTCAGAGCCTGTGTTCAAAGCTGCAGAGGCGTGAGATGGGCCGGTAGCTGGGAGTTGAAAGTAGAAGTGGAAATAAGATGCACATTGGTAACAAGGAAGGTTAGTGATAGGAAAAGTCCACTGAGCTTTGTGGCAGACCCAGGGACTTGAACAAAACATGTTTGGTTCATGAAGGGACAGGACTTACCACCCCTGTGCTGCGGCACTGCTGGGAGTGCTGCAGCTTGGGCTGCTACCCTTCTGCAGCACCCATGAGAAAACATCAGCCTTCCTGGGCATCCCTGACCCAGGATTTCCCACTGCTTCTGCCCAATGCCTGGCTCCTGGGTTGGGGTTTGACCCCATTGTGTTCAGAGCACGTGTCTGGTCTGGAGCTGGCTGTCCCAGCCATGCTCGGGCCCAGCCCCATAAGCAATGGGCAAGAGTGATGCACTTGCAGGGGCTAGAGCCTGTGAAATCAAACTTCAGAACAAAATTCAGATTTTGTTCTCCCAGGCCAGTGGGATGCAGTTACTGAGGCAGATGGGCAACAAGCCTCACACATCTTTGACGCCGTGGGGTTTGCTCAGGCTATGTCTCCCAGCCCTCCCTCCCACTGGACTCTTCTCCAGATGCACAAAACCTTGCACCTGCAAAGATACTTGCCAGTACTCAGCAAAAAAAGGAGTAGGGAATCCACAAAGCCAAATATTTTGTTCTTTATGTGCTTACTCCTGTTGGGTTTCCCAGTAAGCATCCAGGTGACTCAAAGTTAGAGGGACACTGTGGCAGCTTCCCAGGAGTGGTGTTAGTGCTTTTGGGAGGGTGGTTCAGGGAAGTTGTCTAGAGGAACAGATGTAGTTTTGTCAAAGATGAGCTACTGGCATAGAAATGCAGCCAGATGCCTTTGCTGCAGCTGCTTACAGCAGTAGCAACTTCAGCCATCCCTGATGGGGGATCTGGTCTGGACCCTGTCTGGAGGCAGAGGATGGGAGACAGCAAGTGTTACTGCATGAGTCTAGGATAGAAACACCTCCAAAGCCCCAAGGCCCTGGGATTAAATCTCACTTTCCTGCAATCTGTCTCAGATCTGTGGGTTTCCCTTTCCAAATAACCATGCGATGATCTGGACCAGGTATGCAGAACACAAAATATTAGTGGAGATGGACAGCGAGATAGCATAATTACTGTAATTATGCACATGCCCAGATGCTGCGAAGCCCTTGGAAACACAGGGAAATTCTGATTGCTTTATTCACCTCCGCTGCTGGCATGGCAGGGGATGGCACCCTGCAACCTGTGCTCTGCCATCCCCTGACAGCAGATCCACCCAGGACCCATCTCTCCAGCTTCTCTCCAGGGACCTCTACAGGTGGGGCTGCCTGAAAGGTGGCTGTTGCCTCCCACTGCTTCCCACGAGGCTGCAGGATATGATGATCATGGGGTGAACAGAGGCTGCAAGCAGATGCTGATGGGAAGATGTATTTGTGCCCCTTATTTTTTAAAGCCTGGATTTTGATTCTGAAAAAAATTGCTTATGCTTTGACCCCAGGGCCAAAAGGCACTTTCCTCCTTAAAAAAATAAAATACAGAACTGCTACCCCAAGCAGCAGGGGCCATTTTCCTACTTTATTACTTCCAGGACATAGAGGACACTGAAGCACTGCAGTAAGCAGCAACAAACACTGACAGGGCACTTATATTTCTTTGTAATCAGAACTAGGTACGTTCAATATCTTAAACTCTTCCTGAAACCTCAGAGGAGACATCACTGTTAAGGAGACCCAAAGGATGTGGTGGAACAGACATAGGCTCTAGCAGGTACTACAGGAGAGGGATTTGCTTGCTAGGCAAGGATGCTGCTGCATGGAGGGCACAAGTGTTTTACCCCAGCGTACTTGGCAAAGTTTAACCCAATTTAATAACAAGTCAGTGTGTTTTCCAGGCATGTAGCCTGTGGAATTTGTCAAGGAGAAGCTGCTTGTTAAACCTGCTGCCTCTTATTGCATTAATGAAGCCAGGAGAGTTGTAGTTTTAAAATTATTGGTTTTGGAGGTTTTAAAATGTACAATTAAGAGTTTCCCCAGCCAACTGCTCAAATAATCTTCACAAGAACAGCCCTGATGGACACATACACCCTTCCTTGCTCACCATGTCTTTGCACCAGGACTCAAAGCAGATAAGCACATACGCTCCAAGTGCCGTGGGAGGTGCACCCAAATAACATGCAGCACTAGGAAGGGCTTTAGACCCTCCTCATCACTTCTGCGTCAAACCTCAGGGGCTTAGGGTATGTCCCTGTCATTTCACAGGTAATAAAACATAACTAGTGAAGAGACTGTCAGAGCAAACCGCAATTAAAGTTAAGATAACTTGTAAGCAAATAATCATAAGGAAGAGCTGCCTGGAAAGCACATGGTTAAAACACGCACACCCCAAGCAGAAGGTGCCTTCCTACCACTACCACCACCACCACCACCGCCAGGTAAAGTCATCCATCAGCCCTCAAGCGTTTTCAAAAATTCAGTCAGCGCAGCTGACCCCTTTCTGTACTGACCGCTCTCCCAGACCAGGCAGTTCAAATGCTTTCAGTTCCTGCCACCTCTACAAGAGCATCTCCAGCAGCAGTATGCCCATGGCTGACATTCCCATCCACTAGCACATGGACACGGCAGCACTCCTAATTCAGGCAGAGACATGCTCCTGCACCACCCTAGCCTCCTGCAAAGGAGCACTTTTACACATTTATTCCCAGAAAAGAGATTTTTATTTAAGAGGACAAAATCCCTGACACTGAGCAAGGCACTACTCTCAGACCACTCAGAAGTGCCCTGCTGAGGAGCCAACACAAGTGCTGCAGAGCTGTGGTAGCTCACATCAACTGGCAGATCTTCTACTTCTGGCAGCTTCACCAACCCTAGGAGACAGGATGGGAAGGGACTTCAGGAACATCTGACCCATCTTCTCCTCCAGAGTAGCTCTAACCAACATTTACCACCTTGTTCCCTTTACCTGTTTTAAAAACCAACAAAGACTCCAGCACTTCCCACACAAACTCATACTTGCCTTTGGCATGGCCGTCAAGTTTTGTCTCACAGCAGAGACAAGCTGACAACATTTGGAAATAATTTAGGAGAATTTGCAGCATTACCCTCCAATTTAAATGGAACTTTTCAGATTAAATTGATAGAGAAGCTCTGACTGGCTCGTGCCTTGGCTTGCTAATTGGTCTGAGAAGCTGCTGAGCACTCACAGGTGGTCCTGGGGTCTTGGGGCTGCTCAGCACCAGTGAAGATTAGCCCCACAGGTGGGTGTTTCCTATTTATATTTTGGAAATGATTTTTTAAGAGGAAATTGTTCTGCAGGGGACAGAGTATTGGATTATTTATCTGAGAGCTTCACCCAGCTGACGAGATGAGGTTTGAGGGAGGTCGGGCCACTGTGGCCAAGGCAGCCAGACTGCAAATAATGAAATGGACTGATGACATCAGAGGGTGGGCAGCAGGAGGAGAGACAATTGCCCAATGTGCACGGAGAGTTGCAGCAAGGAGACAACGATGCTGCTGGGGGAGTTTGTGCACCAAGCTCTGTCCCTTTTGTCCCCTCTGACTGGAAGGAGAAGGGAAACATTGACCTTGGGGGGTAGGAATTAAAAAAGCCTGGGATCTCCGGTTTAATCCATACAATGTGGGTCTGGGAACAGGAGCAGTGACACATGGAATAACCTGACAATAGGTGCTCTTAATTAATACCTTGATCTGAATCAGACACGGGATAGGCAAATCCTAAGACCAGCCACCCCATATCTGCCTTTTCTGAAGCAATACTGGCCCTCTAGCGCTTCCTCCTGACAGCCCAGTCCTACCCTTTGCTGAAGGAGTTCCATGATTTTGTTCAGGTTGCAAAATATGTAATCAATTCCACAATACAACAACAAAACTTTTTTTGTCTGGAAGGATTAGTGTCCAGAGAATAAATAATGTGTTGGCCAGGGCTAGAGACAAGACTTCTCGTCTTTCCTGTCTTCCCAGGTATCAACTCCTCTGTCCTCTGTGCTCAGAAATACCTGTAGTGTGGGACTGGGCCATAGTCTTCTTGGGGAAACATCCTGCTTGTAACACATCAATCACAAAACCCAACAAAATTCATGATAGCAAATCATAATAAAAATATTTTTTACTTTTACCTAAAGAGAAAGTGTGGCCTGAAGTGGTGTTGGTCTGCAGGACACATCAACCACCATTGTCATGATCTATGTTTCACAATAATTCTGATAATCACACCCGTACCTGTTTTCCCTGAAGACATTTAGAAAGATTGCAGCATTGTAAAACAGAGCATTAGCTCCAGAAGGTGATCTTAAGGCATATGGAAAGGCACTGCCAGGAGTGGCTGCCCAGTAGGGACCATTCCCTCTGCTCTGGAAGGGTCCTCCTTCTCCCTGGCCTCTGGGAGAGCCCCACCGCCATGTCCAACCCCAAATTCCCCAGACCAAATGCCAAAATGGTCTTCCCTTTGCATCCCTCAGGGGGTCTTGTGGAAATATTGGCCCTTCTCAATATCTGCAAAGAGAACAGATGGAAGGAGTGTCCAGGCATCCAGGAGCCTAGAACTGCGATATTCAGCACAACTTTTGGTACAACCTAAAGTCCCAGGGTGCTGGGACCCAGACTTTGGTGGTTGTAACATGGCAGATTATATACATTGGGTCAGGAGACAGAGGAAAGGTGGATGAAGCTAGGGCTGAGCTCATGGATCCATTTCATTTCTTGCTTCAGGACCACTGTGTTACAGAGCTGCCTTTGCCCGAGCTCAGATGGCTCATGAGAAACACATCCATCCTTGAAAAAAAAAGAGCTATGGGAAGTGAATGAATGCAGCAAATGGTCTGTAAGAACTATTGAAACATTGTCTTGCTGCTGAGACAGCAGAAATAGGAGCTGCTGTTTGCTAAGTATTGCAAAAGAGCCACGTTATTTTTTTGGCAGACATTTAAAGATTGGCTGGAGGAGGGGAGCTGGGACACGTGCTCCTCCCCGACAGCTCTCCTGTAAAATACAGCGTCATATGGTGATGGAACCAGCTCAGAAACACATTGCACCTCACCACTGTCCTCTCCCAGAGATAAAGACGCCAAGCTCAGAAACCATCTCCCAGCACCCCATTTCCCAATGCCATGCACAGGACTCGCACAACACCACTACTGCAAAATGGCAGGGATGCGCACCAAAAAGGGCTGGCATTACAAACAGCATTTTTCCAGTAAACCCAGAGGATAATCCCTACCCTGCCCACCAGGTGGGATTTTTGCCAGCATCTCCGACAACGGGCTGCAGCAGGGACTGAGTTGGTGAGAAAGTAGGGAAGCAGCTACTGTGGTCTTTTTTTGCAGCAAGTCCTTCAAGAGTTAGGTGAGCATTTTGGGAGATGCACATGAGCAAGTGTTAACCCATCTGGGGACCATGGGTCTGCATTGCCTGCCTCCTGCACTGGCTCCCAGTAACAGCCGCATGGTCTCTGGGAATATCATCAGTTCTGGGCTTTGCCAATGAAACCAGAAACATAAGCATAAACAGCTGTGATATGTTTTCAAAGGTCTAAGCCTCATTTTGTGAGGCGTAAGGGAGGAGTTATCGAATAGCAGTGAATCATCCATCTCATGCCATGCTATATTTGTGTCAAAAGCCAAGGACAGCCACGATAGCCTGGATGTAGCCCTGAGGTGTTGGATGAAGCACCAAGGTGTTGGAAGGGGACCAGTGCTGGCTGAGCATTTGGTGTCTTCCTCTGCTTTTCCCCAGACCACGCAGGGTGGTGCCTTTGCAACTCTCATAGTGTACCTTCATTTGCTTCCAGCCAAAGATAATCTGAAGGCTTTGGTTTCAGCCCTTCCAGTGGGGCGTAGGCTAGGTCCCAGGCACCAGCAGCCCTGGCTGGCTGCAGACAGGCCAGCCACCTTCCCAGCTTCCCACCTTACAGCTGCTCAGCTGGTATTATTCTGGAAATAACTTCACCATCTGGTACATATGCAGCTTTTTAACCCTGCTCCTAGACATGTGCCTCTAGCAGCACTCTATAAACAGCTTTTACCTTGGATGGACTCTAGCAGGACATATGGATATATATGGTGCCAGACACAAACCATCATAGCATCAAAAATGGTCAGTACCTCCTTCCTATTAGTTTCAGTGACAACAATGCACTGGCAGGTGGTTAAGAAGTCCTGGCATTTTTTTTTTTTCCTGATGACTGTAGTCTGAAAGGAAACCACAGCCAACGCTTCAGTATGTGGGGTCCCGCATGCTTTGTGATGCCGATGTGAAACTGGCAGAGCTGGGTGATCAGTTGCGTTTCCCATCCTCCCTTGCTCTAAAATAGCTGGGCCAGCTGTAAGTCATGGGCTAGCTTGGGCCCTCCTGTCTTGTTCCCTTTAATGGGTGGGAGATTTCTGGGAAACAAGCATTTACTGACCCCTACAGGGACAAAGACCCTGGCCCTAGTGGCACTACGTGGCGCACAGAGCAGGCGCTGTGCCTCCCCGGCACCGATGCTGTTGCCTCCCACTGTTTCAGCAAGCTCTGGGCTGTAGGAGGCAGGCTGGGCTGACAAACTGGTCCTTGCTGGGTGGAGCACTAGCTCCAGCAAAGCAAAAGTAATTGCCATGGTGTTTAGTCTGCAGGACACTGTGCAGGTTCACTTGATCTTCACCCAGCAGCGGGCCTTGGTGTTGGTATCCCCAAGGCATCCGGCACTAGCAATGTCATGAAATGCTGGCTAAAATTCTGGCTTTTTGGAACAAACTGGTAATGGGTGAAAGTATCATGGGTGGTTACTGGGTTTGCATGTGTAAAATAATTGTTTAAATAGCAGAGGAAGGTAGAAGCCAGTGTAAAAGGAAACATGGGATTCATGTCTGCTTTGCAAAGGACTACCCCACAACCTCCTCATTTTGGGGGATGCTGTTGGGTTTAGGGTTTTCATCCCATAGTGGGTTTGCACACTCGAGAACAGCTACAGAACAGAGGAATTAAGAAACAGCAGCTAGGTATAGCTTCCCCATGATCCTCTGGCCAGCAGAAACACCCTGCAACCTGCCCAGGGAAGCATGGTGTGGCAGGTGTGCTCTCAGCAGTGCAGACACAGACCATGACCTCATGCCTGATAATAATGAGGTCATTGAACCCATTTTGCAGATGGATGTAAGCCAGCCCCAGAGAGCCCTTGTGACAGCCTGGCCCACATCCATTGATAGACCACACCTGGGGAAGAGGGGCTGCTCTGCCAGCACCCCACAAACCCTCTTGTTTCATTCCCTGACATCATCTCTACTTGTCCCATTGATGGCCTGACACCTACCCCATGCTTCCTACAGCTCCCAGCAGTGACAGCTGCCTCTTCTACCCACTGCCCTTTCTTTCATAAAGCCTAGGACTGACTTCCAAAAGGGAAGGGCTCCCAGCACACATCACATTCAGTGTGGGTCATGCCAGCACCCTGCAGCTCAGCTCAGCACAAGGTTGGTATATAAATAAAGATGGGGGTGACAACCCCCACCACTATGGTCTGTGTCCTAGCTGGTTAACAAGGCTACCATCACCAGATAGAAAGAAAAAAAAAATCACACTGATACAAGCTGTACAGGGTCTTACTGCAAGAGAATTTAAAAAACTCATCAGATGATGCCACTATATTTTTATTCATGTTTGTCTGAGATAGTCAGTACATCTCAGGTTTTCTGAGTCAGACTACAGTTGTAGGAAAGGTTTGCTTCCCACCACAGGTACATGCCATTTGGACTGGAAGAAATAAGAGCAGGCAAACCCCTTCATCTCCTGGCAGGAAGAAGTGCACAAGCAGAGGCACTGAAAAGGGAACGACAGGCATCCAGCAGTCTCACTTCCAGGGCTAGAGCTCACAGTAATGGTATTATTTCACATTTACGTGGTGCCTTTCATAAAACCATGGTGCATTTTGCAAGGCTAAAATTATTACTTTATGGAGGTGAAAATCAGAGATGGCTGCAGCTGCCCATGGACAGAGCGCTTACTGGGGAGCACCAAATTATGCCATGGTCTGGTTCCACCCCCAGCAGATGAATGCAAAGAGAAAGCCTGCAGGATCTGGCTACATCAGGAGTTCAGCAGCTTACCAGGATTGGTCCAGTTCTCTCCCACTTGCTCAGGTGGGGGTGAACATCAGAAGCTTTGCCCCCACCCTAGGATAGGCAATTGGGCAGATGGCACATCCCCATTGCCCCTGGACAAACCTTGGGGTTGGCTACAGAGACAGGTGAGCCAAAGTGTGGATGCCCATCCAAGCTGTTGCTATGGAGCCAGTAATGCCCAGCAGGAAGTGAATCAGCTTGGAGAGGGACCTCTCTGAGGATGCTCTCCCCCTGGCTGCAGGAGCCACAGCACTGGGTTACACAGCCCCAGCTGGGCCAGGCATTTTGTCTGGCAGACACTGTTCATATCACCTTTCAGATGCTCACATGTTCCAGCAAAGTCCAGATGCTGCTCTAAGAGCTGGTGGGCCATTTATTTACATACTAGAGTATTCCTCTTAATATTTTAATCTGAATTCTTTTTTTCATTTGGGCATCTTTCCCCGCTGGAGAAAAAGATGGATGTTACTTGTTGTGAAAATTATCTTTTCAAAAGGGACAATTCAGGCAAGCTCATTTTAGCCAGAGCACAAGCATCAAAACTTTTCTCAAAAAACTAAACATTTTGACTTCAGTTTTCCACTGGGAAAAGAGACAGTAGACAGGGAGTTTTAAAGACATGTAGCAATGCACTGCTACTTGAACACATTTAGAAGGATAAAATAAACAGCATTACTTTCTGGGACTGGTATTTGCACTCTTTCATAGCCTCAGCTGAGGAACCTCCCAAATTTACCAAGCATGGAGATTGCACCTGATTTGTTGATGCCATTTTTTAGGGATCTGTTGATTAATTATTTCCGGGATAATGAGCAGGGCAGCAGCCCACCTTGCCCGGCAGGAGAAGGCATCCCACACATGCACACCGCTCAGTACTCCTGCATCCCTCTCTGTCCTTGCCCTGCCTCTCCGGGTTCCCCTACCAATAAAGGGTGGCAAGGAGGAGCAGGAGGAAGAACACCCCCAGCGTGGCCAGGGATGTGAAGGCAGTGGGGGTGGCTGGGGTGACACGCGTTCGTGTGGCCCGCAGCGTTCGGTCCCACTGGGTGAGGATGGCCTTTCTGGCCCCGCTCCACTTCCCCAGACCCGTCAGCCGAAACTGGTAGGGGCTGCAGGGGCCGAAGAAAACCTCCAAGGCCAGCCGTGGGTCCGTCAGCAGGAGCTTCAGTATGTTGGGCTTCACACCAATGGCTGACGCCAGCTCATCCATGTAGGTGATATAATCTGTCTGCAGTGTGGTGCTGTTCCCGTACCTTCAGGGGAGAGGAAAAGATGGGCTGCTTTAGGTTTTCCCGCTCCTCTTTTTTTTTTTTTTTTTTAGATTTTTTTTTCTTTAAGCACAGTGAAGGCAGACTGTCCTCTGCTCTCCCCCACCAAACCTGAGGAGCAGAGCTGGCTGGGGGCCACAGCTCCAGGGGACACGGATCACTGCTGCTGTTAGTGGAGGAATCTGGCTCACAAGAAAACACTGCATTTTGAAACTTCCTACAATGCAATGGTTTCTAAAAACAAAAGAAAATATTGCTTGGACCAGGTTCAGCTTTTACTGGTTATATTCATATTTTTTAAAGTATTGCTTCACTATAATATCTGATAAACTCAGAGAGGGGGAAAGCAAGGCACTTCCATGGACTTTATAAAACAAAAGAGTCACTTTGAAGAATAATGATGGAAATGTTCTATTCTGCTGGGGTCTCACCCTGATTGTGTGTGAATGAGAAATGCTTTTTCAGCCTGATAACACTCAATATCATCAAATTAGTGTTTTCAGACCTGAAATCTTTCTGTCATGAACTTTCCACCCAAACTTGCCCGATTCAGGCCTCTTCAGTGCCTGTATCAAGCCCACTTGGGGCTGAGACAATGGCAGGGCTCTTCTGCCAGCACACGGAGTCCCAGGAGCTGCACTTACCACTTGAGCTTCTTCCCCATCTTCTTATCAATGTCATCCATCATCTCACTGACTGGAGGGAGCATGCACTGTCCTGGAAAGGGCAGAAAGAGCATTGACGAAAGGAAGTGATGCCCAGAAGATCCCTCCTGCAGTTGATGGGGTCTGCAGGGATCAGCTGAGCCCTTTGGGATGTCTCTTTTCCCTTTAGTGTCAAGAACTAGGCTTGGGTCAAGCTTGGGTGTTGAGGATGTGACAACACTGGCTCCTCTGTCTTTAAAGGTGTGCAGTGATGCCCAAGAGGCTCTTCAGACACACCACAGGGACTTCATTGATATCTGCAGTGGGCTGAAAAGTGACCTGCTCCCTCAGTAAAAAGCACCCCATCACATGGAGAACCCATTATTCATATTTCTGACCAAACCCTGTTGTGCTCCTCAGTGCTTAGGCACTGCACTGATTTTCAGTCTGAGCCTGCCCATTGCTGCTGTGACATGCTACTTCCCATTAACATAAAATAGATCTTCACCCAGCACGTGCCCATTCACCTACCCTGAAACATCTTGACTGCCCAGCGGCACTGGAGGTCCACTGTTGGGATGATCGGCCCAAGGGACTGGACCAGCCCAATGACTACCATGGTTGGCTTCTCAAGACAAGGAGGGAGAATGCCTTTGTACAGGGTGACCTGATTGTCCCTGCTTCTGATGATGGATGCATCCTCCATGAAAGGGTAAGAGTAACTGTAACCAGTGGCAAAGATGACCACATCAACATTATCCTGTACAGTCCCATCTTGGAACAAGACAGATGTCTCTCTGAACTCTTTCACATTCGGCTTCATTACCACCACGCCACAGGCGATGCGGCTCGGGAGGTCGTCATTGAACACCGGCTCCTTGCGGGAAGTTCTGTAAGGGCAAACACGGAGGGGCTGTCACAGAGGTGGCTTCTGCTGCCAGCCCAGGATAGGCATGGTCCAGCCCCATCCAGAACCAGCATCCCCGGGGAGTGGGGATGGATTGCTCCATGCATACCTGTTCAGTGGCATGAGGCCGAAGTTCTCGTGCTTGAAGAACCGGTTCATGCCTCTCACATACAGCCAGTCACTGAGTGCCCTGGGGAGGATGTTCCCCAGCCAGGTCCGGAAACGAGTGATGACCAGCATGTCCCAGGGGTAGCCTTTGTCCCAGACACGGCTCATCACCCAGGACCCGCTTCGGGAGCTCAGGTAGACCTGGGGGGACCACCAGGAAGAGGTGACATGCCCCCTGCAAGTCCCTGGGGCTGTCTCACAGTAGTGGTGGCACATGCTCGAGCAGATGGTGACTCCCTCACCCCCACTTCCCCAGTGGCTCTGGTGTAGGTCCCTGTACCTGTGATGCCATGGTGCTGAGCTCCACAGCGATGTCACAGCCAGAGTTGCCCAAGCCTATCACCAACACCTTCTTCCCTCTGAACTTCTCTGGCTCCTTGTACTCTCGACTGTGGAAGTAGCAGCCTTTAAACTTCTGTATTCCTGGGGAGGAGAACAGAAAGGGTCATAATTCACCCCAAGAATGAAAATGAGAGTCTGTGCTGGCCTTGGTATCTCCCTTTCTTGCAGATGATGCTGGAGCATCCACCTGAGCATTTCTCACAATAGTAGATGTCTCCTGTACACAGAGGGATGCTGCAAACCTACAGTTGGATGGGATTTGTCTCTGGCTTCATTCAACATTTAAAGAGAAAGAGTGTGCAAAGCACAGGGTATCTTTGCATGGTATTTTCATACCCCAAAAGGGTACTATTGCAAGCCCAGCAACACCCTGACATGCTTGGATAGCCACACTCCATCCCCTCAGCATGACTTTAAATCCTTGCAGCAGTAAGCAACAGGGAAACAGCTTTCATTTTTAAAAGAGAAGGTGGCAAAGGACCTGAGGGAAGTTTTCCTGACTGGTTGATGCCTCAAGCTTGTGTCCTCTAAACAGACCCCCAGCACCAAATATTTCTTGCCAGAGAGAAATTTTTTCCCAGTAATGTGCCTGTACACAGAGAGACAAAGGCTGCTGGGTAATACACATAACATTTTTACTAGAAATCATGTGAAAATGCCTAAAAAAGTGTTTACAAAATGCTTTTATGAAAAGTGTTCTGTTAAAGGAAACAGCCTGAAATAATTCTTTCTGGGAAAGATCAGCATTGTCCCTCCTTTGATACAGATTGGATACTGAGTCTTTTTTCCTAAAAAAACAGGTTTTGTTTTCCTGAACAGACCCTCCACCCCCAAAAATATTGCTCTCCTTTTAATGCTGAAAAGGCATTTTTTACAGGTAAGAACATTGTGATGAAAGGTATTTGCTCAGTTCTGTCTCAGCAGATGAATTCCACACATGCAGCTTACCTGGGAAGTCAGCAAGGGGGAGGTTTGGGTAGACATGATGCCCAGAGCAAATCATAACAGCATCAAAAACTGCCATCTCTTCCTTCCCATCTCTCTGGGTCACCACCTCCCATTGCCCCGTCACAGAAAAGTCTGGGCGTTTTTTAATCTTGGTGACCAGGGTCTTAAAGGAAAGAAAAGAAACAGGTCCATTGGTTTCTGCAGAGTGGACCAAGATGTTTAAGGAGTCAGTGGGATTCAGAGGCCCCAGGGAGCCCAGGGACATTTGCCCCTGCAATTTCATGCCAGCAGCTCTGGGGAGTGCACAAAAAGGGGACCTGATGAGACCCGCTTTAACAAAACCAGGAATCTTTCCCCCCAGAATATTTTCTGCCATGATTTTCCCTGTGGCAGGAAGACTGAGGCTCAGAGGCAATGGCCCTCCTGCCCAGGTCCCCCAGCTACTTGTTAACCTTCTCAGCTCCAGGCTTTTTACCTTGAACTGTATGTGCCGGAGCAGATCAAAGTGCTCGGCGTACTTGCAGATGTATTGCTGTAGCCTGGCATTGTGCATGTAGTTGGGGTGGTCATCAGGGAAGGGGAAGTCGGAGTAACACATCATCTCCTTGCAGGAGTTGGTGAAGACGGTTCGGTAGATGCTGGCTCTGCCTTCCTCTGCCTGGTCCTGGAGAGAGAGGAGCATGGACACATCCCATTAGGGGGGTGGACATGACCCCTGCCAGTTCTGGAGCCCTGCAACAATTCCTCCAGATACCATCACACCCTGGCCTTCATCTCCAGGCTGGAGCCAGAGAAAAATGGCAAAGCCATCAAGTGCAATAATCAGATAAACCCCTATGAGCACAGAAGTGTCCTAACAGGCTGGGGGACAAGGGTTTGCATTGCCCGAGGCATTTAGGAGCCGGTTACATGTGCATCTGCCAAGGAAAGTGAAAACCTCAGGGGAAGGGAGCACAGTGGAATGGCCATGCTGAATCTTCTCTACTGCACATCCAGAACACATCATGAGGTCAGGTGTGACACAGCTACACTTGTGCACATTGACACATGCAAAATATCACAGGAGACAAGTAATGTGGGACCTCCCTGTGCCCAGCTTCCTCCCGGTCTTCCTGTAAAGCTTCCAAAAATCACATGGGCGCATCCGGCCATCAGTTCTTTGTGAGCATGGTCTTGGCGATTGCACAATTGAAGGCAGAAGCCCAGCAGGTTACTTTTGCTTTGGTGCAGCGGCTCATCTGCCCATGCTTTATGCAACCACAGGGCAGGTCTGGCCTGGGACATGGTCAGAGGCTTGTGCCTGCCACCCAGCAATGCCCATGCCAACCAGCCAGTGTCCCACAGATGAATAGAAGGTCAGAACATGGGAGAATCTGCCAAAATCTGCATGCAGTGTGGCCCAGGCTGGCCTGGTCAGGTTCTGCCCAAAAAGGCTAGCCCCACATATCACCCTCTCCCCATCGGAGGGGGGGAGGGGGATGGCACCTACTGTGTCTGCCCTGACACTTGGCTCTTAACAGCACAAAACACAGGCAATGCATTTCCCTTTCCTGATGGCTTTGATGTCAGGACAGAGCTGGGAAAAATACAGTGAGGTTTCTATGCTGGAAAATTCATATATGGGTTGGCCAAATGATTACCAATTTCCAATAAAAGAAAAAACCCCAAACAGATAAGGAGCTGAAGTGGTTTTTACATTTTCCCTTGTTAGTGGTATTCTATTCTGAAATCCTCCATTATACATATCAAAAAGTATTGCCAAACTTTCTGGAGGAATTTGCTGGAGCCTTCCCCAGAAAAGACAGAAAACATGTGGTCCACGTTTTGAGATGAATCAAATGTTTCAGATCACCCAGAACAAGTTTTCTTGGTCCTTCCCCTCTACCCCAGGGTTTAACTCACAAGGGCTCAATTTCTTTCCCCAACAGCACTGTGAGCTGCTCCTGCAACTGCAATCACACTCCAAACTGTACCCTCGGCCTCAGCCTGCCAGCGGATAGGCACATGGCACAAGATGGCTCTGGGTCTGACCATCTAATTATAAATTCAGGCTCCTTTTTAGCTCTGTGGTGCATGGCCACTACACAAAAGCACGCTGAGAGCTACCCAGAGTAGCAGTGAGTGCTCCCCAGGTGGGGTGACTGCTGGCAGCCCTGCACAATGACTTTTGCAGGGTCATTTTTGCAGGACCTGAAGACTTGCATTTCAGAGGTATCCCTGTCTCCATGGGCTTTGAAGGGAGTGTGAGCATGCCTTCACTGCAACCCCGAGGGGTTTGCAGCCCCTTAGCTAGGGAGAAGCTGGCAGCTCCCTCCATCCCCAAAAGGGAGGGGTTGGCAGTTCAGAGGGCACTTGGCTCAGCAAGCGAAGGGATGGCCAGGCTGTCCCCAGGGTAAGAGAGGGGACCTGGGGACCTGTATTGAACCAGCCAAGCCCTCCCATATGCAACCATCAGAGCAGAGCAAGCCGGTGCAGGCACACAGGGTGCAGCCTCCCAGCCCCGAGGACACAGGCTTCCCCAGCCAGGTCAAACCAGGCAGCCAAAGCCACTCACCGTGTAGCGCCAGAGCCCCCCGATGTCCTCGCTTTGCTCAAAGCAGGTGGGCTCCAGCCCCTCTTCCAGGCAGCCCTTGATGGCTGCCAGCCCACTGACGCCTGCGCCCACCACCGCCACGCGCTGCACCATGCCGTCCTGCCTGCCTGCAGAAGAACATGGCTGTGGTGGAGTGGAGACCAGCCAGGCACACTCACCCAGGTGGTTCTGCAGGCCTCGGCAACAGCCCACGGGAACAGGGCACCTCCTCCCCAACACAACTCCCCCAGCTCCTTAAATAACCTGAGGGGGTTCTTGCTGATCCTGCTCACCTACTTCCCGTGCAGCCCTCAGGTACGTGTGTAAGTTTTGGGCAGGGTAGAAGAGCTTTCCCTAGTACCCCGGGGCTCTCTCACAGAGAAGAGCGGCAGCTCTGGAGGAGCTCCCTCGAAAGAGCAAATCTCTTTTATACAGCATTGCGCAGGAGGCAGGGCCAGCACCGAGGGGTTGTTTTGATGAGCCACTCGCACTGTTTGGACTTTAGTAAACCCAGAGCTGTAACATGAGGAGGAGCTGTGGGTGCAGATCTCCTAAATTAGGAAATAAAGTGTTGGACTGAAATTATTGCAACATAGAGCCCAGGGTCACTGAGTAGTGGCAGCCACCTCCAGCCCATGGGATGAGCAGCACCTCTCCTATGCGTGCACACGTACCCCCCTGTCCAAAAGGGCACGGTGATACCCATGTAATCAAGAGCAGCAGGTAGGACCAGGGTGCCCAACCTTGCCACATCCTTCCACCCCAGCACTGCAATTATTCCCCTGCAGAGAGGGCAGCTGGCAGTGCCATGCCAGGGATAAGCCACCCTGGCATCAGGCAGGTTCCTCTTCAAAGCATCTGACCGCTTTCCCCCCCCTTCTAATAAATAGAGCAAACATATTTGAGAGGACATCTGTGGGGCAGGACAAAGCGCAGGCAAGTATGGAGGGGTCTGTTTGCAAATCGCAATCCATGTCTGCACTCTTCATCTAAGTCTCATTGTGCGAGTTCATCCATCAAATCCCTGCTTCCAGACAGGTCTTGGGGGAGAACCGTTCAGCTGGAAGTACGCCTGTTTGAAAGCCTACAGCGTGCAGTTGCTGCAGCCTCTAAAGTTGTCTAAGTTGGGCTCTTAATTCATGCTAAATTGACTTGAAATAAAATAGAGCAGGGAATGCCAAAAAAATGATTGAACAACCAAACTGAAAAAGAATAAAATTGCTAATTTTTCCACTATCCGCCAAGTTGGTTGGCTTTCCAAGGGATCAGCTTTGGAGTTGTAGTTAAGCTGACTTAATACAAATAAAATGCCAAGCTGACTTTATGGATTCCCAGCCTAGAGGAGGTGTGGATCTCCTCCTGCAGGACATGACCTGGAGGAGGAAGAGGATGACTTCTGTGAATTAAAACATTTATTGGAAAACAACATCCAGGATTGATGCACAGCAAGAAAGCACACCTGCTCCTAGCCCCAGTGTGAGGACAGGAATGGTCAACCCAAGGCAGAAGGAGGGGAACAAAGGTGCAGGAAGAGTCAATCATTTACATGAAGTAACACAGCTGTCAAGCAGCTGAAAGAGGAAAAGGCCATAGACCTCTTGGCTCATCATTTCCCAGCTGCCATTCTCCTCAGGAGAGGGGGGAGGGGAGGGAAGAAAAAAAAAAAAAAATATTTTGGACATTTCCCCATTCCCCCCCCCCCTTTTTTTTTTTAAAAAGGGAAACAAAAAGAAAGTGAACTGCAGGTGTGAGAAGGCAAAAAAAATGAGAAAAGTTAGGGTGTTCAAAAATCTGTGAGGAAAAAAAAATATCAAAAGCTTCAACATTTCTAATGGCCCTAGAAGTAGTTCTGCCCAATATCTGCAAACTCCTGTTTGACTTTTTATCATGTGCTACATGAAAGTGAGAGCAGAAGAGGGCTCCTAACCTCCAAAAGAGCAAGAACAGTCAGGAAAAAGCACTGTCACCTACAAAAACCTGCCTTCTTCCAGCCCAACGCTGCCTTGCACCAGTGGCACAACTGAGGCTAGAGGTGGCTTCCCATGACGCTCAGGGTGGGGGTGTTTGCAGAAATCCTACTGGGGACAACCTGCAGCGACAGGAGCATGAAAGGCTGATGGCACAGTTCATCTTGGTGCATGCCGTGACCCTGGCCTTGTGCACAGCTCGTGAGATTGCAGCTCTATTTGCCCTGGCTGCCATCAGGGCTGCTGCACCAAGAGACACACATGTATTCATTAACCAAGGGTTGATGGTGGGTAGGAGTCAGTGGCAGGTAGGGGTCAATGGCCACCACAGGCAGTCCCCACACAGCTGCTCTACTCGCCTGCTCGTAGCAGTATCAAAGCAGAGGGTGAAAAATCCTCTAATTTTGATCTCTTTGCTGCATGCGAAGGTTCCCTGAGGCAGCAGCTGGAGGGGTGCTCAGCACACACCCTGGCTGCAGGACTTGGCAGTGGCTTTATCACATGCTGTACTGCTCCTGCTTCAGCCGGACTGGGCTCTGCAGCACTGGTTGGGCACAAGACCTGCAGCAAGAGACAGATGTTGCCCCAAGGAGCATCTCAATTGAAACAACTGGGAAGAGGAAGATCCGTCAGTGAGGAGAAGGTGAATAAGCCCCAGCACAGCGCCTTGACTGCAGCAATTCACCCGGGGCCAGCTGGGTGCCACACCAGCCAGAAGCAGCCTTCAGCCTCAAGACAGCATGTCCCTGGGGACTCCTCTGATGTCTACTGGAGTACACAACCCAGCATGATCACAGACCAGCAGCTGGGGTCCCAACTCTGCTGGCAGCCACTGAACTTGCTGGAGGCGCCGCTGGCCCAGATGGGGAACAGCGGGGCCTTGCGCCCCATGGGCGCCCATGACTCCCGTGAGGCCCACGATCATCCTCCCCTCCAGCTCAGCTCAGCCCTTTGATGTGTAGTTACATTGTTCAACCATCTTTGAAGTGTGAAATGAGAAACACCCCATGTGGGAGGCTGAGCAGAGCTCTCTGGAGTAGTTAGCAGTGCTGCAGCAGCCATGGCTGGCTGGGGGACAATAAATCCACAGCTGGAGCTACGTAAAGCGAGGCAGTAAACAAGAGAGTTCACCTTGCATTTGCTCTGTATTAATTGCATCGGAGTGCTTCCTGGGCCAGCTTTTGTTTTTCTTGAACATGGTTGAAGATACATTTTTTATTTGCTTTCCACATCCTTCTTCCCCATTTTTGTTTGTGAGAAAAATGATTCTAGGAAAGGGCTCCAGACCATTCCCTTAAGGTTTCAGAGCTGATGGATAGAGCACCCCAGGGGGAGGCTGACGCCTTGTGTTGGGGAAGCAAATGTAACAGCATCCCTTTGCTCTCCTTAACCCTCTGCCAGCCCTGAAAGTTAGTTTTGCTGGTCCCTAGGGAGCTGCTCTGATCTGCAGCCTTTCAGCAGAAGTAGAAGCTCTGAGGGCATCACTCACTCTCAGCTTCACAGCTTACCAGTCACCTTTCCCAACAAGAACAAACCAACTGAAAAATTCAGCATGCCTCCCATAAAATCTTTTTTAGGTACAGCAGTTGCAACATATTAACACATCTCACTGCCTCTATCTCAGAGACCTCTCTCCTCTAACCCCTTCCCCCCCACACTACCTTGGAGCTTGGTGTCCTGGAAACCTCCAGTCCACCTCCATACCCTCTCTGGGATTCATCCTCAGGCAGAGTCTCTCTCTGTCCTCCCTCATTTTTTTCTCCTGTCCATGTTCTATTTTCTAGAGGCACTGTCTGAATGCAGGCAGAATCCTTAGAGCACCAGGTGAAATGCCATGAGAAGCCACAGCTGCCCTCATTGCAGCACAAGTTGCTCAAACATACCTGGCTCTCAGGATCTCGCACAGGATTGTCCTTTTCTTGGGCAATCACCTGGCACAAAGGCACCCAAGTGTTTACCTGGCTTCTGCTCTGTTCCAAGTCTTACACAACCTTGCAGGCAGTAGCAGAGACCCAGAAGGACATGTGTATCAAATGCCTTGACCGCAACCCCAGTGAAGCACTGCTCCGGCCAGTGATACACAGCCCTTGCAGAGGGCTGCTGCCGTGCTTGCAGCAATTCCTGCAGCTCGCCTGGGGCCAGAGGTGCTATAGACATGGACAACCCCTGAGGTCTGCTCCTAAATGTGGAATTCATCCCAAGGGTTACTCTTCACCCAAGAAAACCCCTTCCTCCTGGCTGCTGTTCTTACCGCTGCCCTGTATTTCATTTAGCAGGGACCTCCCCAGGGAAAGGGCTGTCCTCCATCACAAACATGCAAGCCTTGCTTGGAGCCCCAAGTCTTGAGGAGGCCCCAGGCTTGGTTTGCAAGGTTTGAGCTGTTTTTCTGCACACCCCCACTGGAGAAGGAACAAACACAGCCTTTGATCAGTGAACAGGACACCAGCGGCTCAAGTCTTAGCACAAAACTGCTTGAGGTGCTTTGTGACCACACCTGCCTCGAGCAGGTTTTAACAATAATTCCTGCTAATTAACCATGCTTTCCCTTTTGTCCTTGGGAGGCACATACCCAGCAAAAGAGATCTGGTTTATCCACCCTGGAGCAGAGCAAGCCCCCACAGGCACGTGCTCATCCTCACCTCATGCCTTCCAGCCCCAGTGGCATGAGTGTGATGAGCTGCAAGTTGCCATCCACAGGCTGAACCACTGCCTTTTCCTCAGGCGCCTCATGGAAAGGCAAGGATCCCCTCCTTGCTTCAGTGGAGAAATTTGCCGGAGGTTTAGGATGTTCAGTGGGATGAAGGCTGCAAAAGACGGGAGGCTAATCAAGTCCAGCACTTCCAGTGCTGCATTTCCACGTGGGCTGGTCTTGCCACACCTTCTCCAGCAGGGATCGCAAGACCCAGGGTGCAGGTTGCTGCAAACCTGGAGTTTGCAAGCCCTCCCCCCATGATGCTGTTATCACTGAGGACTGGCAGGACAAGGTGGTGCTCAGGAGCCAGAGAAAATGGGCTTTTGCAAGCTGGACATCTTCAGCACTAGCCTGGCTGCTTCCTCCAAGGCAGAGCAGGAGGAAGACTTCCAGCAAGGTCCTCATGCTTGACCCTCCCAGGGCACAGCACAAGCTCCCTTTTTGCAGGCCCCCGTTGTTCCCCAGCAGCAGGAAGTCAAGTTGCCTCATTATGGTTTTAGGGCTGCTGGTTGCCAGTTACAAGAAACCCACCTGAAGACGACAATGTCCCTTCTCCTCTCTGAAAGGCTGCTCCAGCCTCAAGGACATGCTCAGGACTGCCTCTGGGTGCAGCAGCTCCACTCCACAGCATCTGCCTGAGCTGCAGGTGGGGAATTTTTACTGATTTCTCCTCCCTGTGCACAAATTTATTGGAGACACGGTAATTCATGAGGGTTGCCATGGGAGAAGTCAGGCAAATCCTCCTAGATGCATCTTGCAACAGCCCTTCTGTGAGGTGGGAAGGAAAGCAGAGGGGTGCGGGTGGGATCACATCCCAGTTCCCCCCAGCCTGGGGACAAACCAAGTGCCAAGGTCCCAGCTCACGGCAGGAAGGCTAGGGGGGTGTTCCCCACAAGAAGAACTCCTGACCCAGCTGTTGAAAAGGCTTTGCAGCCAGGAATGGGAGCCAGGGAAAGCAGGGTCCCTTAAAAACCCCAACCCACAAGCCTTAATCTGGGCCAGGCAGGTAATTAGAGCTTTGTTCATAGATGATTTTGTAGCTAGAAGGGAGGAGAGTGCCTCAAACTATGGAAAACAGCTCTTGGGAGAGACATCCCACCCCTCCACCCAATGCCTAGAGCAAGGCTGCTCAAGCCCCAGCTTCTGGGGCCAAGTTGTTAAAGAGGAGTATCAGCTTTCTTTACAATGGAGATTTCTAACCTTTATGCCTATTGTGAAGAAAAAAAAAATTGACCCTCCTAACACCTTAAAGAAAAGTCTGAAGTTCATCTCTAGCTCCCTCCTGTGACTCCTGTAACACAGGCTGCTATAAACCTGGCTTGGATAACGCTTTACTAAGCAGTATCCTACTGTCACTATGGGAGTATTTGTAGCTCCCAGTCATATACTGGAATTACTTAACACACATATAAAGCAAAATGTGTCTAGATGCTTAAAAGGGCATTGGCATAATGTACACGATCCAGTTTGATTTCTGTGCCAGGCAACCTGGGAGAAATGCTGAATCAACAGGTAAAATCCTGTTGTCTTTTCCATTCAAAATCCCATGTCTCATGCAAAAGCCCACTTTGCATCCTGGTTTTCACATCCACACTCACGTTCTAGCTGGCTCTGGCCTTTTGGGATGCTGAATTACCACTGCCCCAGGGAAGGAAGGCTGAAGGAGCTGCCCCAGCCTGAACTACGAGCCTATATGTTGTTTGCCCTGCAGATTGCTTTCTCCAAGTTTTATTTCGTGAGGTAACCCATAACTCTGTGAGCTGTTTTATGTATTTATATATTTTATAACTTCCCCACATGTTCAAAAGCAATATCCATCCTGCCAAGACATCTTTATACTCATTTATTCTGTTCACTTTTGCACCCACAAGCCATCTATACTTCCCACACCCCATTCCCAGACAGCCCTAGTGATCAGATTGGTTTTGAAGTGAAAGTAACTAATTCTTCATGGTACAAAGTAAAAGGCAAATAGCTTCGACTAGCAATGGGTGTGACACAGCCCCCTTGTTCTTAGGGGCCTGCACTTCAACACTGCTATGTACTTCTGCCCTCTTTTTCTCCATCACACATCTACTGA
This sequence comes from Phalacrocorax carbo, assembly GCF_963921805.1. Lineage (NCBI taxonomy): Eukaryota > Metazoa > Chordata > Aves > Suliformes > Phalacrocoracidae > Phalacrocorax > Phalacrocorax carbo. Next base: position 34,495,645 of record NC_087518.1, on the reverse strand, counting down.
GTAGGAGCTGGCAGCTTCTGGGTGGAGAGGACTTTTGACTGTTATCTCTCCCTATGTGCCTCCCCGCAAGCAGACCTCTGCTCTATGCACTCGTAAGATCCTTGCAGCCTAGGAGGCTGGAAAAAAGAAATCTCTACATGGCAAACCATCGCTGGGGCTGTTCCCCCATGGCTTTCTGCCCTGAGAGCTCCCTGGTACCCAGGTGGATGAGTAATTCTGTTGGCTAAGCCCATTTCAAGCCCTAGATCAGTGAGACTGTTTTACTTCCATGCCAATGCCTTTCCCATTGTCTTCTTGCCATTGTTGTGCTTGTTGTGCAAAGCTCACAGAAATAACCCCAGAACAGTTTCTGGCCTTTTAACTGTAGAGATATTGCTAAATCATATTATCCTTGTGGTCATGCTAGAAAAAAATTATCCACTTCAGTACAACCATTAACCATAGTGCTCAGTTGCACAGACGATCTGGAACAAGGGGATCTATCTTCTGCTCCCAGTCAATAAATCTCCCCAAATGCACAGGGAGCAGGCAGCAAAGTGAGCGATCACTCGTGTCTGCTGCTGTAGCTACTTTTAAATGCACCAGCAAACAAATTTGCAAATAATATTTTTCCCATTTTTCTGTACTAACTCCTGCATCAGTTTCTGTTTGTAGTCAGTGTCTCCTGCCCTTAGATTTCCCTGGATCACTAGCCTGGGAGACTGAGAGCCAGGCACTTAGGAAGCCCTGAAAGATGCAGTCTTAAGATATTTGGGTATCTGGGGCAGAAAAGCCCCCAGTCTCATAGCAAGCTGCTCCTGGCCCAAACCCTGCCTGCTGGGTATGTGTAATGCCATGCCTAGGACCCAGTTTGTGCTGGGACTCAGTGGGCTGCTGTACCATCTTCTGCTCCTGGGGCTGCTGCCTTCTCAGCAGACTATAATCTCTGGCTCCTTAGCATCTAGCCAATAACAACAACAAAAAAAATCCAAAATCCCCATCTAAAGCATCTCATGACATTACAGGACATTGCTCACGCTGTTTGCTCTGAGCGCTCAGATCTCCCATGGAGCCTGCTGCTCCCAGCCCAGCAGGCAGCACCATGCAGGTTGGCTACATGACACCACTGGCTCCACCTGTCAGTCCTACAAGGGTTTTTAGGAACTGAGGGAACACATTGCCTCTAGGGATAAATTCATTTGCATTAAAATATCAATTAACTTACCTGTTGGTCTTTTAAGTCTGCCTCTGGAGTCTGAATACCTAGAGTCCTTCACAAGTGTGCAACACTCACCCTTCATGGCTTGCCCTTCCCACTCTGCCCCTGCCTGGGTCAGCCCAGGGACATGCAACAGGAGAGCTAGGTCTGCTGGTTGCTTTCCAGGCTCTTTGCTGAGTCTGCAGGCATTCAGGCTCAGCCAGGACAGCCCTAGAGCACACAGCCCACCCTAGCAGGAACCATCAACATACCATCCAGCCTGAATTTAGTCAAAATTCCAACTCCCTTCTCCTTACTTGGGGAAGCATCCTATCTACCGAGAAGGAAAAAAAAAACAAACCACAAACCCACTAGGGAGGATGCCAAAAGTGGACCTTCCCCACAAAATTCAATACAAAGTCTCTGAAAAATACTTAGGGAAAAGGATGAGTGCCTGAGCTTAAATAGGGCTCCTGGGCCCATGGCAATGGGTATGTAGGTGGGGGTCCCAGCTGAGGCTTCTTGGGACAACTGAAGCTCATTAGTGCCCTCTGGGCCCCAACACTCAGGGTGATGAGGTCATTTCCTCCCTTGGGCTTAATCATGGTGCAGGTTAGGCAGGAGGTGAGAATTATTTTGGTGAAATTAATCCAGCTCCTGACCAAAATGGCCCACATACAGCAAGAGATGTTTATGGCAGGAATGGTTAACAGCCCCAGACTGGTTTCAGTGTGGATACAGCCAGCTGTCTGTCCCAGCTCTCGGCTCACAGGGAGCACATCCAGGCTCCCTGGTGCCCACAGGCAGGATGATGTGTGAGCCCAGAGCCACGGGGTCCAGATTATACCAAAACCTGACAGCTCTGCCCCAAATCCCTCCCCACGCACAGCCCGGGCACCAGGCACGGGTGGGTGGAAAGTGCACGGAGTGTATACCCACCCTTCCCCTCCTTCGTTCACCCACAGGCACCGAGCACCCCGCTCCTTGTCGGTGCCACGGTCCGGGTACCAGCTCCTCCAGCAGCACCCGCAACCAGACCCGCGCCGGTACATCAGCATCCCCCCGCAACCCACGCAGGGAGATGTGACGGTACCCAGCTCGACCCGGTTTGCTCTTCATTCAGCCTTGCCCCGGGGCTGAGCCCGGCGGGGAGCGGGGACAGGAGGCGGTGCGGCAGCCGCGGGCGCTCAGCTCCCTCTGCGGGCCGCGGGGGGGCTGCTCCAGCAGCTCCACCACCCGGGCTGGGGGTTTTAGTGGAGCTGCCGTCCCCGGGCTTGTGGCGAGGCGGGAGGGCCGGGATGAGGTCCCACACCGGCTGCGCACCTGAACCAGTCACCCTGTAAACTGGGGGACAAACTCACGTCCCCTGGGTGACAGCATCACTCCGATCCCACCGTCTTCGCAGAAACAGAGGAGTGAAAGTGCTAAGGTTTAAGCACAGCAATGATCTTTATAGTGAACTACTGGTGCTGCAGTGACTGGACTCTGCTTTGCCCCTACTGTTGTAAGTGGTCTGTGCAAAACCTTGCAGCCCTGGCTCAGAGCAGCCCTCCAGCTGGTGTGCCACCCTGGGGCTGGGAAGATGCTCCATTGGCCACTTGCTGCCCTCTCGCCACCTGCACCTTCAAACACCAAGCCACTTGCACTGGCAATGCTCTGGCTCATGCACTGGGGACACAGGCAGCATGGCAGCTGTTCTGCTGCACATCACCTGCTCCCCACCCAGAAAACTCTCTCCTAAAGTTTGGGTCCTCACCTCCAAAAGATGATGGCTCTTACCAGTGGCTTATCGCTCCCTCTTTGTAATATGATCAATGCAGATTTGAAAAAACACCCTTTCCAACCACAGGTCCTTGTATGGTAGCTCCATCCCACCTCGGGAAAAAACAGCTCCTCATCAGCTCAAACTGCCCGTAAAGTCCTAGGTTTTTGCTGCAGAAGAGGGTTTATCTTCCCCTTATATCAGGCTATGATTTTGCAGCCCTGGACAGCCACTGACAGCGTTGCCAGCCTCAGACTCTCCCAGAGGACATGTGGGTGCATCAGCAAGGACTGCCACAGTGCCTGTCACCTGGGGATGAAGGGATGAAGGGACGCCACTTCCCTGCCAGCCCTCGTCCTTGGGGCTGCTTGGATCCGCACCAGCTCCAAGGCGGGGGAAGAAATCTCAAAGAGATGTTTCTGGGCTGATTAAAGTTAATTAGCCCAAATGATGCCTCTGAAGGGAAATGTTTCTTATTTCGGGTTCCTGCTGACTTGGGCCCAAGCCTGGTTTTCATAAGGCCGGTAACTGCAAACAGATAGGGCCATTTCATTGGAAACAGGCAGCGCAGGATATAATTAAAGAAGTATGCACTGGCATTTCAAAGAACCGTTTTCAATTACTGCTATTTTGAGAGGATTAAGGGGAAATATTTTAAACAAGACCACTGCAAAAATAGATTTTGTTTGTCATTAGCTTTGAAATAATATTTGACTTAAGGGCTGAAATTTCCATATGCCAGGTCCGCCTCTGGCGGTACTTTCCCTAAGGTCTGGGAAGAGGGTGATTCATAGTGGCATAGGATCTGGGAGCAGAGCTGCCTATGCATGGCCTTATTTCCATATGGGAAGTACCCTCTTTTTTACCTGGCCAGTTTTCTCTCTATTCCAGCCTGGAAATGATGCACAGGGCAGCCTCAGACCTGAGGAAGGTGCTGCAAGGGAATTGTTTGGTTACCAGGCTGCATCTGGGGTGCTCTAGGGACATATTGCTGCTGCCTTCAGGCAGGAATGCCCTCCTGCCGACGGAGCAATGGCTCCCTTGGCCCATGTGCTTTCCTTGGACAGACCAGCTGTACCTCTGACCCTTGCGATTTGCTGCTGTATCTCTCCACAGCATGAGCCTGTGGATGCAAATTTGGGTTGGTCCATTCTGCCAGTGGCCAGATGGATGGCCTGGAAGATGATGTTTTGCCATAGTCACTGCAATCGTAAAAAGTTGCTGCCTCTAGCCTCCATGTGCCTCTGCCTCTCCTGGCTCCACCTTCAGAAAGAGGATGAAGCTGGAGCTAATCACTGGGGTTGAGCAGCATCAGTAACCCTTGCCTCGGAAACCATCTCTGGGCTGCAGGTGTAGAGTTTCTGCACAAGACTAGAAATGGAGCCAGAAAGGGTAAGTCCTCCTTTTCCTCCCCATCTTTCTCAGAGTGAGGTCAGGACACAGCCTGGGGTATACAAAACCCACGGTCTCATGGGACAGAAGTAAGCAGCAGTCACACTGTAAGGGCTGTCACATTCCTAGGTGGGACAAGGTCCATCTTGCCCAACCACAGACATCTTGGTACCTTTTGAGATACCTATCATAGGACAGATAAACAGGAGACATTGATTTCTATCCATATAAAAAGATCCCAGACTCATAATGGTAGGTTCAACATCTAATTATGAGGCAACTGGAGTTCCATGAGGGTCTCCAAGCTTCATTTGGTTTGTGCAAAGCAGGCATGTTCATTCTTCCTCTGCAGGACTTGACTCCGCAGAGGAAAGGATTGTTTCTCACAGCACCTGGGACAGTCAGGCTCCTGGCTCCCCAGGGGCTCCTAAAGGCCTGTGTGAAATCAACAGTATGGGAAAGGCCTGGCCACAGAGTGGTGAGAAGGGCTCTCCACTGACAACTGCCTTGGAAACTTATGAGGCTCAAGCAACAGAAACATTGGTCCTAGCAGGATCATGAGAAATCATTTCTCTGCGCTATTTACAGCAACCAAGGACATATTTTTCCTTTTGGAAACACCACAAGGAGGATGTTTCTCATGGCTGTTGAGAAAGAGGGGTCCACCTCAGGGAATAGCATGGGTTGGGGTGCATAAGCTTGGGGCAGCAAGGCAACACATCAAAGAGAGCCAAGGACACCAAAAACAGAGTTTGGCCACATCCATGTCAGAGTGCAGGGCTGTTGGCACCAGCTCAGACTCTTATATGCAAGAGTAGCGTCAACAGGCTGCAGAGATGTCTAACGAGCAGAGGCACCAGAAGGTGGCTCCTCTTCATGTGCACGGGCCAGAGGCATTTCCAAATCCATGGCTGCTGGGTCCGGGGCACACACAATGGCTTCCCTCTCCCACAAAGTGACTGATGGGCAACAAAACAGCTATAAGGGCAGGGCTTCCTGCCACGCCAATGGAGCTAAATAACCCAAAGGTTTACCCAAAGTGCTTCGTATCTTCAGAACTGCAGGCTTCAGGCAGCATAAGAGGTGAGGAGGGCTCCATCTTGGCCACAAAGCCTCCAAACACACCACAAGAACTGGTGGAAGAGGGAAAATAGCACACCAGATGAGATTGGGTCAAATAAGCCTAGACTCATGTAGGTTTCACACTGTTAGCAGCTCTTGGGTGGCTGTTGGGCTAAACGCCGCTGGGAGGAAGCCACCAGCCCTGGGAAGCAGGGACCAGGAGATGCACTTTCTGCTGTGAGCTTAGAGCCTAAGCATAGCTACAGAGACCTGCAAAAATAATGTCACCCAGAAGCCAGACAGCAGAGAGAGGAGGGCATGTGTAGGAAGGTGTATATCTGCAAAGATGGGGAAAGAAAATGGTGAGTTCAAGCAAAGAGCAGCATGAGCAGAAGGCTGAAGAAATGCCTTCTTTCCATGTAAAGTATTTCAGTCCCTGTAAAATCTAAGTGGATTTCATCATTAGTGCAATCATTTCTCATGCAGGTGCTCCAGCATCTTCTCACAGAGCCCCTGATGCTACTTCCAGTGATTTCCGGTCAGTGCTGTGCCCATGCTGGCAGGCAATGCAGCCCAGAGAAGGGCACGCAGTGGGATGGTAGCCAGCACCCTCCAAAACACACCTTCCCCCTGCACCCATTATGCTGCTGGGTGCCATCCCATACCATCTATCCCTCCCAGCCACTGGTTTCCAGCACAGAAACAAATATCTCTGGCCATTCCATGTCCCCTGTCCAGCCTTTTACCATCCCTCTTGGGGCAAGGCAGAGGTGGGGCTGCAGGAACAGCCTCAAGCACCCCATCCATGGGCACTGGCCCGTGAGCCTGCATCAAATCCCAGGGAGTCACCCACCGGCAGAAGAGAGGAGGAAACAGCTGGGCAGGAGATGTGCTAACCTCCCTCACCCCTGCCCATCTTCCTCCTTCCTTGCACCACAGTCCCTCCAACCCCTCTGCATCACTGCCAGGCATCAACTGGCTGATGGGTGTGCTTTGGTGCTTGCCAGCCGTTTATAAGACCACAAAGCATCGTTGTGATCCCTGTCAGCACTGATTCCTCCCTCCATGGGGCCGGGCAGCCTCTCTCAAGACTCCTATAAGCTCTCCAGGAAATATCCTGTGGAGAACAAAATTAGATGTCAAAGAGCAGAAGGATTTCAGCTCTGGCTGAGCTCTGGCAGGGCCCCAAAGCTGGGAAGGAGAAGAGTGTTATGAAAACACTCATCAGAAGGCGGTGAGAAATTAGATGTAGGTCACTTGAACACCAGCCCTGAGGAAAGGGGTCAAGTCCATAGGGTAAAGCCCAGCTGGATGGGAAGAAGCCAGCAGAGTTTTTCTGGAGGAGGAACTGCTTTTTTTGTTAATTTGCTGATATCTCCTAGGCTAGGTTTTTCCTCCGCTTGGGGATACAGGCCTGGACCCATGTGCTCAGTGGGGATGGTGGTGCCTCTCCTGCCAACACCATGGAGCAGCTCATGCCTCTGTGTGATGCTTATATTTTTGGGCACAGGCCACCCAGCTGGCAGCACTGTCAGGTGGTTTCACTAGATGAAGCACAAGAGCTACTTGCCCATAGGATGCAAACAGGTTGGACTTCAATGACATGGTCCAGCCCAGGAGACTGGGACCATAGGTCTGGTCTAAGCAAGTGGCAGTAAGATGTGATCCTCTTTTTAACATGTTTTGGGGACTGTGGAGTGCTGACTGCTATTTGGCAGCCTTTTGCAGATGCCAAATTTTCACTTTCAAAAGCAATTGATTTTTGAGCACTTCGTCTCAAAGGGACTTTGTCTCCCAAGAGCATCTTTCTTCTGAAAACCATCTCATAAAGCACTTGGGGCACTTGTTTTTTGAAGTGCCTTTAAAGGAGGTTGCGAGGCAATCAATGGGACCCCATGAAGAAATTAACTTATCAGCAATCCTTGTGTTTTCCTTTGGAAAAAAAGTCTTTTTTTTTTTTATTTTCAAGCATGCACCTACAGAGCTCACAAAATGTTTCTATTACCTGCTTCTACATACTTTGGACATGCTACTGAGTGGATTAACTGATGGGTTGATCTTCTGAGCTCTTCCAATAACATTGCAAATGTTTTCTGAGAGAAGCACAGTATTGCTAGAGATGGAAGAAAAGTATTTGTTGGTTTTGATAGCTTGCACACGTGAGTGTTCCCTTTGAAACTCTAGCCTTTTGGGGATGGGATAGGTGTTCTCCTAATAGGATGCTGCTTTCTATCCTGAGACATCCTGAGCAGGCGTTTGGACCAGTCCTGAATCCAGCCCTGGGCAGTCTCCAAAGACAGTATCTCCTTGTGCGTCCCCCAGGAGGTTGCTCCATCCAGGTCCATGCAGCACCAATTAGCAGGCAAATTTATTCTCCCTCTAATTCCAGCTCCATCTTACCCTGGAAAGATCAGCATCTTTGCAAGAGCTACTTCTTGGGAGATTTATAGCTCGGCTCAGTGGCTGTACACAGTTCAGAGTTTACATAAACGCTGGGCACAGCCCCAGCACTGGGTGCTGACTCAGGCGCCCGCCCATGCAATGCTCCCACGTCACTGGTTCAAATGGGCCTCACAGAGCATCTGTGCTGACATTTCACACTGTCACAGACCGTAACAGTTGCTGGAGCGGCCAAATCACAGGGCTTCAAGGGGTTATAAATCTTCCCCTCCCCAGCCCCTGACCTCAGGCAAACACAACGTAATTGGGTTGTCCCAGTTGGCGACGGGTTTGATTCATTTTCCTGCAGGGAGATCTTTCCAGCCAGTTGCACAAAAAGGCTCTACAGTCCCAGCCCAGTTTCAAGTGCCTGCAGAAGGACCAGCTCCCAGGAGCCCCCACTTTAGCCTGTGAGTGCCCACCAGGCACTGCTGTCCCCGAGGACACTGTCACAGGTGATGGTGGGTCAAAGGGCTGGTACAGAATAACAGTCTCACCTACACTTCAGGGGGAAAAAATATTCTCCACCACTGCAAGAAAAAGCAAAGTATGAGAAGCAGGGGAGACTCCCAAGATGAGAGAGAAGGGCGTCCTTGCTGCAGCTGCCGAAGGAGACAGTAATGGGAACGAGATGCTGCAAATCCTCCCCACTAAAGAGACACCTGCTACAGCTCCAGGGGCAGATTCATGACTTCCAGCTTGGGTGGTGCTCTTACAGACCATGCCTCAGCTTGAGATGGGGATTCGCTGCAGCCTGGGATGCTAAAAAAGGCACAGACAAACACTTTTAAAAATTTCTTTTCTTACCCAAACTTCATTTTTTGTTACTTCACCATAACAGTAGGTGGCATTTCATTTTGTACCTCACTGGGTTTTCAGAGATGACAGCGTCACACAAGACTCACCTCACCCCCACGCCCCATGCATGTACATCTCTATTCACCTCCTGGGAAGCCCCCCCACCCTTTCCTGAGGCGTGGAAGCTGCAAATCCCATAGCACCATCTGGCTGCAGCAGAAAACTGGTCCTTTCTACAGCAATTAAGCTGATATACCAACTCCTCAGCCTGCATCTGAGCATACCCTCCCATATCTGCTCTTCCCAACTCTATCTCCATTCCTGGAAATTCAAGGCACAGCCAAAAACTGTAGACCTGTTTATGACTTGTACAAATGTGATAAATGGCTGTTCAGAACACATCTCCTCTGGGCTGCTCCTCATATGCTCTCTGCCTGCATTCTAATAAGCTAATGTTTGGGAATAGTTAAGTAGCTCTCTTGACTTGTTTAACATGATAGCTGCAGATATTTCACTGAGCTGACATGGGATTTATGTCCCAATAATGCAATAATGTTTGGTAAGCATCGTGGTTTCGGGGAGATTTATGTCCCATCAGCAATCCAAGAGGGATTTATAGGGCCCATCAGAGGTAGGGTTACAGGAGGTGCTGTCTGAGAGACACAGAGAGCCCTGTGTCTTACTGCCTGAAGGTGATTCCTCGGAGAGACCAAGACCTGGAGCGTTGTAACCTGCTGACATATTGCCCCACTAAAGTTTTTCATTAATAAAACGAAACACAAGGGCTAAGGGAGCTGCCTGGTGATGGAAAGCATTTTGTAATGTGCTTCCCTTCTTCCAGCTCTGTGACAGGTGAGGAAGGGTGGTGGGGAACCTGCTGTGACCCAGACCCCAGGAGGGAGAGCATGCCCATCAGCTAGCATATCTTCTTGGGGAAGATGCAAGTGGTGACCTTGCTGCTGCCCCTCAAAGGGTTGCAACTAGCCATCGGCAACAGCTTGGAGGAAGCGGCAGGATGCCTGGAGCAGGGATGAAGTCCAGGAGGCAGCAGTGGGGCTACAGGACATCCACTTCCAAGAGGTGGAGAAGGACCATGTCTCCCAGTTGTGCTCCAAACCTTTTAAAACACTGGCATTTAAGTGCAAACCATAGGAGTTAGGGACAAGCTATATTACAAACAATCAACAAACAAACAAACAATTCAGTGTTGTGGGTGGCTTTCCAGAGTAGTCCTGGTATGACAGATATCCTGTGCCTGGGATTTCCTAGGGGATGCTCTCTAGGAAACAAATCCTCATCTCCAGCAAGTTCAGGAGATCTTCCTCTCTGCTGGGACAGCCTACTTACTGTTTTTTGACTGCATGAGGTTTGACTGGTGTCTCTGTAATTTCCCTGTCAGAGGTTTCCTGCCAGAAATCAAGCCAAAGAAATCCTTGAAAGCATAAAGGGGGAAAAAGAAAAGACTTTTCCTTTGTTTAGGAGAGCTGGCAAAGTCTGTGTAAACTTCTCAAAGCGTGATAGACCTTTGAGAGGCTCAGTTGCACACCAGGACATGAACTCTGCAGCATCACTTTTCCTTGAGTCCCAACAGCTGATGCGCTTCCCAAGACAAATTTCTTTGGGTTGGAATTGTTCCCTCCTGGGTCTCAGCCTAGACATATATCAGCAAGATTCATATGATTAAAGTAACTGTAATGAAGTGATTGATTTTGCAAGAAGCAGGTGCTGGAGGCAGAAACAAGGCTCCAGAGCAGTGCGTTGGAGCTGCTGAGCTGAAGGACCACAATGCTGGGAGCTGCATTATCTTTACTTGCCAGCTCTCATGGTGACAGAATGAAACAGGTCAGGTTTAAGGAGAATTAAACTAGATTTAGATGTTGTTTCACTTCTGGCAGTTATTAGGACAAGTTCGGTCTTTACTTCTGCAAACAATGGCACTGAATTTCCTGTAACAAAGCTGTGTCTGGCAGCACCATGACTTGTTCAGCCTCATCAAGACGAGACCAGGACATGCTTTGGCTGCTCCATTCAGCAGCCCTTTGGCTTGAGGGTAGCATTTACTAGTTGCAGAATTGTCCAGACCATCCACTGAGCTGCTAGAGATCACCTGGGAAGAAAGAAATCTGTGGTATGGTCGGATACATCCATACAACATCAGGATAGATACACCCAATCCTCCTGAGATGCTGAGAGATGGAGTAAAGTAACTTACACATCCTAGGAATGACCAAAAAAAAAAAAAGTATCAAAAGATTAAATATCTCCTTCCTCGCTGGCCAGTTTTTGATCAACTGCTCTGAGCAGGTTCTGGCATCAGAAGGAGCCAGCACTCCCCAGGTTAGGAAGCCAGCACACCATGCTTTGAAACCCATCCCCTTCCAGCTCATCGCTTTTGTTGTTCACATGGGAATTACTATTAATCACCAAGTGTCCATTTCCCTGTTACTCATTCATAATGAGACATGGACGACCACGCTGGCATCTTCAGGCTTTGTTTTTTAATTACCCATACCTTGAAGATATCCCAGGAGAAACAAGCATAGGCAGAGTCACCCAGTATCAAATAAACCATGAATGTTAAGTTTCACTAAAATAGTGATGTGTGAGTACAAAAGAGATTTGGAGGGGATTTTCACATTTTCAGGCTTCCCTTGAAAGATTTTGGATTTGTTTGTTCAGCATATTTTTTGGCCAGGATTTTTTTTTCCTTTTCAAACAATTCCCTCCAACTTTTTTTTTTTTTTTTTTAACTAGGAAAGGTGAATAAAAACCATTGAGAGAAAGCAGCTTTTCAGCCACACTAACACAAAATCACCCTTCCTCCCTTCTAGAAAGTGATCATTTGGGACAAAAGCCCCCATTGCACCAGGTGGGCGGAGGGACAGCAGGGCTCATCCCAGCTCTCTCCTATGGGGTCTCTAAGCCCTTGCATGGTCCCAGCCTTAATACACAGAAGACTCTCCCTCCAGGCTCTGCTCACTATCACTCCATCCCTCCCCAGGACCTACCTCCTCTCCGTCCCCTTCTCTTTCCTTTCCCTTCTTACTCTTGGTGCCCCAATGGGGCTGTGCTACCTGTTGGTGTTTGACAAAAAAAAAAAACCCCAAGTGTGCATGGGGTGGCCAGATGGGAGAGCACAGCCTGGACCCTCAGAGGGCAACCATACATGTATCGGTGCTGTGAGGTCTGGGTTGGATGCAACGTGACAGCTCTGTTGTGGGTCCATGTGCAAACTGCTCCCATGCAGCAACACGAGGAGTACAGTGTGCCTGTGCTCTGCTGTAAATCCACGGCTGAGGGATGCCCACACCAGCTGGTGTCCTTGGTCAAGGTCCCGCTAGGGCTCCTCCAGGCAGGATGAGAGCCTGCAAGAGAGGAAACATGCAAACCAAACCAACCAAATCAAATCTCACCACTGCTGTCCTGGCTCTTGCACCTACAACTGTAACGCTGCACGCACTACTGCAGTGCAAGCAAATGTTAGTTGCACATGTGCACCATATGCAACATGCATTTTCCAAACATATTTTTGGGTGCAGACACCTTCCCACTGCTGTTTAGCATATACTTCTCCCCAGGTTTTAATAAAACCAATGCAGGGAACGATTAGCTTGAGGTTACACACATACAGCAATGCCATCTCCTCAAAGGAAAGGTGTTGAATGGGACTCACCTTTGCATGCACAGCTTCCTTGGGTCGTGTACAGGGGATATACACATATGTGTGCAGCTGCGTGGGCGCATTCATGCTTATTACCCTCCCAGTGCCATGTTGGCCCCCTGCACTGAGACGTCAGTGGCTGAAGATTGACCACAGCAATGAAGGTACTGCCAGGGCTCCCATCCAGTGCAAGGAGGGCAAACTTCCTGGCACAATTAGTGGTCTATGATGTATTTTTTTAATTAGGAAAATAACAACTTTGCTGACTTTTCTATTCTAATCCTGTCTGTTCTCAGTAACTGCTCTTATTGTAATAAACAGCATCATAGCCCAGACTCAAAGGCTAATGACTGTTGATGGGAAATATTTTGTTTCATAACAGTGGCTGCAGCCAGCAGAACACATGAGAACATTTTTTCAGGAACATGGAAGATGCTATATTTAACTGTTCTCCCCTATGTTTATGGTGCTTGGAGGAAAGATGCTCCAATTTAAACATGTTGCAGCAATATGCACCATTTAACTCCATCCGTGCCATGGAAAGAGGATGTGCAGAAGTGTGGTGGCTGGATGGTGGGATGACCATGCTCATTGCAGGTTGGTTTCCTCATTCATCCATCTACAGCTTTACAGCATGCAACACCAAGACTATCACTGTCAGGACATGACACCGCACTCTGCACGGACACCCAACCCCAAAACACACCTTTTGGTGCTGACTTCGGGCCAGCAGCAGGGCAAGAGCAGGGCCTGGTTGTGCTGAGTGCTGCAGACATCCAGAGAGGGACATGAGAGCCTGGGCAGAGCGAGATGTGGGTGGCAAGGATGGTCACCCGATGGGTGCAAGTTACCCAGGTGTCATCCCATGCATTCCCCGCTTTGTTGGCATCCTTCTGCTCCCACCAGGAGGGTCCTTTCCCCTTGAGCAGGGAGCGGACCCCATGCCCACCATCTTTCTCACCTCGCCTCCTTTGGGACTATAAAGCCTCATGGCTTCCCTTCCTTAGCACAGCACAGACCCACCAAAAATCCAGACCTGCTAATGCTACAGGTCAGACACGAAGCTCCAGGTACACCTAAAAGCTCCCAACCAGGGCACCAGAGATATTGCAAACCCAACAACATTAACACAAAAAGAAACGGCATTTAAGCGCATAGTCAGTTGAAATCACGTTCCTCTGTGTCCAACAAAAATACATTCTTAATAGTCATGGAGCTAAGTGGAGTCACCCAGAGTTATGATTTCCTTTCAGCAGATATTTCATCTTCGGGTTGTCACTTTCACTCAGGCCATGATTAAAACAATAAACCCTGGAGAAGCCACCCCGTTCCCCGTCAACAGCTGCTTCTCCTCCACATGCTGCGATGGGAGCCATTCATCACCAAAAAGAGGGAGGGCAAATTAAAGACAGATTATTATTTATTACTCAAAGCTGCCATGTTTGGCCAGCAAGCTCTCATTGGTAAAGGGGTGGCCACAGCTGCACCCTCATAGATGTCAGCCAAGGAAGGAGAAGTCACCCTGTGGCATAAGGGATGCATTACTGCTGCACATGCTCAATGCCTTTGGGACCTTCATCTCTCTTCTCACGCAACAGGCAAGTCATTTTATCGGAAGGATTCCCCTTATTTACCTCTGAAAACCTTCTTGGATAGTTGCATTCCAACAGTGAAACCCTACCTTGACAAACAGCTCACAACGGGAAAAAATTCAAGTATCAGGCATTACCATCATTATCAGTCATGCAAGAGCATGACTGTGACTTCTGGCCCTGGTCCCCATGATCTTGAGCAACCTGTTCTCCTGGGTTTCTGCTCTTCCCACCCTGTGTCTCAACCTGGATGGCACCATGGGGTCCTCATGGCCTTAAAAGAGCTGGCTGATGGGGAAGGAGCAGGCATCCAGCTTTTCCTCTGAACCTGCAACGCATTTCTGTCTGGGCATGCAATTGTAGAGATGACGGGCAAGATCTGGCCACCTGGGCTGACTGCAGGGCTCATTGTGCACTTGGAGGAGACACCTAGAACCAGCCCACAGCAGAGATGCTAGAGACAACAGCCTACATCCTGCCAAGCTGAGGACATGAGGTGTCCCACTTGGACATTTCACTTGGGCCACAAAGACAGACACTGCAGAAACGCAACAGTTTTCTTGGCATTTGTTTTCCAGAGGCTCAACATGTTCCACTTCAGCAAGGCTGGAAAATCTATCGTGTCAGTGCTCCTGCCATGCCTGAGCATATTTGCATTTTCCTTACAGTATTTTTAGAGATTTCCACTTCTCAGTCTGATTTGGGATGAAGTCAAATATGTGAAATCTTGGAAGCTGCCACAGGAAAAGACACTCCATTTTTCAACCAGCTTTAAGTACAGCCTTTGACCATGGTGATAAATCTTCTGCCAGCCTGGAGAGCTGCACTCGCCTCCCAGATAAGGACTCAACTTGGTCCAGAAAGTCTTTGTCCCCTAGCCAGACCAGGGAGGTGCTGCTGTCCCACCCATCTGAGGATGGGCTGAAGCTTCCCACAAGAGGCTGCTTCTCTGATGGGAAGCAACAGCGGGAGAGGGCACATGGCAGAGCTCCCTGGATCCTTGTCCCACCCAGCCCCCCCAAGCCAGAGGAGTGGAGAGCTCAGCTATCTCCCCATGCTTCGTCAGCTCTCCTCCAAGACAGCCCCATTCCCTGAGGGTTCTGTATCTGCAAGACTCGCATCTTGTTGCTGAGGCAGGGGAGGGAACAATGGGGCTGGCTTGGAAGGAGCTCAGTTCCCAGCTGTATAGAAAGGCCAGCCTTGCTTGGCTCAGCCACATCAACCCACACACCCACTGAAGACTCCCCAGCACAGCTCCTCCAGAAGCCATTTCTACCTGCACCGCTACAACAGCCAACATGGTTTTGCAGAGTACAGTCTCACAGGCAAAGCACTTGCCATGGAAGTCCCCTCCTTGGCACCTCACTCTGCTGTGGTGTGGACCTGGTTTGTCCTCCTGGTCAAACACATGCCTTTTTGGTCCACACTGAGCAGTGCTTCCCAGGCAGGTTGGCTCTTCACCTGAGCTCACTCTCCTGTGGAGGACACCTTTAGCTGTCTTCACACCCCTGGTAGCAGGGGATGAAGCACACTCTGGAGCTACATTTGTTTTTCCAGGAACCACAGAGGGCCTCTCAGAGAGCTGCATCCCATTAGATTAATCCTGCCTTCATCTCTAGCTTGACTATAGTCCACATATGCTAGCAGGCCACTCCCAAATCTGCACACTTGCTGGAGGGAGAGTCACATTTTAGCTCAGCAGTGTTATGTGGATCAACTTCAGAAGCATGATGTGACATTTCCTGTCCAGGGACAGGCTTTGCTGGGAGCACCCACCATGCCAGCCCTGTATTAGGAGGCGGGAGCTGTGGGAAACCCACACATCCCATGCTCACCTCAGGGAAAACTCACCCCCTCCTCCGCTTTTTGAGGTTGCCATGGAGGAACACTCATCTCCTTCACACATGGCTTCTAATTCAGGCAGATGGGCCTGGTCTTGCCAGCCAGCCTCAGAGCAGCCTGGCCACTGAAGTGGGGTCCTTCGTGATGTCCTGAGATGTGTTTATACCGTGGCTAATTTTAGCACCTCCCATTCACAAGTAGGGCTCCACCCAGCCCCACACTGAAACCACCTCTGGGCTGGAAAACAGCAGCTGTGAGACAACATCTGGCATCGCTTGGACAGGCAGAGGCAGGAAGCGAAGGAAAACAACGTCTGTTCGAGCCTGCCGAGGGACTCCAGCTAGACAGAGAGCAGAATTTGGCCAAGACTCTGGAAAGAGTAACTCTAATCTTAAAAGTTATTAAAAAAAAAAGAAGAGGATGAGACATTATAAGATGCCGGTTGCCATCTGCCATTTTTCAGCCTGCTGTTAACTCTCACCATGCCTCTCCTGCCTTGACATGGAGATGTCAAATCCTCCTGCCCCAAAGTCACTTGAGCTTCATCTTCACAGCTGGAGACCTCAGGGCCCCATCCCAGCATCACCCCTGGGGCCTGGGCACATGCTTCAGGGGAGCACAAGGCAAGGTCCAGCTGTCTCCTGGCCCCACCTTGATAGGGGACAATCAATTACTTTTCAGCTTCATTGAAAAATCAGCAGCTGGCTCTTAGATGGTGCAACAGCCTTGCTGGAGTTCCCCCACTCAGGCCCTAGCAGCCCCAGAGCTGCCCTCCTGCCCCACAGCATGCACCGTGAGGCGTGGAAGAGGGTTCAGGCACAGCATACAGTCCTCGCCAGCCCCCAAAAAGTGATTGCTGGCCTTTCTTCCCTCCCAGAGACTTTTTCTGATAAGACCCAACTTCTGAACAGCCTCAGGTGCACACCCCATCCTTTTAACTGCCTGCTGGTAGGAAACACAAGTACTCCAGGCTTGTGAAAGGAGCTGGGGTTTCCCCAGTCCTCTATTCTTCCAAATTTTACCATTTCATGTGACTTCATCACATTTGCTGAGCAGGCAGAATTATACAGGATAACCCAGTTGAGCCCTGCTTGGCTGAAAGGGAAGCTTTTGGTGCTAAGCTCCAAATCCAGGCTGTAGAGACCCAACCAAACTGGGGCAGCTGCTCCCACTTGCCTGGGATCTCACTGCAGAGGCAGAAGCTGGGACAGATGAACAGGAAAGCCCCTAGGCGTGGAGACACCCAGGGGCTTTCCGCTAACAGGGCAATGTGGGCAAGCAGCAGCAGTTGCCCAACACACTGCTGTGGTTTAGGAGCCAGAGCTGTGTTTGTAGAGTAATAGGGATATTTCTGTGGATGACCTTTTGACTACAGGGGTCCAAGTCACTCAAGCCTCTTTGAAGAGCTTTGCCCCAAAGCCTCAGGTATATGAAGTTCACAAATTAAAATGCCCATGGGGATTATTTAGGGATTACATGACCATTTTGTTAAGTAATTGCCAGCAAGAGAAAGCAGAGATGCCAGGGAGCTCTGCTGAGCACTGCCCTGGTGCCAGGGTGCCCAGCCTTGGCCACAGGCTCTAAATTTCTCCTCTTTCTCCCCGGACCCATGCCTGCACAACCACAGATGAAGGGCTGAGCAGCCTCCTGGACAGACAGCATCGGCCAAAACCCTGTTTGGTATGCTTATTGTTTTCCTGAAATTGCAGAGCTCTATAGCTACACAACTTTTCTTCAGCTCACTGATGTTTTAAGCATCTTCCCCTTTCCCACCAGCATGGAGCAGAGAGTGAGGGCAGGGCTGTGGGCCAGCCTCTGCCTTGCATAAAGCAACAACCTCTCCAAAACCTCAGAGCCAGCTCCAACCCTCTGTTAGGCTGGAAAAGTTATGCTCTCACTTCTCACAGCTCTCCAATGCCTCTGCACTTCTAGTCTTCCAGTCCCACCATCCCATCCAACCCTACTGCAGGGCAGGGTTTAGGCCATGAAAGTTTTCCAGTGCATCAGGCATCCCTCATCCCAGTTCAGGGTCACCTTTGGGCAGAGAGTTTTTGTAAGTATGCAGAGCAGCTGGGTACAACTTAATCTGCTTTGCAAGTCCCAGTCATTTCTGAGCCATGACCAGCCTCTGTGTAGATAGATATGTAGTAGATCCCTACTGCAATCAAGAAAACCCTCCATGGGAATAGCCAGGATGTCTCTCTGGGAGAGATGGGGAGTCTGGCAGACAGCCACGGGGATTAGCTGCACCACTTTGAAATATTTCTGTAAGCAGCTAAGCATGCTGCAGAGAAAGCCAAGAGGGTGAAGGGTTCCCATAGCTTCACCTGGCAGCTCCAGACCCTTCCAGCACACTGCAAAGGCCAAGCTTGAAGCCAAGGCACAGTTTGGGGAAAGATACAATCCAGGCACACATGTTGCTCAAGATGGGCTCTTGGGAGAGGCTGTGTGCTGAGCATGGCCAGAGGACCAGTGCTGGCAGGACTTTAGCTCCTGGCTTTCTAATACACCCCATCCAGGTAGGTGTAAGCAGCAGCCACCAGTCAGACAGCTGGGCTTAGAAGGGACCAGCCATGCTGCTGAGAAGGAAGGTTTCCAGAGGCATGGTTTGATTTGGGACTGGCACCTCTCTTTCAGTCTCACCCCAGCTGCTGGGGTTCAGATTCCCCAAGCAGAGATAAAACTACCCTGGGGAGAGGATCAAGGACTTGCCCTTTTTCAGCATTCCCATAGCTGTTGGGTTCTCACTGGAAAGAAGCCTCATGTTCAGCCCCTGCACCCACATGTTTGTCATTAACAATTTCCAGCTGAAAATTAATCCAACACCTGTTATGATCAGAGTAAGAAGGGCTGGATCTACTCCTCCTGATCCCAAAGAAAGATTGTGATGAAGATAAGCAGTGTCAGTCCTTGTCAGCATGTGGTAAGCAGGAGATACGACTTTCCTAGAGAGATGAAGCCCAAGTGAGTTATGTATCTACTCCCATGGCAGGGTGGGGAAATACTATGTGGGTGTAATGTGTGGTCAGATGTTCAGGAGATACCAGCAGAAGCAGCATGTGGCAGCCTCCCCACACACTGCATGCAGGGAGGCTGCCACACGCTGCTTCTGCCATAGTATTTACTGGTCTTGCTGAAAAATCCAGGCCAAACTGAGATCTGGAACTCCATGGGGCGGTAACTCCTGGTGCATTGGTGACTGACAGCCATCAGGTGAGGAACTACAGCACAGTGGTGCCAGGTGGGAAGATGGACACCTGCCTAAAGGGAGTTCAGATGAGCTGGCTACAAGCCTGGATGTACATCTGAGGCTTGTTTCAATGCATCCAGCCTCAAAAACAACTTAGAAGCTATGCTATTTGCAAGTCTACTTCTTCTAGCAACCAGAAAATAATAAGAAAGAGGTTGATATTATTATTTCAGCTTCAGAAGGGTGAATAGTCATCCTTGCAAGGAATCCTAGCTTGGCAGACTGCTGAGGGCTTTGCAGAGATACCCATCTCCTCTTAGCGGGGTCTCTCCCTGGGCTGGGCTGCTGACGTTTCATTGCCCCTTGCACTCAGCCTGCTTAATCCTAACACACACTGCCCATAGAGGTTCAAAAGCCAGATCAGCAGGGAAACAGCAAGCCAACCCAGACACAATCCAGATTCCAACCATTTGACTCAAATCTGAATGAATCAGAGGCTAAAAAGGGAAGACATAGAAACCCACCAGCCCCAGAACCCCAACAACAGTTCCCATCAGAGACCTGCTCTCTGAAGCACAACTCACCAGCTCCAGCCCAGCTTGGTGTCTTCCCCTAGCAAAGGCTTTTCCCCAGCACCTGCCCTACTCCTACTTTATTAGCTTATTGCATTAATTAGCCCTCATTAGATTCTGAGCCCCTTCTGACCATCTCCCTCGCTTTGTAGTGGAATGTTTTCCCTACTCAGCCCACCTCTTTTTGCTCCCTGCCCACGTGGTGGGATTCAATACTTTTCCTCTCCTAATTTGTAGCTGTCCCTGCTCCCACCCCTCTCTGCTGGTCACCCACCCCCAATGTCCATGTGAGGATGCTCAGCCCTTCTTCCCCTCCCCTCTGCCCCTAAAGAGAGACCCCCACACACACTATTCCTGCCCCACTTTGGCCCCACGCTGGTGTCTCACCAGCCTGCTGGGGTGTGGGGAGCCAGGGGTAAAGCCATGGATGTGTCTCACTTATTCCTGAAAATAATCTCTTTTAGGAGAAGTCTGCATGGATGCTCCCCACCCTACACTCCTGCTGAACTCATTTGCAGCTGCCTACGTTGACAGAAGGGTCCTGTGGTTCAGGCAGGGGTCTGGACACAGCATCTGTCTCTGCCTGGCTCACCGGCTGGCTGCAGAGGGGTCTCTGTCTCCACTGGGGTCTATCTGTGGTCCCCCAGTTGGCTGCATGGTGTTCCCAGGATAAGCCTTCTGGGAAGGACAGCCCTGATCCTGCTTTCCCCCAGCAAGGCTCCAGCGTGTTGCCAGCCAATCCTGTCAAAACACCTCAGGGTAGCAACGCATGACACTTATGTGGCAGCTTATAGAAAGGATTGAGGAGTCTTTTCCCTCTTTTATTGAAAATGACCATTTCTATTCTAGTGCAAACACTGTACATTTTACATCACAAAGCAAGAGATAATTTACAGGATACACTTCCGTCTGGGAATTCCTCCCGTGGCTTCACATGTCAAGCTCCACCAATCTCATCAATCATCCATCCCTGTCATGCGGAAAAATCCCACTTAGAGGGAGTCAGCCACCTATTTCTACGTCAAGGTTGGGGAGGGGAGAAGCTGAGAAATCAGCATTCGTGCAGAGAAGGCAAGTGGAATGTGCCTCAAGACCATTTTCCCTCCTGAATGGTACCCAAACTTAGTGAGAACCAGGGTAACCATGGCAACTTCCTAAGAGCGGTGACGGAAAGTCTACTAAAACCCTGGAGAACTCTATGCTTTCAGGATAAGGCCCTTAATTTGCACACATATTTACAAGGTTCAATAAAATACAGATTAAACATACACAATCATAATATTTCGCTTTCGTTTGATAGACAACAAGACACTGCCTATTGGCTGAGGTCAACAAAAACCAAAACCCATCCATTCATCCAGCTAGACTCCGTTTAGTGAATCCATGTAAAGGAAGCAACGTTGTCTCAGATGCTCTGCTTTACATCCTGACGTCACTCAAAGGTGATGTAAAGGTCTCACCTGAGCTGACGACAGGCCAGTCAGCTGTGATGGCATCCCCAGCCAAGCTGCCCAGCCCAAGGCAAGACCCAACTAAAACTGTAGGTGCTAAAGCTTACACAACCTTCCTGCAGGAGCAGCCCCATGCATGTCAATTCCTTGCAGAAATAAAGTGAGGAGGGTGAACAAGGGTTTGCACAGGCATTTACGTGAGGCCCTTCATGTAAACTTCACAGCATGGGGATAGGGATGGATATCTTGATCCCCAGATGGATAATGGGGTACCAGGAGCTCCACGTTCCCTGAACTGTCTCCTTGCTAACTGCAGAAATGGGTGCCTGTACACAGACACCGAAGAAAGCTGCTTAAGGTGATTTTTGCTACTGCAGAAAAGGTGAGCTAAGGCTAGGGGAAAGCCACTAGGTGCTGAAGGAAACAGCTGAAACCTCCAGGGTGGACACTCGGGCAGCCTCAGGTCACCACAGGGATGTTTGTTCAGGCTGCTGTCGCTGCTGGGATGGTGGGTTGCAGGGGAGTGCAGCAAGGCAAGGAGAGGGCAGAGCACCAGACTACGGCACTTAACGACCGGTTCAACCTCTGAACAATGTTACGTGGCACTGGGTCCTTTCTATTTCTGATTGTGCAGGACACATTCTTCAATAGTTTCTCTGTGTAGGCACAGGAACCAAGAGTGAGTTTCTAAGTGAAGGCTGAGATTTCCAATGTGATCAC
Source organism: Phalacrocorax carbo (assembly GCF_963921805.1). Lineage (NCBI taxonomy): Eukaryota > Metazoa > Chordata > Aves > Suliformes > Phalacrocoracidae > Phalacrocorax > Phalacrocorax carbo. Next base: position 34,473,987 of record NC_087518.1, on the reverse strand, counting down.
TTGGCTCTAGGAGCTGGAACGACACTACTCATGATAGAAATATTTTGATTTAGAGACGTTAGCTTCTCCAGACTACAGAATGAAAGGCCAAAAAAAGGGATCAAACAGAACACCATGGATTTCTTAAAATGCAGTGCTTGTCCAGCCTAGCTTCCCCTGCTCATGTTCCATCTGCAAACGTAACCTGTGACTTTTAGCTTCTTGTCCTAACCACAATTACATTTTTTTTCCTTAAAAATATCCATCCAGGGAGAAAGAAAAATATCCAGCAGCCACACACACAATCACCAGCACAGGTTACACCAGTTTGGATTTGGGGCTTTTTTCCACAGTGTTAGCTCAAATACTTTGGCTGCATGTCCATTCATCCTCTGCCAGTTTAATTTTCACCCTCACTTTAAAGAGATTTATTTCTCATTTCCTGCAACATGCTATTTTAGACTATCAAAGCCCACTGTCAGACATCTACATACACCCAGTGTGTCTGCAGCAAGCACCAAGCTGGAGAGCTAAGCCACTCTACCAGAAGTACCCCTTGTGACTGAGATTCATTCCCCTTTCCTTATGGTCCAGCCTGGACCATGGAGCAGCTCTGCTCTCTTCAGTGGGACTATTCCATGGCAAAATCCCACTCAATCTGGGCAGGTCTCCTGCACAAGCACTATTTGCCTTAAATAAGCCCCCTCCTCCTCCCAAGTTTGAGAGAGGCAGACATCACCACAGCAACACGAAAGACCCTAATTTCTTCAGAATGCTTGCATGGAAGAAACCCTTTTGGGTTGCATCTCCTCTACTCTTCATGGACAGAAGGCAATTAGGTCCTAATTAGCTCTCCGGACCCCAGAGGAGGGAGGACAGCAGGTAAGGAGAGGAAAGGAGAGCAGTTAAGGCTACAGGACAAGCCTCACTGGGCAGCATTATGGGAACTGGGGGGAGATTCAGTCTTCATGTGGGATGCTCCCTGCTGAGACATGACCCATCCTTAGAAGGGCTGGGAGAGGCTTTCCATGGGGATGTCCTTGTGTGTCCCCAAAAGCCACATGAACCTTCCTCATTTTATTCTATGAAGCTGCAAATGCCTGCGGGGAAAAGCTGCAAAGGAGCGTGGCTCCCTCCAGCGCCACTTCTTTGGGGTTTCTCACGGGAAGACGTGAGCTGGCCATTTTAAGCACTGCCCGAGGCTACTGGGAAGAGCTCTGAGAAGGGTGAGAGAGGCTGTGGCTGGAATTTCAATGCACAGCTTCAGGAACCTGGATGCAGCACAAACATCCCGAATATTTTCAATGGATTTTATTTTGTTTAATAAAAAACACCAACCAAGCTTGCATGTATATCTTATATATATAAATATATACAGTATATATAAAACAAATGCATCTGGACAACGCCTTTCCCTGTGGCACAAACTGTAAGGCATAGAAAGGAGTGTCCTAACAGTCCTATTCTTGGCACTACAGAGCGATCCCCCCACTATGCCCCCCCACTCACACACCCACGCTGGCTTTTCTCTCTTCTTTGGCTTTTCGAGGCAGCAGTGCCAGAAATACCCAAGAAAGCAATGAAGCGCTGCGGAGCCCAAGGAGATCTTCCTCACGTCTCAGACTGGTCCAAGCAACCCGGGCAGGATGACCCCATCTCCTTGCACTAACAGGCTTCTCGCAGGCTAACTGTAGTGGCGCTGCCTCTGTGGCACAAGGGACCGGAGGAGTGAAGGGTCAGGCAGATACAACGGAAAGCGGTGACCAAACAACTTCTAGGGTGAGCTGGGGCAGGGGGGAGGAGCAAGCTTCGCATCTCAGTGTGATGGCAGATGGGACATCTCCACGGGCTGAGATCGGCAGCTTTCTTTTTGCAGTCCCACACGAAAATGGAAACCAACAAGGGTGAGACCGTCCTTTACTGAAGAAGCTCGTAGTATATTGAGCAGAAGCAATAAACCTGACAATAACAAGAAAAAAAAACAATGGTGGCATTATCCCAAAAGGAAGGAGGAACCTTGTCACTCATGAGCGGTTCAGTTTGCTCCCAGTTTGGTCCCCATGTTCAGTTCTGGGTTAGGGTTGGCTTTTTTTCTTCTTTTTTTTTCTCCTTTTTTTGTGGCTTTTTTTTTGTTTGGTGTTTTTTTTTTTTTTTCAGCACAAACAAGTTGCGAAGCAGGACGGGTGCTGTTGTATTTTCTCCTTCTGCAAGACAGCTGCCTCCAGTCGTTAATTGACTGTGGGCACTTGATTCCTCTGTAAACTATATTCCTTTGCCTTCAGTCTCAGGTTGGCAATACTGTTGGCCATATTCATGCCCTGTGCCGGGCTGGCGTTGGTACACGTGGCGGAGTAGGTGGCCATGGCGCTGTGGGATGGAAAGAGAGAAACACCCCGTCAGACGTGGTCTTCACACCGCGCAGAGAGCAGACGCGCACTGCAGTGAGGCTAAACCCTGGGGTTTCCATACCTGTGGGACGTATTTGTCATGTGAGCAGGGAATCATCACTACTTTTTATTTAACACTCCTGTAAATCTCTCCGCTGCAGTTCACTTACCCAGGGATAGCCAACACCAAGGTTGGTTGAAGTCAGTAAGAAAATTTCCATTTCCCATTTCCTAACCCAAAAGGTTTACAATGAGGTCAGGGCACGCGGTATGCCAGTTAGACCGTGTCCTTAAAAGTATTCCCACTGGAAGCAATGTCTTTTTGATGAGAGCATGATGCTGGTTTTATTGCTTGTGAAACCACGTCACTTCTGAAACACATGTTACATTAAAGAAACACTCTGGGAAAAACCCATTTCAACAATCGTGATGCTCTTTGGTTTCAGCATTTTGGAATGAAAATGTCCATATTTTTTCCCTTAAAACTTCAGCTGATCATATAGAGCATGTTTTAAAGACTGAAGGGAAAAAACCCAAAACAGTTTTCTCCCTTCAAATCATGTCTTTATTCATGAAAAGCATTACTTTTGGCGGCAGAGGGTGAACAAACATCTGAGAGCCCTTTCTTATCCTACCAAAAACTTGCAAATCTGCTTTCCAGACCACTAGAAAATTTGTTTAACCCATGTGTCCCATGTTTCTGCAAAATGCAACACCCCTGCCCCAAATACCAGCAAACTATCCAACGTGTTACATTTCCTATACATGGGTCCACAGATAAAAAACAGTTGAAAAACAGGAGGTGAGCTAGAGATGCTCATTTAATGCAGCTAGCATGCTCAGGAGGAAACCACAAATGCTATGCTGGAGGCAAGCTGAGGTCTGGTGCTGACCCTTTCCAACCGCCTGCCTGAGTGGCTCACATCCGAGGCTCTGGGAAACGCTCTCCTCCACCCACAGCCCAAGAAATGAGACAGCTTGCATTTTTCCTTTTTTTTAAAAAAAATTTGTTTTGCCTTCCAGCACTGATCTCCACAACTGGAAGAGCCTTTGCAACAGCAAATCTCCCTTGAGAGAGGTTGGCGTTTGCTGCACATACAGATCCAGGCCGTGGGCGTGCATGCTCGCCCCAAAGCACTGGCAATATCTCTGACTTTGCAGGGCAGAGCTGACTTGCCAGGAGTTTAAATGCAATTCAGCACTGTCTGAATCCTCAGCCTCCAGGAGATCCAGACCAGGCAATAACAGTAGGTCTCATCCCAGGCCAAATGACTCCTATTTCTCACATTTAATTAGGGAAAAAAGAACTTCTTCAGCGAGAAACTGTCACCTCTGCATCAGCACCGGTGGAAACACAACAGCTTACACCCACGGAAATGACAGGTAAGACTCGTGGAAAAGCACCAGAACTCTCCCCAGAAGATCACACATTTAGGACACTTTTGAGAGCTGCTCATAGCTGCTGGTAGGATATGGAGGCTGGACATGAAAAAACACACATCAAAATACAGGCATATCCTTAAAAATATAGACCCATCCTTTTTCAATGTATTCCTTCAGAAGAACCCCAAACCTTTCAGAGAAGAAAGCCACAGCAGGCCCGAGCAGATGACCTGGTGAGGAAGATCTGCAGAGCTCCCCATGCACCTCCGGAGCTCAGGGCTGTTCGACACTGCCCAACACGGGGTGAATTTTGCCGGGGTCCAGGACACGATGGATCGGCATGCCTGAAGCCTTCCCCAGCTGGCCATGCACCCCCTCAGCCCCATCTATGTGGCTGGCTTTGGGTTGGTAACTTTAACCTCTCCCCACAAGTCAGCAGCCAGGTGAGAAGCCCAGTGTTGCCTGTGGAGTCATTGCAAAGTTTTGCAGGGTCTACAGCTGATGGCCGCTACAGAACCCATTCCCACAGGGTGCATCTCTGCCGTGGTTTTGTGCTGGAAGAAATGAGAGGAGCCTCAAGGGTGCCCTTGCTTAGATAAAACAGGAATTTTCAGTCTTGAGTATACAATGTCCCATTCAAAACCCATATATAACTGCTGCCCATGTCTGATCTAGAACTCTGGGGTGCCTCCTGCTCTCAGCTCCCCAGAGGTGTGGGGAAAATTACTGTTGCCCAGTGAAATCGCTGCTAAACCAAAAATCTACAGAAATGCTCTCTTTTAGAAAGTTATTGCACAGGGACCAGTGCCCAAGAAGGCTGTCTCCAAACATCAGTATGGCTTGAAGTGTTGGTCCAGAGACTCTCTAAGGTCTAGTAAGCATTGAAGTCACCCTGCTGCCCCTTCCCTCTGCCCCATTCAGGCACAAAGAGTCTCCTTCCTCTGCTCAGCTGCCTGTTTTCATGAAACACAGAGGAACATCATGTTTCTGAGACTGAAAATCCTTCTTTCAAATATGGTCTTCAATGGCCCATAGAGTCAAAGGTTGTTGGAGTGGGAAGTGCAGGCTGACAGCACGACTGCTAGTCTTGTTTTCTTAGGAACCTATGCTGAAAAATGCCTAAGGAAAACATTTCAACTTCAAAAAAGTAATAGTATTTACTTGGCTATCTATGTGACACAGATCTGAAAATAGCTTTGGTTGACCTGTGGCTGAATGTATTTGGAGAATAAACACACTGATTGAAAACTTTCCCCAGATCTAAGAGTGAAAACAGCACTGGCCAATGCAGCTCTCAGCCCTACTCTCAGCCCTCTCCCGACTAGCTGTTAATCAGGGGCCAGTACAGCAGCGCCAGGGAGATGAGGAGGGGGCAGAGGGCCCTGCAAACACTTTGCACGGCTGTTTTTCACCAAGTGTGCAATACTTTAATAACCCTACTCAGTTCAAAGCCTGAATGAGGCTGTGACAACCTGGCCTGGGTGCCCATCAAGATGAATGTCATTGCTAAGAGGTGCCCAGCAGGATTAGAAAGCCTGGAGAACAGAAAGTGTCTGAGGGTCCTGACCACCCCACATTGTGGAAACCAGCTCCTCTGCCAATGCCTCCTACTCCTCTGCAGGGCAGTGGAAGGGTGACAGTCCATCCTGGTTTGGCATGTCAGACAGTGGGGATGGCTGTAAGCTGTAAATATCTTTGCTGAAGTATCCTGGCTTAAGACAAGGAAGACAGTGAGGATGTGTCTTTGCACCATGGAGAGGCACAGCCCAGTCTGGTCCTCATTGGGAGAAAACCATCCCCAAGGCTTTCCCTTCTCCCTTACTCTCCTTGTTCACACATCCCAGATGCCTTGGGCTTCTCATTGCCCGGAGCTGCTCCAGACAGCCCTTCCCGGCATGTCCCTGGAAGTTACCTTCGCAGGGTCTTCTCCTAGAAGACATTACGAAGACCCTCATATAAACATCTGGGGACCATCTATTTTTAAAAGTGTGAGAGGCAGAAATAAGCCATGAGCATCCAAGCAGGCATCTGCTACTATGACCAAAGCAGTCTCAGTGGGGTGGGGAAGGACCTGTGCTTCTCTCCTCTGAACGCATCCACCCAAGCTCCTCCCTAAGATGCAACACCAAGGAGCACTTCACAGAGAGAGCGCCTTAACCCTAAAAAGGGGGATTTTGCAAGACAGCAGTCCTCAGATAAAATCCAGAGGACAAGGACCATCTAAGACCAAACTGGTCATGATCGAAAACATTCTATTCAGTATCTGGAGCAGGTGAACCTATGACTTGTTCTGGAGCTACAGGGTGCACGAGGAGGACCCCATGGCACTGAAGCAGCAAACTATCAGGGAAGCCATATGTTTCAGAATATAACAGTGCAAACAATGTTTGGGTGCAGGAAGGGGGTCAAGGTGACCAAGGAAGAGAGGTCCTGGGCCTGGTGTTATTCCCGGAAGCCAGTGGGAAGCTGTCTGTGATCAAGCCAGATAAACAGGAAGAGATCCAGCCAAAGGCTCCAAGGTTCTGACCAACAATGAAGCCACTGTGCTAAAAAATACCCACTAATCTCATTTTTAACTGCCTATAAGCCAGCTGGCTCCCCACAAACCAATACATCCTGTGGAACTTGCATCCACACCCAGTTACTGCTGGGCTGTGGATGGTATGGAGAAGGAGAGGGAGGCCTGTGACATGCATGGAAATCCCAGATCCTTTGAGCAGACTGGGGTCACCACATCTGCACTTCCTTCCTGCCACCCTTTAAGCAGTGGTCGCCACAGGAGATGGACACTGAACACCAGTCTGCAACCCAGAGACACCTGGTCCTTACTGCAAGCAAACCACAGCATCACACAACAGCACAGCTTGTTCACACACATGCTTGTGCTCTAGCAACTAGAAGGAAATTGCCTACCAGTTCAGTGCTGACTATTGAGGGGAGAGTTGGAAGCAACACGCATGGAGTGAGTTCCCAGCACTTCCTTGCATCCCAAGCAGTTGACTGCCATGGGGCAGCCACAGAACTCCCTCTTCTGGTCACTGTGTGGTGGCTGAGCCTCCCCTGGATCTGTGTCCCATGGCGAGGTTTCCTCCTTGCTTTAAACTGGATGCGCCAGGGAAGCGAGTGCAATCCCTTCTGGTTTTGTGTACTTCTACCTGATCCTCTTTTGAAACCTCCTGAACTGCAGGGAGGCACCACTGAAAAATCTGCAACCTTCCATGGACCTCAATCCCAGAGAGCCACAATGATGCTGAACCAAGACCGCTTTGCAGCTCTGGCAGCAAGTGGTGGGATGGGAACAGGTAAGGAAAAACAGTGGGGTGGTCAAACTGGTGTATCCTCCTGTTGTCCCATGTGAATATAAACAGCCCATTAGAGCTGTCTGAGGGCCACTCTGAGGCTGCTCTATATTATGCCAGAAACTCATCAGCCCAGAGGGGTTATCCACTCACCTGTATGGCGAGGCGGTACCCCAGGAGAGATAGTCGGTGGGTCTCGGAGCTGGGCGAGGTACTATGGGCTGCTCCACGGCGGTCACATCCCCTGAGTAGGATTTGAGCAGAGAGGCGTTCTTGCTGGCCAGCATGGCCCTCTCGTTCCGACGAAACTTGGCTCTCCGGTTCTGGAACCACACCTGGAATAGGAAGTGCACAGACCCACCAATCATCACAGCCAGCTCTGCTGCGACACTCACCCTTTCACCACACCACTTCTGCCCTGCTGGGCAAGACAGAACTCTAAAAGCAGGCTGCTTTGGCATGCCTGTCATTGGAAACTCTAATGACAAGACAATCCTTATGTCATGTCTGCCCCGATAAAGCCCTTGTGTGAGGAACAGGCTCAGTGAAGTTCCTGGGGGACCAGGTCTGTCCCATGCTGTAGGCAGCAAGGCCTGGGAGTGATACACAAGACATCATGTTCCATGGTCTGCTTTGACCTTTGGAAGGTGCAGGCTTGCAAGATAAGAGCTGAGCAGCTCAAGATAATGTGAGCAGCCTGAGCACAGCGAATCCAACGTCTTGGCCTTGAATGAACCATATGAACACATATGACTGGGCAGGTGGTATGTATGGTGATCAGGCCTGGCAGTCCTCCTCAAGGCATGGCATGCTTGGGACTGCAATAAAGCATGACCCAGAAACTTGGTGACCCTAGTGTGCCACGCAGACCTCGAGGACTTCTACTGCCATACTGGAATGGCCTGATGACCTCCCCCCAGGTGAGGTGTGTCTGGATACAAGCTGTGGTGATTACCTGAACCCTGGCTTCAGTGAGGTTGACTCTGCGTGCAAGGTCTTCCCGTACAAAGGCATCGGGGTAGTGTGTCCTCTCAAAGACCCTCTCTAATGCCTGGAGCTGGCTGCTGTTGAAGGTAGTCCTGTTCCTTCTCTGCTTTCTTTTCTTCTTCTCTTCTGAATTCAGCTGATCGTCTAGGAGAGATAATTGGAGGGTGTGAAAGGCTAGAAAGCGAAGAGCCCACAGCAATGGGGTGAATAACCTCAACAGTTTCAAGACGGAAAGGGCTTAGAAAGGGGATTGCACAATTTCAACACCACACCTTAGCTGCACCGTGTTAGTCCCCATGTAAAAAGGAGCTGGAAAGCACATTGACCCCAAGCATTTATTTCCCAGCTCAACTGTGTAAGACTTGTATCAGCTCCCTCAAGCTACCCCATGCCTCAGCTTCCTTATCTCTAAAAAGAAACAAAAAAGTTCAAAATGCATCTCCCCATTCCGGACAATTCTAGAAACCTTTTCTGGCCATAAAGGATCATGAACACCCGTTCTCTTGGCTTCAAATCTCCAAGGACTACCCTTACTGGGACGTATTACAGCCCTCTGGGGTGAGCACAAGTCCTCTGCCAGCTCTTCCTGACTGAGAAGGTGTGCCCATCTCTGAGTGAGGGAAGTGCAAGGAAACAGCTATTACTCTGGGCTTAACACAGCCAAGGTAATCCTGTTCTCTGTATATAGCTCCATTTGGCTTAAATGAGGACTGCATTCTCTTATTCTCCCTTCATTCAGACCGGGAGGTATCAATTTGGGCAGAGATGGGGAGCTGTGAACAAAGAGATGTCAGACAGTGGAAATGACACGTGACTGATACGGGCCTGAACAAGAGACAAGCACAAAAGACAGTTTCACTTGTATGCTTGCAAGCCAAGGACATGGAAATACAGTCAGACAGGCATGGATAGCATTGCATTTGGGAAGCAAAAACCCAGTAAGAGAGAGACTGAGCATAAGTGCGTTGGATACTATTGACTGAGGAATGTGTGTACTGAGTTGTGCACTCTCCAGCAGGCCCCTCGCCTTGCCCGGGCCAGCAAGGTGCTGAGCAACAAACTGTGCGTCGAATAAGAGCATATATTGTTTTGTGCCTGGTTTGTATTTACTCCAGCAACAAATCAGTACATCCATACTTCTGGAGTCACGCTTATCACTACTGCCTGTGCCTATGATCACTGGAGCAACATCAGTGCTGAGATAACTATGAAATGGCTTTTCTTAGCAAATATCTGCTCTGCACCATCTCTCTTTTTTCCACTGCTGTTGCACATGCCAATGTAAAAGCAGCGATGGAGCTATCAATGCATGGGCACTCTCAGGTACTGGCAAGCAGCAAGCGATGGCTCCAGGGGTTTGAAAGCTCTTTATTAAAACAAGCTGGAGGCTGTGACACTGGTTTTGCTTCTACTCTACCTGTACCAAAGCATGTTCACTCATCACACCAGTCACAGCACAGCAAATACTTCAGTTACTGTAGGAAGCCACACTGAAGGTATCTGCTAGAAAGCAAGGCACCAGCCTACAGGAGCGCAAGGCCACTGCTGCCTTCATAAAACAGCCCCGTTCAGGCTGCAGGACTGGTATGCCATCGCCTTGCACTTGTCTTTCTTCAAGTCCTCTGGTGTGGGGGGGGGGTACCACCAAAATCATCAAGGGTTCTCATGCTTCCGCAGCCCCAGCCTTCAATGCTCCCAAGCACACTGAGCAGAGCCCCAGGTGGGCAATGTCAGCATGGTACCACTGTCTTACATGGAAAAACAGTAGTTACACCTGGGAGGATCTGAGCCAATATACATGTCAGCTTGCATTAAAGTATATTGATCATTGTATCTATACAAATGCATGTGCTAGTGAATTATATTTTAAGTTAATCACTGTGTTTCTTGGCCCAGATGACAGTCTCACCACTGAGAGCCCAAGGGCTTGATCTGCCATATACAGTTGCAGAATATCCCCTCAACGGTCATTCCTTTTGCCATATACAACTATGACATCTCATCTCTTCTCCAGGGGGTATGTTAGGCACAGGGAGAAGCTGACAAGGAAATTAAAGTCTGCAGTTGTTGTCCTCACCACCTGTTTGTGTTGCTTATCACAGCCCATCTGGTAACAGTTACTGCACCTGAATGCCTTTGGAGGAAGGCCCATCCATTTGGGAACAAAAGGACATTCCTCTTAAATTAAAGTAGGTTTTTCAAATTCCTGCAGGTTTACGGCTCCATCCCCAATCCTTCTCCAACAGCCTGATGATCCCCAGCAGACTCCCTTTCAGCCTGGGGATTCCTGGGTGCAAAAATATGTCCTCGGTTTTCTTGTATCTGAGAGGATGTGTTTGGAGACCAGTTCTTAACAGGCACGTTGAATCATAAAGCTGAGCCGGGAAGGGACCGGCAGAGGCAGAAACGTGCAAGAAAAACAAATGCACCTAGGAATCCTGGTGCATTAAAACAAGGCTACAGGTGAATCTATCCTGCTTAGGTGGTGGGAAGCGAAGTGGTGAAGCAGAGGGATGGGATTTAACCACTGCTTGTGCAGAGCACTATACATGCACTTCTACCTGCTGGGGGGGTTTAGTGCTGTCACGGGGTCCATCCCTTATACAGAAGCAGAAAAGTCCTGTGCATTCCTCCCTTGACTCATCATCTAAGCCTTTACAAAAAGGGTCAGTGCTTTCCCCTGGCTCTGCTGGTGAGCTTCGATGTAGTTGTGCTGTTGTGCACCACACAACACGGCAAACAGTGAAGAACAAGCCTCAGGGCACAATCATCCCTCTGAATGGCAGAAACACTGCAAGACCAGCTGCCATAGAGGCCAATGTCAACATGGGTGTCTGGCCTCCTTCGGAGTTACCCATTTGATGTTATTTTCTAATCTAAATCCTGCCTACATCGACTGGATGAAGAAATCTGCAAAAGCCTTTGGGACCCCTTGGGAATCCCCTCCAGGCCTTTGAAGAATCAGTTCCTGCCCAGAAGATGACACCTGGCTGGGGGGAGCATGAGCCCAAGGCTCTCTGGCCATTGCTCAGATCCTGCGTGACAGTTACACATGAGGAAGGGTGAGCACATCGCTCTGGGGAGCAAGAAGAAGGGCCAAAGCCTGTAAAATGCTGGAGAACAAGGACCCCTCCTGCCAAGCACGTTAACACAATTTGCCTGGTTTCCTTCTGGCGTACAGCGAGACACCGGTGATTCACAGCTCACCTCGTAATTACCAGACCCAAAAATAGCAGGGCCAAGAAATGGAAAGTTGCAGGCAACGGCCGCGCTGCAGTGACTCACGGTCGGGTCACCGCTGGCTAACATACCTCCAGCATCAGCTGGCACGGAGCAGGGACATGAGTCACCCCCTGTACAGGATGTAGCCGGATGGAGGTGGCTCGACAGCTAAGCACAACCTGCGACAGCAGGGATAGGATTTTGAGATCTCGTTTCACTGCACTTCTGGAACAGCATAACACAGCTAGATCCAAATGTCTACAGGAGTTACTTGAGTAGCAGGAAAAGAAAAAAAAAAAAAAAAGCTGTATTAGCCCAGAGTGCTGCTGGGTTGATCACTCCTTGCATTTTGCCATCCAGACATGCCATATGTTGATTAAAAACTGCTAACGAGGGAATGCAGACACCTAAACCCCAGGTGTCTGCAAATGTCACCTTGCTCACAGCAGTCACTGGCTGCCTTCAACATGTCAGCAGGGTTTTGGGGTTTTTTTTTCTGCCATTATTTCTTTATCAGGAAACAACACTGAACAGTGAAAAATGGTATTGCTAAATAGTGCTGACAGCACTAGTGACTGGAGACAGCAGAAACGCAGAGAAAAGGAAAACAGCTATAAAGCTTTTTAGATGGATCAGAAGTCTTTCATCAACATTCTTCTAATCAGAAATATTTTATTACAAGCAGTGTTCTCAAAAGCTGAGCTGCTTGCAAATGCATCCCCCAGAGAGACTGAAATGCACGTTCTCCTCTCAGAACCCAGTGCTGGAAAATCTGGGAATTTAATTTCAAAATCCCAATGTTTCATGTTGGGCTGGGGGATTTTGTTTCCTGTTTCCACATTTGTGTTTCCCCATGTTATTTCTACATTCACCCATGACATGCAGATCCTGGTGTCACAAACAAACGCACTTCTGGGACACACCAAAGCATTTTTAATTGCTCCTAGATGATACAGTATGTCCTATTGTTTTTCCCCTTGCTCATCTCCTCTTGCAATGAGGCAGATCCACACTTGGAGACGCTCCTTGTTGCGCAGCGGCTGCCCTAGTGTCTGTGACCATCACTGGGGTACCATCAGATGTCTGCTGTTGGGATGCCATATTGAAAATACAATGCATTATAAAGCAAAACAGAGTTGAGAACTAAATGCCTACATATAAATTACAAGATCAGTATTTTTTTTCCACCAATACTTGCAACCACAACATATTTTGGATTTCCCAGTTTGCAGGAATGCTTGTGCATACTTGCTTTCATTCCAGGTCAGAACAAGAACTAATTTCCAGATGGGATTTGCATTGTGTGGGCAGTTTAGAAAAGTTTTGATCTGTTCTATTAAGTCCATAACCAGCTATTATAGTACATTAATTGGATCTGAACTGAAAGTAAACAATTGGATTTAATTGAGGGACAGAGACATTTAACCACAATATCATATATAGTAAGGCAGGAAAGATTTGTCACACCAGTTACATAAACTGTAAACCGAGAAAGGATTCCAGGAAGAAAATAAGGAATCACATTATAATCATAGCCTTCAAAATAAGAAGTTACTGCTAAAGTTTGGACACAGATTAAAGAGAAAACAAGACAAATTATTTCATGGGAAAAAAAAATCTAGAAACTAAAAACTCTTTTAAAATAAAAAAAATCCTGCAAGCCAAAAAAAGATAAAGTTTTATTCAGAGTAGTGGAGAAAGAAATTAAAAAGGAGTCTAGAAAGGAGAGGACCCAGTTTTTTATTGGGTTTAAAGTTAAATTTTAAGAAGCTTGAGTAGAAATATTTCCATAGGTCCCCCCTGGCTCCGGGCAGACTCCTCTCCCCAACACCAGCCATCCAGACAGTTACATCCCTTTGTAGGCTCGTTTCAGTTTTATTCGTGCTCTACTTTACTTTCAATTCATTATATCCCTCCAAAGTATCACAACTCTCTGGGTGCAGGGCAGCTTTGTCAACTTACATCGTAAAAACGAAAACACAAACCCCAAACCCAAAAGGTTTAATCAAAGCTAAAACAAGGCACCAGGAAGGGGAGTGGGAAGCAGGGACAGGAACATACAAAATCCACCTGATAAAAAAGCCCTGCCCCAACTGATTTGAGACAGGTCTCAAGTGATTTTCCACTCATGCAGGATGCTGGAGACGAGCTAGTGTGCCGCAGAACGGGGCTGCCTACAGGCAGGGGGTCCCACCACCATCGCTTGCATGCAGACGAGATTGCACCTCATCTAAACCAGCTGACAGACACCAACAGAGCTCGGCGCCCTGCCTGGCCAGAACAAAGTTCACTTTCCAGCCTGAAAACATCGCTTTGGCAGAAAATGGGGGAAAGCCTCACACCTCTATTTTCCCTCAGCTTGTTTTCTGCGTCTTTGATCAGGCTGGATGGCCAGGTCAATCACTGGTTTTGCAGCTTCCTTTCCTGAGCATCGCCTGGAGGGGCCCCACTCCTCTGGGCAGCAGGAGCCCATCGCCCAGCAGCATCCGTCCTCTTCACCAGATGTGAGCAGGGACCGAAGAGGGGCAAAGGCACCCACACGGATAAGATTTTGTGCTTGAAGCTGCATGAATTATCTTTCTAAAAGCTCCCAGGAGAGAATGAACTTAGGTTTATATGTATTTCCGTGCATGAAAAGTATTTTCAAATGGAAATAAGGTTTAACTTCAGGGTACGCAAATGCTACACAGAGAAGTTATAATTACCCTACACCAGACATCACAAATGTGGGCAATATGGAATGAAGATGATGCTTATAAGGAAACTAAATATGTTAAGGTAGGAAATGCCTATTAAGTCACGTACTGAAGCTAGCCCTGATGAGCAGCGATACCAAGCCCAGCTGTACAACCGCGATAACAGCAGGTTTGTGTTTGTGATTACAGGTCAGACTAGAGAGATCTCTGAACTATCATTTCTTCCCCCATTACACGACCCCGGCTGAGCTTTTTTCTAACCTTTGCTGTTTACTTTGGTTTTTTTCTGCACCATCTGTGTACAAGACCTCAAATTATTTCAATTACACAGAAAATTCAAGTATCTGAAGTTCCTGTCTTGTTAAGATCACAGGAACACAGAAAAAAAAGAAAGAAAACAACTAAACAGATGCTATATTTCTTTCAAAAGCCTTCGCTTTTGATTATCTCGTAAACTAATCAGGTTCAATCTTTGCAAATAAAAAATGAGTTATTTTGTGCATGAGCATGGAACTTCAGAAAGGCGATACTGAATTTTTCATACAAAATCCGAGTTTTAATATTAAATGGAAAAGCGTGAGTATTTTCAGCGTTACCCGCGGGACTACAGCAGTTCCTCTCCAAAGTGTCTGCAATGTGGAACCTATCAGGATAATTTTTAGCTGACCGCATACAAACAATTACATATCATTACAGAGCTGTGAATAGCTTTTGCATGGATAGCGTGCCTATGGTCTCCCATTGCACTCAGCTCTGCCTGCCAGACTACGGGAACTCACTGAGGTCCTGTACAACCACGGCTTCACCAGGGCTGACAGCGAAACCCTCGCTGTCCTCCGCCAGGACAGGCGCTCAAGCAGAGGACACCCTGCCTGCACCGTGGCCAAAAGGGGCATTTCCATGTGGGTTTCAAGGCACAGCACCACCTGGTGACTCTTGCCCACCAGGAAAAAGGTCTTGGGGTTGTGGCCTTCCTGATGGAGAGTGTGTAGACACCTCTAAGCTCCTGAAAACAAGTTTCTAGCACGCAAACAATCTTTACTCAGACTTACCAGGCACTGCAGGGACCTGAGTGCAGAGGCATCCCCTGTGCTCTGCTCTGCACCTTTGGGGGTCTGCAGAGCTGGGGATCCAGTCCCCCTGCAACCCCTACCTGCTCTGCTCCTGGCCCACAGCATGAATTCTTCCCTAGCAGCTAAAAGCCCTACCCTACAGCGAATACAAGGCAAAACTCCTTTTCAGGGTGGTTTCAGCTCTGGTGCTCTGCCTCTCATCTGGTGGGAACCTGCAGTGCACGTGGGCAGTTATAGTGGCTAAGATGTGCATCCTCCCTAACAACATCTATGTTCCTGCTTGCTGTAGTTGACAGAAGAGATATTAAAAAAAAATAAGTAAACACGATCCAATGGAAAACCAGACAGTCTCCCTGGAAAAACATGACATTAAGTGTTAATTACTGGGAGAACAATATTTGCGAGGGCAAAAGTATACCTCCTTCTCCAGAAATTGATACAAAGCCACTGAAAGTCCCCCTAGGTCCCACAGACCAGTCTGAGTTCTGCTGTAACAGCTCTGCTTTTATATTCGCTGGGGTTTTCCTTCTGGGCATCCTACAGCTCATAAGGCACATGGCTTAGTCCTGCTCTTCTAACAAGCCTTTCCGCTGGGTCTTGGGGTCAGAGTGTTCCCATAATACAATAAGTGCTGTATGGATCTCATAAGCTCCAAGGCACAGTATGTTATGCATTTGGAATTCCTTGTATGCTTTTATACTTTGTTTTACATATTGTAATTTTTATATGCATTACCACATTGATCCTTGGAAAATTAATTTAAAAAAAATATAATCAAAAGCAAACACATATTTTAAAAGCCTGCCAGCGGCAAATCATGTTCTGTGAGACTGCACTTTGTAACTGACAAAGAAACCAAACCACCAGACCGTGGCAGCAATCCAGCAGGGTGGATTTACCAGGCTCGGGAGGGGACAGGATCCAAGGGGGCTGTAGTCCCCCCCAAGTCCCTCATTAGGGTAGCCTGATGCCGCAAAAGCATTGGACCCATGACAGAGGAGCAGAAATGCAATCACACAGCTCCGCCAGCCAAACTCCATGACCATACCCGAAGGTATTATATCTGAAACGGGTCTGTGCTTCCCAGAGCAGCACTCCTTTGTGATGACGTCCAGCCGCTGGTGCCAGTATGACCACCAGACCTTCCCTGGAGAGCTGGAGCACCTCAGCCTTCACAGACACTTCCTTATTCTTGGGTAAGACCTGGGATCAGTGTGTTTGGCAGCACTGAACACGTGTAAAGTCGCAGCTTTGCAAGGTCAGGAGAATGACTTCCAACGCCTACATCCTCTTCCCCCCAGCTCCCCTTCCCATGCCATGTGTCCTGATTTTCATTTTAGGAACAGCATTCATGCAGCCAAGATCAAACTTCCTAACCTCCGCCCCGCTCCATTGGTATTTTCTCATTTCCAAAGCTGCCTCTCTACACTCTTGGCCCCTTCCCTGCTCTATTTCATTCCAGATAACATCTTTCTCCTCTCCTTTCCAGCATCCTTTCTTGTCCTTTCTACAAAGGCTTGAAAAGCCAAGTTGTGTAACACTACCCCTTTTAACTCTATCATGCACACAGTGTATATCCAAACCAGCACAACTGCTGAGAGTATTCTTAAGAGTCACCGCTGCTCTTCACTTGACCGTGTAGCAAGGATTTCCCTTGCAGAAGCAGACTGGTGCACCAGGAAAGTGCCAGTATCCACGTCCACCTGGATACCACCAGCTGTGGTATCCACGACAGTGGCAACAACTGTCGTGACAATTAGGCAAGGACAGGTTATTAATCTATTTTCCACGCTCATTTTCTCCTGCAGTGAGCTCCATAGGGTTACACGTTAATCAAAAGACATAGAGTATTATTTCCACCTGCTTTCTTGTTGTATTTACCTGGTGTCCCCTTTCTCTTTATGTACAGAAGTGTCCTATAGCTGGACATGAATCACCAACAGATGTCACCTATGCC
Organism: Phalacrocorax carbo; assembly: GCF_963921805.1. Lineage (NCBI taxonomy): Eukaryota > Metazoa > Chordata > Aves > Suliformes > Phalacrocoracidae > Phalacrocorax > Phalacrocorax carbo. The sequence continues at coordinate 34,457,004 of NC_087518.1, read as the reverse complement.
CCAGGTTTCACGGACCGATATGCCCATTGACACCAAGCTGCTGGGACAAGACTTTAACAAAAAAATGTAGAAGGTGTTAAGGAGGCTCCCGCGCTGTAGGGACCAAGTGTGGGGTGGATTTTGATTCCTTCCACAGGAAGGAGACCTTAGGAGAGAGCAAAAACGATGCAGTACTGGTGCTTGGCCCAGGGGTTAATGGGGTGTACTGGAGCCAGGAGCACAACACAGACAATACTACGGGTGCTCCAGCCCTTCAGGAAGGTACGCTTCAGTCTTTTCAAGGTCTCTCCAGCCCTCAGAGTAGTCCCGGAGACCAAAATAGATGGAAACCACTTCCACCCTCTTCTGATGGCCACAGATTCAGAGGGTTGAACCTCCCTGTTAGTAGTCATGCGAAAGGATGCATCAGCCAGAAGTCACAAAGTGCGGACTAGCAGTCCCCCTCCCACTGCACAGCCACCTGAACTCTGGACAACACTACTTTTACTAAATTTTCTCTTTATTTAAAAAAGAAGTGGCAAAAAATCCTCATGAACTTTAGCTAGAAAAACTTTATATGGGGGAAAATCAGAGATAATTTTGTAAGAAACAGAGAAGTGTAAAGGAAAAAAAGGGGGGGGAGAAGAAGGAAAAAAGGAAAAAGGGGAAAGGGGAAAAAGGGGAAACAAGGGAGAAAAAGGGGGGAAGGAGGAAGAAGGAGGAAAAAGGAGGAAGAAGGGGGAAAAGGGGGAAAAGGGGGGGGAAGGGGGAAGAAGGAGGGAAAAGAGGGAAAAGGGGGGGAAAGGGGGGGAAAAGGGGGGGAAAACAGGGGAAAAGGGGGGAAAGGGGGGGGAAGGGGGGAAGGGAAAAAAGAGAAAAAAGAAAATTAAAAAAAGAAAAACGGAAAAAAAGAAAAAAGGGAAAAAAAAAGAGAGAGGAGAAAGAAAAATATTTTGCCATGATAGAAAAGGCCCGCTTCGGGGGGGATTTTTTTTCAGCCTATATACACGTTGCAGATTAACCACTTGGCATTTCAGGCCTTTCAACTGGCTCATTTCCAACTGCTGTGGCAGCCGCAAGAGTCTGCAAACGTTACCCAGCAATCTCCCGCCCGCACCGGGAAAGACTGACTCAAGCTGCCCGGCTTCATGAATGTCTCCGCTTGTTCAGGTCCCCACGGAGGCCCACTGTGCTGCTGAGAAGTGCCATTATTAAACATACCCATCTCAACTGGATCTGGAAATCAACTTGGACGTGTTTTTTTGGTACGTGGGACTCGCGCGAGCAGACAGACAATGACCAGTGGGATGCGTACGCCAGCTGGCCCCACCGGGAAGCAGAAACACTGTTCTCAATGGATATTTCATCTGTTTATTGTTGAAATATCCAGGACTGCAAACTGCATGGCACAGAATGACTGTGCCGGGACCACGGGGCGCCACGGTCCAGGAGAAGGGGAAGTGCAAACCACAGCGGGAACATCAAAACCGGCTCTCCAAAGGCTGCACTCCCCTTTCATTACCATCCAAGAACAAATATGTTTCAACCAAATCAGACCACTACTGCCATTGCCCCTACCAAGCAAATTGGACCAGAGGTGCTGCAGAGCTTCACTTAGAAATCCAGACTTTGACCGCTAATGCATTTTATGGGTCCCTCTTGATCACAACTGGAAAAACAACGGCATCTGAGATCCAGAAGTAAAAGAACTTGAGCCTGGCTGTCAGCATCCAGCCCACCTGCCTCTTCCAAGGGCTGAGCATCCTGACCTGGAGCGTGCTCCTCGAGTGGGGGATAAAGGACCTTTACATCCTGTATCGCTACATGAGGCAAAGGGATTGGAGCATGCAGGGCCATTTCAAAACAACTCTTTCTCTTTCCCAGGTCCATAGTGAAAACGTGCTCTTCTAAGGCCAGGAGACAGGGAGGAGGGACAAGGCTGTTGCTGGGCTCTGGGGTCTTTTTGCTGGACACAGGAATATTCAGCAAAACACGAGGGCGGATGGGATGGACCACGGGCTCCAGTGTGCTCTGTGCCCCAGCTCAACGGGATGCGAAGGAAAATCAGGCTCAGATCCACCTCCATCCTTAGCCTCTCCTGGATGGCAAATGCATTTCACATTAGCTAATAAATTGCTACATCTTATGTTTCTTAGCCTGCTGGAATGATGAATATTTTGGAATGTATTTTGAATGGTTCCCTGCCAGAGTTGAACAATCATCTAGAGATTTTAAATCAAAAGGCTGAAATATGGAAACCTCTGTATTTCCACAAAGTTCACTGCAGTTTGAAAAGCACAAGTCCCAGCAGAGAAGGCAGAATAATGATTGTCAGAGCCCCTGCGAATTGGGGCAAATGAGCGATATATTGGAAATGACAATTTCTAATACAGAGTAATAATCTTTGCCTCCAGGTGATGAATATATTACAGGATATCTGCTGATTGCTGCCCTTAATCTGGCTGAAATGTCAGATACTCTAACCTGGAGGATCAGACAATTTAGGGGACCTGTATGGATATGCACGATATCTCAGCCACAAAGCACTGCTTTCGGTCTGGTTCAGGGCTAGCAGATGAATGCTGCCATTCTAGCACAATTTAACAGAATTTAAGGCTTTTTAAAGGCTCTAGCAAATTAATTACATCCATTGCCAGACTAGGCACATCCTCACCTAACAGAGGAGTATCTCGAAGATACTCAAAAGATTTGATGGCTCACCCAAGGTAGCACAGTTGGAGAAACATGACTATGCACCCACGCTGTACCCCGTGCTCCTGCTCCAAGAGCCGCATCCCGCCAGCTGCGGGAGCCCAGATCAGTTCAGCAGACACCTGGTCACCATGCAACAAGGGCTGAGCAAGCTCAGCATAACCCTAAAGCTTGGATGCAAAGTCTCCATCGATAAAGCAGACCAGTAAGTGGTCTTGTCTCATCAGAGCAACCACAGATGGAGCAGGTCCAGGAAATAAGCTTCTCTCTCCCCCGTGGAGATGGGCCGTCTAGACACATTGGCAAAGCCACGCTGCCGAGTTTGCAGTGCTGCATCCTTCTTGTATACAGCCTGTCAAATACAGCAAATTCCTGTCCCCCAGCCTGTTAGCATGGGCATATTTTCAAACTTCCTAGTGTCAGTCACATCCAGAAATGCCAATTAGGTTTAATGAGAAATTTTTAAACAGAAGATTTTTTTCTCTAGGAAAACATAATTTTTTGATCAACCCTCTGGCAAAATCATTTGCTGGTTATTTCATTATGTCCATTTTAACTAACAATTAGAGTAAAAATAAAAAAAAAGTTGAGTACAAAGTACTTTTAAGCCAAAAACTCTGATATTTGAATATGAATTGCAATTGAAATTGTGGGGGGAAAAAATATTTCTCCAAATAATAAAAAACTATTGAACCAAACCTATGGGAGACAGTTGATGTTTTTCACTAGAAAAGCAATGATGTTTGAGGATATTTAGAGAAAGCATGCCTAGCCTCAAGGCCACATTCAACACAGTAGGTACATGTAGGTTTAAAACTCTTCCCCCCTCCAATGACTCCTGGTGAAGCGCAGAGTGAGGGATTTTGCTCCAGATAAAAGTCCTCCTGAAATCAGTATATGACCTTCCACCAGATTCAAGTTCATGGGAATCATTAGCGTATATTATACAGACTTCTCCATCGTCAGAGGTCCTTAAAAAGAGCTAGAGGAACAAGTGTCAGGACTAGCGTAGGTCAAACAGCATGTGCAAATTTGATCTTGCCCTGGGGGAAAGGAGGACTGATGACATGACTTCATCAGGTCTCTGCCAGACTCATGACCCTGAAGCCCACACCATGTGCCATGCTCTCGATTGAAGCCGTATTTGGGGAAAGAGCTTTGGGAGATGGCAACAAAACCAGCACAAAAGCAAAGCTGGGGACAGCAGATAGAGGAGCAGGGTGGGATTTGGCAGCCAGGGAAACTCCCTGGCTCCAGCTTTCTAAACGACTGTAAGCAAGCCAGTCTGTGCCTCCGTTTCCTTCCTTGCTTCACCTTGCCCATCTGTTTAGACATCCCACTCTTGGAGGATGTGTTGTGCCACTCTCTTTGCTCATAACCCATCTAGTAGTCCCATACTTACAGAGGTGCAGACAAAAAGCAGACCACTTCAAAATAAACCAGAAGTGGGATGCGTTCACATTACAACTGTGTCATTCATGCTGTTGAGTTTCACAGCACAAAGAATAAATTAACAGCAAGTAATTAAAACACTTTCAGTATATGGTATGAAGGTACACAGCAACTATTTCATTCCAGTTGCGTATGCAAATGCTAGTTAGTGTATTTGTGAATATTGCAGACCGCGTTTCCTAGCTATCATCAGTGCTAACAGTGAGGATCCACATCGATGCTGGCTCTGCTCTTAACCCTTTGCAGAAAAACTGCTGGTTTTGATTCATAAATGAAGGCAGATAGACTTATTTCAGGTTAGGGGCTCCACAGCTAGAAAGCTCAAGAGCCTTCCGCTTCACTTGGGAAATCTCCACCAACCAGCCTCTCTGGTCACAGAAGCAAGTGTGCAGGTTATTCCCTGTCAGAGGTGGCTTCCTTCCTTCTCTTCCTCATGCAGCTCTCTATACACCTCCCACAAAGGGGTACCAGGGATGGACACCATGGCTCAGGCTGAACACCCTCTCCTGCCAGCCTCGGGTCCCAGGACATGTGCTGGAAGCGCCGGCAGAAATGCTGAGCTGGGACTGGTAAGCAGCTGTGAGCAGCCAGACATGAAGCTCCTGGCCATGGGCCATCGCCAGGCCACATCCCTGCAGGCACATCCCTCTGACCAGCCCCAGGCCACTCACACCAGCTTTTCAGGCCCCTCCTTGGTCACAGAAATTGCATTCAAATGGAAAGACTGAGATCCCAGCATGGGAATCCAGTGTCCTAATATGCTAACAACTGTACCTGCAGCCTGGTCAGAACCTGGATCTTCTGAGATGGGTCAGCTGGGAACGCCCTTCAACTTTGGGCACGAGGGACAACTTAGAGAGCGGTGCTGGGTGGAACGAAACATACCGCATGCAGATCCTGGAACATACATATTGCTATGCAAAGACCACTGCCACGCAACGTGGTGCAACAAAGATCTGAGCGCCCAAAGAGCCACAAACCAGCTCAGAGACAACTAAAGCAGAACAGTCTGGTCTTGAAATAGGTCCTCTTTTTCTTTTAAGCACAGTTCATTAAATGTTTGCTGGAAAAACAGAAAAGCATTTTCCACAGAGAAGAGGACATCCAAGAAAAGCCCTTTCGGACATAAATTGGCAAGAGGCTCCCAAGCATTTATCTTCAGTATAGAATGTGCTCTGTCAGGAGGGCTGTAACTAACAATACACTGAAAAACATGCCACAGACTTCCACTGTATTTTACTTGGCGCTAAGGGGTTATTCCTCAGCACAAAGTATTTGCAACTGGCATTGGTTAAACAAGAAATTACAACCTTCAAAAGACCTATTTAGTGTCAGCTGCAGAAAGTACAGAATTTGCCATCGGCTTCGATGACAACAGATTATGCCCCATAAAACACTGCAAACACACTCGGCTACAATGCTCGGCGCGAGCTGCCAGTTCAGCGGGGGGGACTGGGGACTCAACGCTTCCTGCCCCTTCTCGGGACACTGCCGCCTGGTTCAGGACTGGTGACACCCCTCTCCCTGACCCTCCGGCTCACGTGCCTGCCAAGTTCAGCCACAGGGCTCGAGACATGGCAAGCTGATTTCTGCAACAGCCTTGCAAAGCCAACGGGCAGCCAGCAGAGGTGGGCTTGTGCTGGCTCTAGCCAGCAAAGAACCCCTGAGCCACACAGCAGTATCTTCTGCCATTTGGAGCAAAATACCCCAAGCTTGTTAGCCCCACAGTTCATTAGTGCTAAGGAGGAATAAGAGGGAAGTGTCTCATTATCTCTGTGCTGGATGTTCAGCTGGGACAGACTGAAGTCAACTGCATGGAGTCAAGAGGGCATGGAACCCAATGAACGGGTTACTTGGCTCTGTGCCTAAGGTGGTGATTTGGGAGCTCCATCACCTCCTGATCCTACGCAGCTCAGCTACATCCCGGGATGAGAGACAGCTGTGCTGCCCCTGTCCTATGGGATTATTTCCACCTCTCCGAGGTGAGGAAAGAGCTCTGCCAGCAAACTCCCCAGGCCCTCAAACCTCTTTCCACTCTGGCTTGCTGAGCACTCCAGAAAAGCAAACCTCAGAGTCAGGAAACCTTCCTGGTGGTTGCTCAGGACAAGCGCCGTGTCCATGCAGGAGTGCACGCGGAAGCGCTCTGCGGAGAGTGTGTACACCTGGGGAAGGAAAAGACCATCACCCAGCCCCCTGCACTGGGATGGTGCTATCTCAAGTTAACCTGGAAAAAGCAATGGAGATTCTCGGTCCAGAAACAATCACAACCACTGCTCAGAGTGGGCTCTGGAGAGGTCAGCCTGAGCTGGGTTTTCCTGCTGCAAACCCTGAGCCTGCTCAGGGAGCTGTAAAACACTCCTGTCCCCGTGCTCTGCAACAACTTTACCGTTTCCTTCCCCAGCTGAAGTCAGAGAGGTGCAGCTACAACAGACCTACAAAGACACGGGTTTATTGGGCAAAGACCCTTTGTTTACCTTGCCCTGGTAGGATATTTAACCATTCAGGAGGCTTGTGCAGCAACAACAAAAATGAAAGGGGGAAAGGAGATTTTTTGCACATAGCTGCAGCCTGCGGCAGGCAGCCTACCCCATGTTAGCACGCACTGCTCCAGCACTTGTAAAGCTCAGACGCCTGCACAGCATCTGCAGCCTTTGAGTTAACCCCTGCTCCCGCAAGCCCAGGAACTGGCTTGAAATGAAGTGTGTCTGTGAGTCTGTACTGGGCTGGGGGAGAAGGGATGGATTTGTCTTGGCTATGTCACCCAGCATTGTTTGTGTACAGCAGGAGCAACCTAAACACCACCAACCTAAAGATTCAGGGACCATAAGTTGGACTCTCCCAGAATCACACAATTGCCTCCATAGGAGACCAGCATTGAGACAAGCTCCAGACAGACTATGCCTTCTCTTGGTGCATCCTCTGGTTTCTTTTAACCTCAAAGCTGGCTGAGTCTCATCCTTCTGACTTATACGCACTACCAGAGATGTACTTTTTTTTCAACCCCAGGTTTTTGCATGACCCCAGAATCTGGAGCTTAAAAAAAAAAAAAAGAACTAAGAGCCACAGGACTTCAAGGAGTCACAGCAATGCTGAGACCAGACTTTGGTCCCACTGTACTGGCATGGCACATTTGGGCGGTAAGCAACAGTTCTCCCATAAAGGCTTCAGGCACTCAGTAGCGAGCCAGGCAAAAGCTGGCATCCTGGTAGTAAAGGTCTACCTTTGGGCCAGTTGGCCCAATTTTAAAAGCTGAAGTGTGGCAGCTAAACCCCTGTGCAGAGCCCTTTCATGCTCAAGCCACTTGCAGTCAGACGCCTAACTACAGGCTGAAATGCCCAACTTGAGGCAACCGCACGGGAAAATCTTGGCCATTTCCCACTCCAGATGTCAGATGGCATTTTCAACAGGGCAGACCCTGGAGTCCTCTCCTAGCTTTTTGTCGGGGAAAAAAAAGGTCTTTGACATTTACTCTCCATACACAGAGACTCAGAGGGAGACCAAGCTAACATTGTCAAATGATTGTATTGGAATCATGTTTTGTTTCCCAACCTCTGACGGGAAGAAGCGTATCAAACCGCATGTCATCTGCTGCCACAGGCTCGTTCCTGAGTAAGCGCCTGCCGAATTCACAGTGGATGCAGGGACCACTCCCAGCTTAGACACTGATTTTACTTCGTGGATAGTTTAAGTGCCCCTCGTGAATAGAGACATTTTCCTGAATCAAAAGCAAGAGGAAGAAAAATCCAAGTCTTCACATAAATTAAACCCAAGTAATATTTCGACCAAATCTGTGCCCAGCGTTAGAAGGATTGCAGGAGTGGGAGATGAAAAGCTCCTTTTAAGCTGGAGAATTCATTCCCTCATCCCTGATGAAGGACGAATGGGTTACTAAAACAAATATTATATTTCATTCTGGCTAACAGCACTCTGATCTTGCCTTACATGAATGGGGGGAGGCAAAAGCACACACAGTGATTATCATTTATGCACAGATGACTTCAAGTCCTTTTGCTTGCTGAGCCTGGGCTGTGAAATGACATATAGGTTTCTGCCACAAACCTCTTCTGTTGCTCAGGCGTTTATTTTGCAGTTGCTCTTGCAGTTTTATCACATCTATCATCCTGCACAGAGGTAATAAAATACTAAAACTCCTCACCCCTGGGCACAGGCTATATCTTTCCCTGGTTACCTGCCAGTCTATGGCCAAAGTCGGAGTCCCAGCTTCACTGCCTGCCTTGGGAAACCCGCTGCTGAACTCACCCAGAGCCATGTCCAGAGAGAGTGGTGCCCCTATCCATACATCTGCCCTGTAGCTCCACCACCTCTGGTTGAAACAGGCCAGGCTGCCCCAACACAGTGTTGAATCTCTGCAACTGCCCAGACAGGTCTGGGGTATCCTTTCCCATCCCCCGGTCCCTGGTACCCAAGCTTTCAGATACAGCCGGTCACCAAAAGCTCCCCATGCCTCCAGTATTCACACAGAAAGGGCTTCAACTTCTCTCAAACCATTAGAGAAAATGAGCCTGAGAAATTTCAAGGCTTGAAACCCAAGCGCTTCAAAAAGTTACTGCCGACAATAACGACAAGGGTAATACCTCCTGTGTTTGCTAGAGCAGAGAGTGCATTTGCAGGGCAGAGATGCTGCCCTCTGGCTATTAGGTCTCCTGCTGTGGGTCTTGCCTTAAACTGAAAAATAAAAGTGGGAAAGGTTGTCGGAAAAACCCCATCGAAGATGTCTTCCCCTCTCCCTGCTCTCCCTCCTCCTTGCTCCCTGTCACGGTTGAGTTCAAGGCAGCCTGTGCCTCACTCAGAGCGCTGCTTGCCACGTTGGAGCAAAGCAAGTTGCAGACGGGCCTCGGCCCTTTGAAGCAGCCACAACAGAGAGGACATCCTCTCTCGAGGGACATGCCGTGTGGGGCTGGCCCAGCCACCAGGACAGCAAAGCCAACACGCAACATGTAGCAGGAGAGGGGCAGAGACGGAGAGGAAGCTGCAGGCCAGAGCTTGCACCAGCCTTCTGCAGGAGCTGGGTACCCGGGGAGGAGACTGTGTCCTTGGATAGGCTGCTCTGGGCACCAAACCCCTTGGAGATGTCTTCCAAAAGGGCAGGCCAGCTTCCCCAGCTGGTTTCAGCTGGGTTTCTGGAGAAATTGCTTACAACACAACACGCTCTTTGCCTCTGATCCCTCTGGCAGTTTTTTGAGTTGTCGGCCAATTTCAACCAGTACTTGACAATTTGAACATGAACTGCAAAGATAACAGCTCTTACAATTTTCTTGAAAACGCAGTGGCTCAGTAAAAGGAAAGAGGCATTATTAATGCTTGTGAGAGACTGGGCAGCTGGTTGAGCCCAAGACACTCAAGAATCCAGACCAGAGCGCATTGCTGCTCTGCCAAAGTAAAGGGAAACCCCAGCAGAGCTCAGCCCCGATTGCTCCGTGGGCATCCCAGCCTGGAGGTGCGCAGCAGTAGGAGCGTTATTGCCAATGGCTGCCTCCTTCACATCACACCCCCTCGCCTTCTTCAGCGAGACCAGAGCTGGAAGAGGCTGAAACTCAGGACTGGCTGCCCAAGCCCCAGGTTTCAGTACAGCTGCGTCAGTCTTTTTAACTCTTAAACCAGGAGAACGCAGGGACCAAGGCGGTGGGGAGCACAGCGCCGACCGCATCCGTGTGCCCTGCGCAGGGAGGGTGAGCAGCCCATGCTCCTGCGGGACCCGGGCCACACCACACCATCCACCCGTGTTTCCCTCCCCTTTTCCGCTGCCACAGCCCTTTCTGTGGGCTCGGACCAGTAGATGGCACCAGAATAACAGAAAAGCCCCTCCGGTTCTGCCCTCCGCATCTCTCCAAATCCTCCCGTAGCAGCGTCACTCCCCGAAAGCAACCGGTAACGGGCAGCAATGGCTTTCGGCTCTCTACTTTAAAAGCCTGTTTGGAGCTGACCTGAACAGGACTTCTAAAAGTTTTAGCAAACAAATTCAGGAGAGGAAAAAAAAAAGGTGGTTTCTTTCCGTTTTGAGGCTTATAAGATCTTTTTTTCCCCCTCAACATAGGTGCTGCTTTTAAATGAAAAATAGAATCAAAGTATTTACCCAAAGCATCTGCTTTCTCCGTAATTATTTTAATTTGGAGGAGGATCCCCCCTCCAGCTAGAACCAATGGAAATTTCCTGTGTGCTGCAGTTGAACAGAATCTGCATTTCTCAATGCAGAAGCAATTCACCCAAGAAGTGACTGGATACATATTTAGGTAGGAAGGTGCCCTTCTCTTTGGTGTTGTGACTTCTGACGTTATTAAAGGAATGTCTAGTACTTCCTCCCAAGCAACTTCTGCTATTAGCAGAATGACAACATCCTTGATGTGTTGGGTTTAGCGTCCTCTCAACCCTCTCAAAACAAGCAACAGGACCAGCTTGGGTGGGGGTGGGCATTTCCCCGGGGAGGTACCTGCCTCGCTCTTTCATGCCACGCGTGCAAGCATTTTTCTCTTTACAAAGAGGCTGCCCTAAAGCAGCATTAACAGTCAAGGGAACGGCCTGCAACAAAATCCAGCCACACCACGGCCAGTTTAGGATGACTCTATCCACATCCACGCCTTGCGGAGTACTGATCAGAGCAGAGGACAGCTGCATGTTCAGAAGGAGGACTTGGGCAAAGATGACGGTGGCCTCCAGGGATGCTCGCTGCAGCGTGGGCAGGACTCCCCCAGTCCCCTGCTCGGCTGCGAAGCACAATGAGGTGTACCTGAGCACTGCACAGTGATGCTGAACACCCTGGAGCTGCGGCCATGGGTCTGCCTTGGGGAGGTTTAATGTGCTCATGGATTTTTTTCAGAAGCTTGAATCCTGCCTGATGTCAATCTGGGACAAATTCAGAGACCTTCTGACTTATCACACCTGGGACTGAATTTGTGGCTCAGCCTATCAAAGTTTTAAGAGGAGTTTGATTATTTTGACCTTTTCCCCCCATCCTGACTATTAATCATACCGAAGCAAAGTGTAATTCCTCCAAACCAAACTATTTGGCAAACCGTTTCTCTGCACATTTTTTACTTAACAGCCCTTCTAGGAACAGAGCACATTTGGAAACCTCTGCGCTTCCATCCTCCTTGGACAACAGTGTGTGCAAAAGCACGTGGCCATAAGCACTGAGCATCAGTGCTGGGAAATGCCCAGCCTAGTGTGGTGGAGGAAGGCTCCCGTCCCTGTGGGCTCAGTGGCAGAGCAAAGGGCCAGCCATGAGGGCTTCGTGCTACGAATGCTCCTGGGGGAGCCACCTTTCTGTGGCTCGTTGGCCATTCCTGGTTTCAGCAGGCTCCTCCCTGGCTGGCAACAAGCTAACACAAAACGGAGCGCAGATGCAGGAGGCAAAAGATGGCTCTAACAATTGTGGCCCACCCTATCGATTTGGAACCCCTCTGACCTGCGAGGATGCTGAGCATATTTATCCCCCTCCCCACCATTGATTAGATTTGCAGCTCTCCTAGTTTTCCTCATTTTACCCACAGTCAGAAGCATTGCAATTACAAGAGACACCATTCACATAGACTCTCAACCTGGCCAGAAATACCAGAGATCTCATGCAATAGCCTGTTTTCTTCAGAGCTGCAAGTAAGCTCAGAAGAGGTCCCAAAATACGAGAGCAGGTTGGACTCTTTCTGTGTCTGATGTTCACCCTTTGTAGCTCTGCAGAGGTTTTCCTATCTCTGCTATTCCTAACAGCAGGATTTTGCAGAGGGGATTGTCCTATAAATGAGTGTGGCAGCTGGTTCACATAAGGGCTGGAGTTACGATCAGAGATGAGGACATTGCTTTTCTTTTGTGTTTCTCACTATGTTTTGGTTCAAACCTGTAAACAGACTCACACTGAGTGGATCTGCATTCTCCATCTGGTCCTGTGATCCAATTTCCTGGCAGGAATATCCCTGACATCAAATTGTGCAGGAATGCTGCAGCGCGTCCATCCGTCCCACGGCCAGAGCCGAGCTATTCAGTTTGCCGGTTTCTGTACAAGACCCAGCCATGGCGTTTCACCCAGTTACCCTGCTAGTGAAACCAATAAGCAGCTCTTCAAAAAGGACTTCCAGACATTCATGGATGGAGAAGCAAATGCTCTCCTTCACAGTTATTTCTAGTGGTTACATTGCATCTTACAGTTAAAAAAAGGCATGTTTTCTACCTCCTTTGAATGCATGTCTGGCTTTTGCTCCCAGGCACTGGCTCTTGTTCTACCTTTCTCTGATGGATTAAGGAGGAGGAAAAAAAAACAGACCTCTTCCTAGAGAGTCACAGACATGGGGATTAAGATCCATCATCACAAGTGTCTGGAATGACTCCTGGCATTGCACAGCCTGAGAGGGACAGTGATTTGTCACACAAGCAAAACGGCTCCCACTTGGAGTGGAGACTGGGGAAGCAGAGCAGAGAATAAAGGCCTTCTGAGGAAGCCTGGAGAGCAGTGCCGTAGCTGTAGCAAGAGGGACTGGGGGATCCCAGCACCACTGCCAGCAAGAAAATCAGAACTCAGCAGCCGCCTCTGCACAGTGTGCTCTGACCCTCTGAGAACAAGGCGTCCTCTTCACTTTCTCGCTGTAACCTCCTCCAGGCACAGACTTTCTCTGGCTGGAGGAGCACACAGCTTTCACAAAGGCAGACACGAATCTGCCCAGACTGATGAAGGGCAGCTTTTCGGGGTGCTTTTCTTGCTACTCACAGACTAGTTTGTCTTTTCAATCACACCAGCTACTTCCAGCCCAGAATGCCTAAGCCAAAAGGCACTTCTAGGAAATCTGTTGCCTGGTTTCCCAGCAGTGGGTCACCCCCGGTGAGTATGTCCCTTCCCCATCCACCAGTTGAACACAGCATAGCAACCTCCTTGGAAAGCGGGGGAAAACTGGAGATAGCACCATTGTGCTGGCCAGGACAGATGAAATGCAGGGTTAAGCACACAGGCACGTTCCCACTAAAATCACGCAGCCACTGAAACTTGGGGGAGGGACTCCCTCCCAAGCCAGGACAAGCTCTACACTGTTTATTCCTTTACATGTTTGTCTCCATCAGATCTGTGTTTGGGGTCTCCACAGCATCCTCACACCACCACTTCCAGGGTTTCCTTACCCTCACTAGACCTGGGAGGATTTCCCTACTGCCTCAGTTACATCTCCCTTGCTGCAACAGAAGTAGGTGGGCTTGGAGATCAGTTTATATCCTCCTCTTCTTGAGCTTAAGCACCTCTTCTTTTGTACTAAACTGGATGCTGGAGCTCTCCTTACTGCTTTTCTTCTCTGGACTTTTTTTGACTCAGTTTGTGTCTTCCTCAACACGTAACGTGCTCGTCCAAACAGAGCCTACCTGGAGCCCTCTCCACAGCTGAGCACAATGAGAAGCAGAACTACAGGAGGCACTGGCAGTGAAAAACATCTGCCTCTCCTCATAAAAATGCAGCATTTTGCATTGTGCAGGAGAGTTGGTTCAAGGCCAGGTGAGCAGATTTGCAAAGGGCACAGAGCCACAGCACGCTTCAGTGTAAGCTCCTTATGCCAAATTCCCCCCGCTTTATGAAGGCAGCAGGTTGACACCAGCGGCTCCTGTACTGCCCTCCTTATGGGGCACCACACAGAAGCGCTCTGGGCTGTGACATGGGGGAGGTCTGCTCTGTAAGCTCATCAATGGAGTGAGAGCAGCCACGTCTCCCAGTGAGCCCAATTTTCCCCACTGGGAATGACTGGTAGAGATGAGACGGATCTGTCCCATCAGGCGCCTGTGACTGGACCTTGCAGAGCATGTCCCGTGGAGGACTGGCTCTCCTGCAGCTGGAGGGTTTGGCTGGTGGTGGGGCATTCAGAGGAAGGTTTAGCACCAAAATAGGTCATTAGCAAGCGACGTGGGGTTCTTCATTCTTCTCCAGGCCCCTAGTTTTCCTAAGGGGAATGCCTCAAAACCCTGGGGGGGGCGGGGAAGGAGGAATTTACAGTTCCCTTCCAAAAACCAGTCTTTGTTTGTTTGTTCGTTTTTTTAAATGATCGAGTAACTTGTGAATACATTTTCTGATGATTCCCACATCCTCCCAGCTGGAGAATGGTTCATGAACAGACTCCAAACTCTGTAAATGAGCTTGTTAGTCATAAGTCTTCAAACAGGCTTGATAAACAACTTTCAGCCTGCAGGATATTTATCAACCATTCTGCCTGCCTGGTCTCCCGACACTGATTTATTATTTACAATAAGAGATTCCTCTCCTAAATCACAGGTGATTGTTCTTAAAAAAAATATCTGTTAATCAGTAAAGAGAAACAATGAAAAACAAATCACAAACAAGCTATACATCGCAAGTGCTTATTCCTGAACAAGTCCCCTAGTTTCCATGAGATTTATCAGCAGTTGTCCAAGTGAAACAAACAGTAGGTAAAGATCTTTTTGGCCAAACCTTCAAGACCAGGCAATAGCCAAGAAAAAGAGCACGACCATCCCAACTAGCCGCTAGGAATTTCAATGCCTGCCACAAAATGCTGCAGGGACCTTCCAGCTGACCAGCATGTGCCACTTTTTGCATCCTTTGGGTTTGTGGAGAGCCCAAGCATCTCAAGATGTTCCAGAGATCCAAGTCGGCGTGCAAAAACCTGCCACCAAAAACCGTTTCACCCCATGGACAGGTTCATGTGGCAAACACAACTCACAACAAGGGCATGGGGTGCATTTGGGTGCACCTGAGCAGAAGGTGGGTTCCCTGCAGTAACAAACTTGCTGGAAGTTGTTCCAGTTCATGGAAGGGGATCTCCTCAACACTAATCAGTTAATTAACATGGAAGGTGGTTGATTCCTGAGACAGTGGCAGATGAAATTGCTGGGGCGATGTAGAGGGAGAAGAATCTTCCCGAATCACTGTTAAAGCCAAGCTTTTACATAATACACATCCGGCAGATTTCAAAACCCCTAGTTAGGGGCCAGGATCATACCCTTTTATATGGGTAGGAAAACTGAGGCACGGCGAGGTGAACTTGGCCAAGTTATGGCAGCAAGAATACAGGAGAAAAAGACCTCAAGACTCTCCAGCCAAGGCACTAAGGCATTTTGGAGCAATAAAAGACAGGCTGGGTCATCCTACTGGGCCATCTCTACTGACATTTGAAGGAAAAAAAGCCCCAGCATTTCAACTTAGATTTTGGGTGGAAGCCTTTTCTGGGTAGGCTGCTCCCAGTACCGGCAAACGCTGTACCCTACAAACCCTGCCCTGTGATACCCCCAAGCAGAGTGGCCCTACGCTGCCCAGGGAACACATGGAGCAGACAAATGCCCTCCCCAGCAAGCTGCCCTCTGTGTGTGCACAAAATCCAGACCTGTGTTTCCACCACCACCTTCGCTCCCCATCCCTGATCCACAGAGGAACAGACTCCCATCAGCACTCAGAGTGAAGGCAGCAGGATGCAGAACTTGACTCTGGACTGGTCTTGAGAGCTTTTTTTCTCTCTCCCTCACTACAAAATGACCAACACATTTGCTCTGACAAATTCAAGCACTCAAGACCAGACATGCTGCGCTATCAGCTCGCATCTAGAGACGTTCTTCCCAGTGCCAAAAGGGAGCAAACATGCTCAGGAAAGAGACACAGATTTGTCACCAGCTTTCTCCAGCACTGTCAGCATGGGAGTCATCCATCCCAAGCAGGAATTTGATGCTGGATTCACAAACCTCCGCTTCATCCAGGGGGAAATGCGACACTGTACAGGACACAGAAGGATAACGGGTATGAAGTGTTACTGGTGTTTCAAGCCACGAGGTGGGGAGAGTGCTGTAAAGCTTTACGGGAAACCAGCCCAGACTTCACAGGGACAGGAGCTGCCTGCAGAGCCACCGGCAAGGGCGGCCCTTTCTGCAGCACCAGGCCCAGAGCATTAACACTCTGTTTTCACTGTTACTGCTCAGGCACTTTTCCCTATTAAAGTCAAATCCATCCCCACAGAGCCCCAACTCTGCTGAGCTGATGTGGAGAAGTGACAGCTTTTTGAAAGCTGCAAGCACGATTTTTTTTTTTTTTTAAATGTGGGTTGTATTAGTGACGCTTCCGAAAAAGAGGATGATTTCCAGAAGCACCAAGCAGGTCTTCATGGCTTCTCCAGCACACCAGCTACAGCTCAGCCCAACTTACTCACCACTCATTCAGCAGCCACAAGCACAACAAAACTGAGAGCCAACAGCAGACTGCTAAAGACCCCCACAGGTTCAAAACCTACCCAATCTTGACTGGTCCAGCACCTACACTGGCTGCAAGAGAAGGCTGGAAGCTACTTGGATGCTGCCTTCTGCAGCCACCCACCCTGCTCCATCACCCCCAGGCACCCTGCTTTGTTCCCAATGCCCCTGGGACTGCAGGTCCCCTTCAGAGCTGGATGCCACTTTCCTTCTCAAAGCCTGCCCACTCAGCAGCTGCTACTGGCAATTTTGTCTTTCTCCAGATGCCCAGGGCCATGGATAATTTTGGTTTTACTTTGGTCAAAGAAGCCACAGGAGAAGTTCATCCGCCAGTGGGCTCAGAGCAGGAAGCAATGTCCCTAGGCTCCTGATTAATTCCAGTTCTCGGTGCAAAAGCAGTTTCGCTGCCTGAGCATCTCATCAAGACGCGGAGAGGGTCCTAGCCAGATACTGAGCGGCTCTTTGGACGTTTGCCCTGCCCAGCAGCCTCGCTGACTGGCTGGAGTTTCTCCTGTAGGAAAATTTCTCTAGCCAGAAATGGGGGAAAATTTGGGTGGAATATGAACTGAATACTGCAATAGGATGTAGTGACTTGTTAACAGCATAGCTGGCTCCTCTCACCTCTCTTCTAATCTTCCCTTCCAGGAACACAAGGCACCAGGATGTCCCGGGCTGCCACCCCAAAGCAAATGTTCACTTCATATGGGCATGACAAATCCAGACTGTCTGGAACAGTGCTTCAAACACTGGCATAACCTTTCCTCGGCCTCTGGAGGTGAGAGAGGAGCCCAGAAAGCTACATAAGCTGAAATAGATGCTCACTGGCTTGCTCATCAGGCCTCTCTTCCCAGCTTTGGCCTTCGCAGACTCATCTTTGCAGATGCCAGGCTTTCCATTGCAGGAGGTGGCCCTCAGCTTCAGGACTGCTGCTCCCTTCCCTTCCCAACCAGCATCCTCCAGATGCTGTTTTGAAAGAAACTTCTCTCAAAATTACACCACCATAGTCCCAGCAGACATGTAGTGCACCTCTGCTGAGCTCTCATCCCTACCTCACAACAACTTCCAGGGCTACGTGGTAGAGGCCAGCCAGGTCCAGCAGAAAGAATACAGGAAGGGAAACGGCAGGTTAGGTACATACTGCACATTTACAGATCAATAAGTGAATGACAAACGTGAGCAGGGCCAGCAAATCTAGGTGATATAACTGCAGGACTGCCCTAGAGGACCCTCAGACCGCTGGCTGTAAGAGCGCTGCAGTCACAACACAGGGTGACAAAGGACAAATCCCTACAGACCCATGCTCTGGGGCTGGTGGCACTGATGTCTGTGAGCTTCCACTGACACAGTCTATAATGCAGAGTCTCCATAGAGACTCTCCAGTGGCTAGTAAGAGGTTGAATTTATGCTGCATCTCCCCCTCAGGGGGAGGCACAACTATCATACTTCTCCACACTCCACCAGACTGCCACAAAACCCACTGGGATTTCACACCCCTTCGAGCTACCTGCTCTCTCACCAGAGCAACCAGTGGGTTCAGAAGATATTTACCATGTGCAGCAACTATAGAACAGTTTTTTCTTGGGGGGACCAGACTAAAAACCTATGCTCTGTGCTCCACCACCCAAGCACGAGTTGAAACCTTTCTGTGCCCTGTGTGTAAAGCCATGAGGACAGTTCAAACAGAAAGTCAGATCAGAGCCTTGGACAACAGCTCCTCCAGCCAGGCTGTGATGATTCTCACTTCGCATCTCCATAATCTGCCCCAAAATCCAATCCAAGCCTCCTTCAGGAAAGCCGAGTAGGGTGGGGAACCAGCAATGCAGTGATTCATCCTCCCCAGAAACAGAGGCTCAATTCTGGAATATTGTGACACTTGGTAAATACTCGTGATGTACTTCATTATGCAATGGAGGCCCAGCAGGAACACGGCTCCCTCAGGGCTACTTAATATGGGTTTCAAAACGATTAAATATATCATAAACAACTTGCAACCAGGAATAAACACCTATAATCCCATCAAGTCATCCTGGTGATGTCAAAAACCATGGGAGGAAACTCAGTAAGTGGGGTGAAAAAAAAATATCCTTGAAGGAATTATGATCCTGTCAGCCCATGTCTGCCTTGTCAGACACTCAACTCTCCCAGCCCCTCCCGCTTATACTCCATCCACGCTCTTGCTCTTTCTTTCCAGGCTTCCTAACGTCATGTATTTTGATGCATGTTGCACCTCTGCTGAAAGGGAAAAGGATCATGCCCCTGAATGCAGACAGCAAAACTGTTTCATGCCTGTGCAGAAATATTCTACCGGCCCAAAAACAAAGAAGTTTTTTGCATGACTCAAGGCTGCTGGTCAAGTCTTTAAACACTAATACTCATCAATTGGCATATGTATAAGTGGTCCATTGAATTGCATGCAACAACCCCTATGAGTAAGGATTGCACAAATTAACCCTGAGATAATATTTTCCCATGCGATCACTGCTTTATACCTCATCAAAAAGATGGAAAATAGACTGGCTAGTAGTGGAAACTCCGTGCAGATTACAGAAAGCTGATGTTCATTAAAAGCGTTCTAGCAGTTCAGACCAAACCTTTAAGTTTTATGAGAGATTTCAAAATCTAATTTTCATGGAAATGTTTTCATTACATTAAGGGGGGGGGGGAAGTAAAAACCTTCAGCAAAATCTTTTTCAAATTAAGAAGTTGGAAGCTTTGTGCAGATGGACTGAAAACACAAATACCGTCAGCAAATTATGAGACCATGAGAACCAGGAAGCAAAACTGATTATGATCAAAAAAAGTGAAATTCACAAACAAATAGAAGTCTAGTTTCGCCCGTCAAAAGGCGGGCAGCACGGCCAGCACTCGCAAACTGAGTCAGCTCCCTTCTTCAAATTCACATGGCTCTTTTTTCTTTGTTAATAACAGCACTTTGTCAATTTGTTTGCTTTTTGATGCCTTTTTTTTAAAGACTGCAGGTTTGTGACAGAGTCACATTTCCATCTTTTGTCTAGAGCTCTAGAAATTTATGTGAAAAACACAAAATGTTTTTCTACCTCAAACGGTAGGATTCAGGATGTAAGAAAAATATCCAGCGCTCTGAGATACTTGCCGGCATAACCATGCACCAGCCAGCCTGAGAGTGAAATTAAATAGATATGCCCAGGGAACATAAATGGAAAGAAGTTAATCAAACTTCTAACAACTGCTCTGCGATAGTTATCTGTCTGTCATTCAACCTTTACTCTAGTGAACACACTCACTCCTCCAGCAAGAAGCCGGTAGGATCCGCGCAGTACAACTGGCACACGTAAAGATTACTCCCGCAAAAAAACCCCAAGCTGTTGTATTTTTCACACAGATAACACAAACAAAAAGTGCCTTAAAAATAATATTGACCTGATCCTCAGTTTTTCCACACCAGATGCTGGAAGGGGAGGATTGGGTCTGGAAAGTCTTTCTTGGCAACACCTTGTAGGGATGCTCACCGCTGCCGGTGGGGTGAAGGGCACCGGCCGGTTTCCCTCTGTTATCTGTGGACATCAGCAACCAGCTGCTTCCTGCAGACTCTCCCTTTGCCCATCCAGCTATACAGGACAGGAGAAGAAGAAAAGAGCTGCTAGATTTAATCAATTTACGCTGCTTCCCTCCCTCCTCCCCCCTTCTTTGTACATCCTTGGTCTACAGTCTCAGCATCTTCTGGGTATAAAGTCTGTGTTTTACTAACAAAAGGGCCACTTAGTACTTCAAGATAAAGCAGAGGTTTGCGAACAAAACCCTGCAGTTGTCCCTGGTGCTTCCTCTCACGTTCACTCTCCAAGCAACTCAGCAGCCCAAAATTGCTTTTCACATTTCAGAGCAGTGGCAGAGCTCTTCCACCTTCTTTTCAAGAAGGCATTTGGGTTTTTTTGTGGGTTTTTGTGGGTTTTTTTGTGAAGGGTGGGGACCGCAGACAACCTCAGGATCAGCAAAAAAAAAAAAAAAAAGAGAAACAATTCGATGTTTGCACACACACTTCTACTCCTGCAGCAACCTCAATTGTTCTGATTAAAAAGGCAATTGAAGGATAAAAAAACACCATGTGGGAGCGGACCAAAGGTCCTTCAGCTCAAGATCCTGTCTCAGACTGCCAGTAAGGACACAGTCAGAGGATATAAGACCAGGCAGCAATGGAGCGATCTCTGCCCCAGTTCATCCTTCCAGTCCGAGATTCCCGGCTCCCTGAGCCGGACGCTGTCTCCACACACCGCTGCGGGGAAGAGCCATCCTCAGGCCCCTCTCCTCCCTGAATTTGTCTTGTTCTTTTTTGCAACCATTTCTATTTCTGTTCTCTGTAAATCCTGTGGCAACGAGATCCATCACCAAGCGACGTGCCAGCTGAAAAAGCCCTTCCTCGTGCTCTCAACCCGCTGCCTGACGCGAGGGGGCTGAGGCCAGCACAGATGCTCTGCTTGACCCAGCCTCGGCAAAGAAACTCACCTCCTCCCAGCCGCCCCGGCAGGGCGCCTGCTTCCTTCGGAAGGAGCAGCAGTGCTGAGGGGTCACGATGCCCGCCGAGACAGGAGTTGTGGGGAGCCGCAGGCAGCCTGCACCCCAGCTTTAATCATGAACCAGCCCCAACAGCCGACGGAATCTGCCAGCCTGGGAGAGAAGTGCAGCCCCCAAACTGCCACCGCTTTTATGAGGAGAAATTAAAGGACAGTAATAACTCCAATATGCAGAACTCGTGCACGTACTGGTCCAGAGCGGGGTTTATTCTTTCTTAACGAAAAAATCCTAGCATGGCAATTTTTCTTTTGCTGCTTATGCTTTCTCCACATCATTTTATGAGCTATCAACAGAGAGACTCAAACAAACCAGCAAAAAAAAGCAAGGGTCAAAAATGCCATCTTAAAAAAAAAAAAAAAGAAAGAAAGAAAAAAAAAGCTAATTGCTTACCAGCTCTGGATTTGGAGATTTAACCCTCCTCAGAGACACAAGCTCCAGGAACCCATACACCACCGACAGGTTTCTACCACCCCCAAAGAGCACAGCAGCAAGAGGAGCTGATTGCTGGGAAGCTCAGGAGGTCCCCTCTGTTGATCTGGGACCTGGATTTTCATCCCAGTTTTAGCTGGAGTCAGAGAAAGCCCTGCTACCAAAGGAAGAGTTGGTTGTGTCTTAACAGGTGGTTTTGCAATGAAGAGGAACTCGGACTGCAAAGTCTTCGCGGCTAAGCGGCAGAGGCAGGAAGGTTTGCTGCGAATTATATCAGCTTTTAGGGTATGGTTTTCAGAGTTGAACTGAAGTCAATGAGAGTGACAGCTTCACAGCACCACTGAAAAATCAGCTCCTTAATACACTGACAGCTCTTCATGTAAATATTACAATCACAGCTACTCCCAGGGATGTTGGTTTTTTCTTTTTAATAAAAGAAACATTTTCTCCTGAACCTCTTTCAATTGAACTAGTGGTGAAATAGTTCCTTCGATCTCAAATGTTTAAATAAAGCCTTTTGTCATTTCTGCGTCAAACTTTTTCCCTTAATTTTGGATTACAAAACCAGCACCAATAATCTAGCTTTTTACTTCAGTTTGGGACAAAATCAGTGCCAAACTAGCTGACTTTCCTCCAGGTTGGAAGAGCGTTTTTAGTATTCTTGAGACATTCCACAATTTCTTCAAATGGCTTTTATCTTCTCTCCCTTAGCAACGTGGAGAATAACCAAGCCCTGTGTTAGCTTTTCCACTGAACCAGCTATCATTTTTCACTGAGAAAAGCTCATACCTCTGTTGCACTGCCTAGCTCCAGCACAGTCCTCTTCCTGCACGGATTGCAAACATTTCACAGAACACATGCAATAGGTAGGGAAACTGAGGCACAGACACTCACGGGATCTGCTAAATGCATCAGTAGAAGAGCCAGAAAGCCCAGATGACAGCTGTGCCCAATAAACCAGAGAGAATTTACACCCCCCCGCCCTTTTTTTTTTCTTACTTTAGAATACTTTAAAAACTTTCTAATTCACTGCAGTGGCATTAAAACTTTTACAGCACTCAGAAAACTTATAATTTATTTGAAGCTGTAGTTTGGTCCCTGCTTGGCAATGCTGGCTAGGAAACATGCCCTCGGACTGGGATTTTTGGTCCTTTTCATGCTCTAAGAGCAGGGTGGGCATCGGGGAAACACAGCCCCTCTTCCCCCGGCTGACCGAGCTAGCACCAGAGAGCTCAGCAGTTGGCGAGGGGCAACATCAGGGTCCAAATCGGGTCCAAATAAAATATGATAAAACCGAGGGGGTGGGGAAGGAATGAAAGAAAAAAAACCCAGTTGTCTACATAACTTGTTGGTTATGTAGGGGACTTTCTGGCTGCAGTATTGCGGCGCAGGGAGCTGAATCGGGTAGGAACAATGATCACCGCTTTCTCTGCTAAAATATACACCTTTAGGATAAGAAATCGCATTTTTCCGGGTCCTGGGAAGGGAAATTTTTTAGAGAAGCCTCCCAGCAGCGGTCGGTCTGCCAGCGGCGCCCCGGTCCGGCTCTCCGGGAGGGAAGGGAGCTGCTCCCGCAATAAACCCGCCGCGGGATGATGCTTCCCCACCCGGAGGAAATGTCTTGCCGGGGTTAATCTCGGGGATCCCACGGGTGGTAGTGTAAGGAGCGGCTGCTTTTTGGAAAGTTACCCCTTTCCCCAGACCAGTTTCTTTCGGGATACCGAGAAAGCCACGTCGGATCCGCGGGGAAAAACTGGGTCGGAGGCAGCTGCCGGCGGAAAAAAACCAAAAGAAAACTAAAAACAAAACAAAACTAAAACCGAACGAAAAATACGATTGCAATTTTCGTTCGCTTTTCGGTGGGCTTTTTTTCTTTTTTTTTCCCCGCCGGCAGGGCAACACCCCCCGGCCCGGGATGGGGGTGGCAGTCCCTGGGAAGGCAGCCCGTGCCCACAGCCACGGCCCCTGCCCACCCCACGGGAGATACGGCGGGGGCGGCCGCGGCCAGCCCTTACCCACAACGAAAATCGCGGCCAGTCCCTGAGGCCGGGGAGATAGATATATATATATTATTTTTTTTTTAAACGGAGAGCAGAGGGAGGGTAAGGGGGGGGATTCGCTGGCCCCGCACACCCACCTCACCCCGCTCCGCCTCGCCCTTTCGGACAGCGCTGCCCTTGGGAAATAATGAGCGGCGCTTGGAAAATGCCGCGCAAGCCGGCGCCCGTCCCCTCCGGCCGCCGGGCTGTTGGTTTACGGGTTCCCAAAGCGAGAACCCGTTAGGACGGGCCGTTCGGAGGGCAGATCTGCTCCCTGCCCTGCCCGGTTCAGGTCCGCACCGGGCGAACAGGGGCTCGGGGAAGCGGGTACCGGCGGCTCCGCTTTGCACCCCCGGGCTGTTTGCGAGCCGCGATGCTGCGGGCGGGTCGTCGGACAATTGTCCGGTCCCCATCCAGACCCCCGAGCGGTTTCCCGGCGCCGACGTCGGCGCCGGTCCCAGCTCCGACGGGACGGGCGGATGGATGGAGAGATGGATGGATGGATGGATGAAAGGAGGGAGGGATGGCGGCTCAGCCGCCTGCCGCGTCTCGCCCCGTTTCGCCAAGCCCTGTGCTCGGTCCCCCGGCAAGCGATGGAAAAGGGGGGCTCAGCCCTCCGGCCCGATCCTGCCCGCCCCCAGGTCCCCCGAAGGCAGAAGAAGCCGGGCGGCGCAGCGGCAAAGGGCAGCTCGCCGCTCCCCTTTTCCCGGGACGCGGCTGGGGGAAAACAAGCGTCTTCGCACGCCGCCGAGGGCTGGGCGGGGGGCAGACGGCCGCGGGGGGCTCCCCGCCCGGGCACGGCGAGGAAGGCCGGCTCAGGAAGCGGGACCTGCCGGCGGCTCCTCCAGCCGCTTCCCGGCGGGAGCCCCCTCGGGGCCGGCCCCGGCCGCCGCCGGTTGCTCCGTCCCGGGATCCCGGCGCACGTCGAGCGGCCGCAGCGGCCCCTCGCCCAGGGGAGGGATGAAATGGGGGGGGGGGGGGGGCAGTGTCTCCGCACTTACTGTCCTGCTGCGGGGTATCGCTGCCGCTGGTCAACCCGGGGGACTCCAACAAGCTCCGGCCGGGCTCTCCGCCGCCCTCGTCCGCCTGGGCGGCCACCATGTCGCCCGCCTCCTCCAGGTCCAGCAGGTGACTCACGGAGAAGTTCTTTTTGGCTTGTAAATTGTCCAGGCCGGCGGGGCCGTCGAGGCGGGCTGGCAGCAGGGCCTGCCTCTCCATGGCGTGGGCATAGCTGGACGCCATGGTGTCGAGCGGGGCTTTTCTGCCCTCGCCCCCCCCGGGCGCCCACCGCCCCCGCTCCCCCCCAGCCGCCGGCCCTTCCAGGGGGGGACGCGCAAGGACCGAAGGCGGTGGCGGCTGGGGGGGGCGGGGGGAACGGGACGGGACCCGACGGCGGCGGGAGGGGAAGCCCGGAGGGGAGCGGGTAGGGCCGGGCTTAAAACATGCCGGAGGGGAGAAGGCGGCGCGGCCGGCTCGGGGCGCCGGGACGGCAGCGGGGGCGCGGGGAGCTGCCGCCGGCCGGGAGGCGCAGGGTGGCTGTGGGGCCGCTGGGGCGGTTGCGCCCCGTCCCTCCGCCTCCGCTGCCGGCGGCTCCCCTCCCCTCCCTGCCTCCCTCCGCCCCGGCCCTGCCCTCCCCTCCCCGCCGCCCCGCACTTCAAACGGCGGAGGCGGCTCCGCGGCGTTTCGGACACGCCGGGCAGCCGGGGGAGGACGGCCCGTGGGACGCCCCCCGGGACAGGGGTGGGCAGTGCCGACCCTGTCGCGATCCTCAGCTACTGGGAGGGGGGGAGCCCTCGGTTGAGGGGTACAAAGGAGGTGGGGGGGGTCCCCACCTGAGAGGAGGGTGGGTACAGCTCTGGGGAAGGCTCCCGGGGCAGAGGAGAGGAGGAGAAGGGGAGAAATGGCGAAAATGAGAAATGCAAATGAAAAAGTGACAAAGAGAAAGCGTGAACAGGAGAGAGGAAGAGCAAAAAAACAGTGAAAGAGGAAGAAAAAGTGCAACAGAGAACTAAGAAAGAAAAGACAGACCAAAAGGAGAGCAAGAGCAGAAGAAAAGCAGGGGGGAGGCCAAAAAGAGAAACACTAAAGAGAAAAAGACAGGAGGAGGACACACTCAGAGCTCCCCAGGCCAGCAAGCATAGAGGCCCTAGGAGTTTGGTATGGCCCCTGTGGCCAAGGGCAGGTAGGGGTGCAGGGAGGTATCCCCAGACCCCTGCAGAAGGGCCCCAAGAGCAGCAGGGCTGGCAGTGAAGGACAGGATCCTGGGGGCCAGGAAAGGCCGCTTGGAGCCTGGGCTCTGAGCTGCCACAGCCAGCCCAGAATTTCCATCCCCCCTGATCTGGGGAAAGAACATTTGATGCCATCAAAGGGCTCCAGATTGAAAACAGATGTGCTTCCCCAAGCCTCTCCATGCATTTAATTAAGGCACAGGCATGGAGGAGACATTTCCATCATTAGTTTGCTTTCAGGTCCCCCCTCCTCTGGTCCTGGTTTACCCTTAGCAGTCTCAAAGACCCAAATGAGCATGGCAGGGCTGAGGGGCTTTGCTGTCCATGGCTTGGGGGTGAGCAAAGCTGGTGGGCACAGGCTGGAAAGGCCATGAAAAGCACTGGGACAAGGTTGCATGTGTGTACAGAAATGTGTGGGTGTATATATACCCAAAAATGCTGTGTATGCATCTATGTACAGAGTGGTGTGTGCCTCACTGCCTACTGGCCTGGCCCTTCTGCTTGTTGGAGCATTTGAATATGATGTCTTGCAGTACATACCTGCATGTGTTGGATGGGGAAGGAGCCATGTCTTCACGTGGGTGTGCAGGGCTGCATCTGGCTGGCTTTTGTATGCTGACATCTTGCACCCTGGCTCTCAGGATCTCCGGGTTTAGGCACAGCAGGGTGGGTGGGTGTACGCTCTGAAGAACGGTTATCTGTAGACACTCCTGTGGGCTGCCCAGTGCATGAAAAACCCCTTCCCAGAGTTTTGGCCATCATCTTTCTTGGTGAGCTGGGTTTTACTTTGTCCCTGTTCTTCAAATGGATGTTGCAGCTGACCTGGCTGTTCTGAGTGGGTGCTGGGCCCAGCCATAAGCACCTCTTTCTACTGGGGAAGGCATGGGGGAACTGCTTTTAGCCCCATGGATCCTCTGCTGGGGGGGTGACAGCAGAAACCAGAGCAAGAGCTCTTGCCATCTTCACTGATATTCTCATTGACAACCCTGGTAAGAAGTATTTCTTCTTAGATCTCCCTATGCCTAAGGGAATCATTCAGACAATCCTCCCTCCCAGTCTCAGAGTTTGGGAAAGCAGCCCAATACCAGCAGATGCCCTGGAAAGTTGGTGGGTGAAAACATGTTGATGCTGTGGGTGACCACATCACCATGTTTGCATCTGCTACAAAGGGAGAGTCTCTCCTGCAAGGCGATAAAGGGGCCCAGCTCCAAGACTGGCTACTGTGGCTTTACCCTCAAGTGAGCCAGAGGTGCTCCCTATACATATAGCACCCACAGGCTGAACAGCAACATGGGATGCCAGATTCACATTCTGGAAATGGCCTGAACACCTACTTTCCCAGATGCCTCCTGCAACACACCTGATTTTCTGTGACTGGGTGGGAGAACTCTGCTGAGGGACAAGACGAACCTAAGTGAAACTCTACCAACTCTGTCTGTCTCAAAAGAAAGAGGGTTATGAACAGTGGGAGGCCTCCAACACCATACAAAGCACCACAGGGTTGTGGCTCTTCTTTCAACTTGCTATGACCAGGCAGGCCCTAGGCCAAGGCATGCCTGCAGTGTGGAAATGAGTGTGGTAGGAACCCCCTGGGCTCCAAGAAGGTGGTGACTATTCTGACACCTCAGATAGTGAACTGCTTCTCTCCCTAAATCATCTTTAGTGCCTTTAGGACCAAGCTAGTCTTTCTAAGCAATGCCGCCCTGTTCTGCATGTGCCAGAGGGCAGAATTAGTGCAGTATCCATGATACTCTGCTCCATGGAGAGCATGGTTTCCCTATAGACAGCCTAAGTAAGGTAGAAGTAGAGATAGTGCCAGGGGAAAAAAATCCCACAAGGAGAAAGTACTGGAACACGCTCTTTGTAGCAGGATGTCTTCTTGTAGTTGGGATCAGCCCAAGCTTGTGGGAATGGGTGGGATGGGTGAAGTGACCTTGCAGGAAATAAGTCACATGAGAAGTGATGAACCAAAGTGACCCACAAAGATCATGAGCAAGACAAACAGAAAAGAAAGAATTAGAAAGATGAGGAGAGGGAGGGGCTGAAGGACATGCTCTCTGAGCTCCTGGATGAACAAGCCAAGGGGTCCCAGAGCCCTGGATAGCTGCAGATCTCAGCCTGCCACTAAACAGAAGTAGGACCATCTTTACAGGACAAGCATGAAACATCCCTTCATTAGCTGTTTGCTTTAACTTGATTAAAAGTTTTAGAAAACTTCAGGTTAGAGTACAGGCAGATATTATCACCTTACCTGTATGCTCAAGGGTACTGCCTTCTAGAATTCATCTTCTCCCCCTCCAGCCACCAGCACTGAAGGCAGAAGAGGATGGGACATTTGCCACCCATCCCAGATGCATGAGTTTCTTCCTGTGTGAGTGTCCAACAGCCAACCCATTCACTCGCTTTAGGGTCTCCAGGCATTTCTGCAGGATAAATAGCCATAGGACAGGTGTAAGCCACACCATGGCCTGCTGAAATCCAAAGATCTCAACAAACTTCCCCTTTTCAGATGGGGAAACTGATGCAAAGGCAGCTT
Organism: Phalacrocorax carbo; assembly: GCF_963921805.1. Taxonomy (NCBI): domain Eukaryota; kingdom Metazoa; phylum Chordata; class Aves; order Suliformes; family Phalacrocoracidae; genus Phalacrocorax; species Phalacrocorax carbo. Next base: position 34,428,892 of record NC_087518.1, on the reverse strand, counting down.
GTCCATCACATCCAAAGAGAGACAATAGGATACTCCAGTTCCCGAGGCTGTAAAGGACACCCATACTACAGATGGCTCGTAACAGCAAAGGCACACACCATTTCAAAACCCACAGGGCACCAAGTAGTTAGACATCTCTTTCCCACCTCACCACTAGCCTGGTGTCAAGCTGAACGGACAGCTACTGTTCCCCACCACCCTCCCATCCTACCTTTCCTCTCCCACATGTGCCTGCCTGGCAGCTTCTCACAGCCCCAGTCCTCCATCTTCCCAGGTTGTCCAGGGAATGGTTGCCTCCTGTTCATGCTCCCAGCAAGGCAGGGACCTCTGAGCCTCTGCTGCCGGGGAGACAGAGGAAAAGACCAAAGGTCCTGAAACAGCCAGGAATCTGCTAGGTAAAGCACCCACAACTGAAAGGCCGAGCCTTACACTGCAGACAGCAGCTAGACCCCAGTTTGGTTCTTCCTGCTCCCAAAAGTGGTGATCATTTTGAAGGAGATCAGTGAGAGTCACCAGCTGGAGCCCTGCCTCAAAACCTATCTCCTATGCTGTGACCACATCTGATGCTCAACGATGAGGCAGAAACCACAAACTCTCCTGTTCTCCTTCCCCCAGTTGCATATCAAGAAGGGGAAAGCCAAAGATCTGCACCTCTGCAGATGACCAGCACATTTGCTTCTGCTTTCTTTTCTCATAGAAAATTACAAGCTCAATCTGCAGCGTCAGTGAGAAAAAACTCAAACTTGATCATTTGCCCCAGTTCCTGCAAGTTCCCATGAAATCATGCACTTGGAAGTTCCTGTGGTTCCCAGCTCCAGTATATGGGCTACCAAAGTATGCTATAAGCCCTCAGAAATGTTCCCCTCACCATCTCATCTGTCCAAACAGGGAGCTTCCTAACACATACAGCCAGAGTCTTGGTGCCAGTTTTCAGGTACAACAAAGATCTGACAACCTTCCCAAGGGTGTTGCAGCCAACAAGAAATACTTAGAGCAGATAGGCAGCTGGGCAACACTAACATCTCTGGAGCAGGTCAGAGAGGGGGAGAGCTGCTGTGGCCCATAGTTTGGAGTCACTCAGCCAGCAGATCACAGAATCACAGAATGGTAGGGGTTGGAAGGGACCTCTGGCGATCATCTTGTCCAACCCCCCTGCTTGAGCAGGTACACCTAGAGCAGGGGGCACAGATTTTTAATATACCAAGAGAAGGAGACTCCACAGCCTCCCTGGGCAGCCTGTTCCACTGCTCTGTCACCCTCACAGGAAAGAAGTTTTTCCTCACATTCAGGTGGAACTTCCTGTGTTCCAACTTGTGCCCATTGCCCCTTGTCCTGTCGTTGGGCACCACTGAAGAATCTGGCCCCATCCTCTTGACACCCACCCTTCAGATATTTATAAGCATTGATAAGATCCTCCCTCAGTCTTCTCTTCTCCAGGCTGAACAAACCCAGGCCTCTCAGCCTTTCTCATAAGGTAGATGATCCATTCCCCTGATCATCTTTGTAGCTCTCTGCTGGACTTGGTTAGTGGGATGCAGGAAGGCACCAAGCACTGATTAGGCCAAACCGTCGCCTGCTCTGCTCCCACATTCAGCTCTTCTGCACTAGCCACAATATCACACACCTTTCCAGCATAGACTACACACTTGTTTCAGGTGCCCTAAATATCCTCTCTTGTACCTCAGGTGAAAAAAAATAAAAACAGGCAGAAGAACCTGTGGAGGCTGTGACACACAGGTGTGCATTCTCAGCTGTCTAATAATATCATAGCACTCAGGTGAGGCATTTTGTTCAGTGAGGAAGTAGTTTGGGTTTCTCTTCCCTACCTTATTTTCATGAAACTTCTCAGCATGTGATGTCTTAAAAGCCCTTTTTCGATCTGCCAAATTTGTTTCATCCTAGCAGTTTAAATATTGCAGGAGGGCAGCAGGGAGAAGGAGGAGCTAACAGCCAGTACCATTGCACAGGCTTGTGCTTCTAGGAAAGCTGATCAAAATGCACACACAATTTATTACTGCTTGGCTATTCTGATCCATGCTGGGTACCCTCCAGCACCACTCTCCTGAGGGCCTTGGCTGGACCACAGCAGTTCAGATGGGTCATTCAGAAGACAGGAGGGCACAAGCAATGCTTACTCCTCTCCTAGGCCCACAGTGACAGCTACTTTGGAGAGGGAGCACTCCAAGATACACCTCCACGCTTTTGCACCCCAAAACATCAGCCACAGGTCCTTAGGGGCAAGCTGATGAGAGGATCAAATCAGAGCATCTCTCTGCTGCTGGCCACTTCTCAGGCTGCATCCATACTGTCCCGTCCCTTGCCCAGCCCAGTGATATCCCCACTGCTGGACTCCGTTGCTGATGTCTGTGTGCTGGGGAGCCAAACCAGAACTCTGCTGCCCTGGAAACTTTTCCTCCCATCACCCTGTTGTGCTGGTTCACTGAAATGTCTGGTCTCAAGCTCCTTTGTGCTTGCTCTGCCCAGAACTACACAGAGTTGGAGACACAAAGCACCTGCAGGAACATGCATGTGTATATTGGTGTATCACCTTACATGTGTGTGAGCACTGGGGTATGTATGCACACATGCAAGTCTGGAGCCAGACCTCTCCCCTACAAACTCCTGCTATGCACTTCGGCCAAATCTCCCTCTTTTCTTCCTTTCTTCCCTGCACAGAGGTGTGTTACTAGATCTGTGGGGATCAGGTAGTCTACAGTCATTTCAAGCTGTAAACTCAACATCAGGGTTTCTTTTAATCCCAAACATCTTGATATCATCTGGAAATGCCATGAGCAGTTTATAATTAGGCTTTAGCATGCAGATTAATACCAGCAGCTCCAGGGTGAACAGACCATCAGAGTCTAATCAAAGCTTAAATGGGGCAGCAATTTAAAGCTGAGATTTATTATTCCTCTGCATAATATTTCGAACCAGGGGCTGAGTTCACATCACACACAATCATTCCTGGAAGTGCTATCACATCTCCAGTCAGAGCGAGGTGGCTTGTTACTGGTTCATGGGAGTGATAAATACTAGGCTACAGGAACTTATTTAGGAATATCACAGCATTGACACTGTATGAGATTTAGAACCTGAGGCAAGAGAGCACTTGCACATATGCATAACGCATGGGGCTCCAGCCCCATGTGGATGGTGGGGCAAGGCCACGCACTTACATTTTTTTTTGCTGGGCACCAGTTGTAATAGGGGAGGTGACCCCAGGATACCAGCTAAGGGGTTCTCTGTTTGCCATCTCCTCTGGCCACGTGTGGGTGGGGGTGAGGAAGGATAGAAAGGTATGCGTTACTCAACACGGGAATAAAGCCACCTCACAGCAAAAGAACTATCATGGGAACTGGCACCATGTAGCAGGCTTGGTAGCATGCTCAGCTGGGGGGGGGGGGGGAGTTCTGGGCCAAATACAGCCAGGTAAATCTCCTCCTGAATAGTATTTCTGCAAAGTCCCATCTGGATAGCCCCGAGTCTCAGAGGTTTGATTTTCAGGGTAGAGGCAGCTTGGCTGTCTGTGCAGCACCTGGTAGGAGTTTTCACTAGCAGGGCTCCTACCTTTTCCAACCTGCCTTGCCCAGACCTTCCCCCACCCAGTTAGGGCTGGAGCCCTTCCCTAGCCTTGTCATTTATAAGACACAAGTGGAGGAGGGGGCTGGGAGGGTGCAAACTTGTTCATCAGTCTGTCTGTACAAGTCCCAGTTTTTAGATTTCAAGACAGTTTCAACAGTTGCCACCTAGCTTTCAACAGAGATGACAAGCACATTCACCAGCTGGCAATGGTAAGATCTAGTTTCCTATTTTCTTTTTCTACAAGCTTTCCACTCAGTGGAAGAGGGGCTATGAGGAAGGGAATGTCCTCATCTCCAGCCTGGATGGTCTGTGGATCTGAACTAGAGTTCAGCTCTTCACTTCTATGGCTTTGCTCTTGCTAGGGATGCCCATGTGACTATCAGCTCTGCCTCTGGCCCCCAAGGCTGCCTCTGTGGGAGGTGTGTGTCAGCACTGTCCTGAGATGATCCCAAGGGTCAGCACCATGGCTGATATGGATGGAGCAGGTGACAGACATCATGGCCTCTCAAGACAACATAAAATGGGGGTTCATGGATTCCATCAGGAAACCTCAGCAGTATCAGCACAAACATCTCCCCACCATGGCTTTGCTCCAGTGGCCAGGAGCCGTGTGAGCACAGGCTGACGGAGCACAGTCCTGCAGGTGGATGGCACTTGTCTTCATTGCACTACACCTGCTCCATCCCCTTCAAGGATTTCAGTGGGAGTTACCTGCCTCAGGAGCCAGGACTCTGCCTAGTAAGAAACCAGGCTGTGGCCCTTTCAGGTTGCCTACTCACCTACCATGGCTAGCTGGGGCACCAAGATGGCCACCAGGAACGCCCCCAGGCCAGCTAAACAGAGCTAGCCAAGATATATCAGGGCTAAGCCACGTGTTCCCAAGGGCTCAGATTCGAGCTGGCTCCAGAGCTGGCTGCGTAAGGAGCCGCCAGTTTGGATAAGCCAGCCGTTTTACTGGGGTTTTATTACCAGGCAGGGCAACAAAAGCACTCAGAGGTCACCCAGGAACTTTAATCAGCACTGAGGGTCACTGGATAGCAGGCTAGGCAGGAGGAGGGCAGGGCCCAGGGCACGCAAATAAATAAATAGATGTACTGAAACCACCTCTGTTCCTCCAAGTGATCTCTTCTTTCTCTCCCCTTCTTGATGCACATTATAAAGAGATCTGCTCTTTACAATCAGACATTCAAATGGCCCTGCTTTCCCCAGCAGAAACTCCGAGATCTCCTGCAAATTTAGCTGAGAAGTTTATCCACAAGGTTTGATTATTTATTTTATTTTCTTTAATCCCTCACTGCTGGAGATGAAAGTTCAGTCTGCCGGACTGCTCTTGGGCTGGATATCAGATATCCCTAACTCCGGAGAGAGAAAGTGTCCCACCAGCTTCTCTCCCCTGCAGGAAAGAAAAAAAAAAACACAACAAAACCAAACCTCACATAATCAGAGTCTGGTCAGACAAATTGGCACCACTGTTTCGTCCTTTCTCCCTCCACCCCCCTTTCTGGAAGAGGACTAACCCTTCAGAGCACAGTCACAACTCACAAATGTTTGTGGGTATTATATTGCAAGAGGGAAAAAAAATTCCAAAGGAAGGTAACTGTTAAAAGCTTAGTCCCTCTCCCATGGAAAGCAGCTTTATGCATGTCCATAAATCTCCTTTGTAAGTGGTCATTAAAATTGTGTCTTGTTTAATTATTTTTTAATCTCATTTAAACACTTCTCATCTTGCAAACGAATGATGTCATTGGCAGGCCTAGTAATGAACTGAAAAAAAAATGAACCTTCTAATGTTTTGAGGGCTCTCTCAAAAAGCAAACATTTCAATACCAGTCTGCTAATGCAGCCAAATACTTAAGCATGTGCTTAACAACCAACTTGTATTTAAGTGCCTCGCTCCCATGGGGACATCTATCCACACTCATCTTCACACACAGAGGATGTGCTTAAAGTAAGGAGCATGTTCAACCTGTTGCAGGATGAGAGTCCCTGGGTCTGGTTGCTGAACTGTTGAACTACACATTGCATGGGCAACATGACAGAGACCCCAGAGCTTCTGCACATGGGTGCCCCGATCCGCTTGCTGATGGTCACCAGTCGTCCCTCTCCTTCTTCAGTCTTAAAACTGATGTCCTCAGGGCTTCCTGCATTGCTGCTTTCTTTCTAACAGGAAGCCCATCTCTTCTTTTTGCCCACTGTTCAAAGGACAAGGCTTTCTCCAGATGTCACAAAGCATGATTGTCACTAACCTGCCCGGCCCTTTGCGTCACAGATACACCCTTGACACCCAAAACGCCATCTGCTTGAAAGGCTCCTTGCTGTATACTTCTGTTTTTGGTTTGGGTGTGTGGCTGGGGTTTTTAGGTTTGTTTTTATTTTTTTTTTAGAAGCCGTTTTAATGAAGTGGAAGCAAAACCAAAAAGTCGGCGCACAAATGGGGAAAAATAAATGCAAAACTTGAAAATGAATAATTGGCGTGGTTTTAATTAAAAAGCAATTAACTGTTTCGGGGTGAAAAAGATGGGTTTGGGTTGACACCGTCTGAACCCTGGAAAGAGCATGTTAAGCTGTTCACCATGCTGTGGGTTAAGAAAATGGGAAATAAATACATCCCAGCCACTTGGAAAACTAAACCATCTTTAGGGCTCAGCTGTAAACTTTCTTCAGCAATTTATTAGAGTTCCAGAAAACACTTGTTGAGTAGCCTTGGCCTGTAATAAAGATCAGTCCTTGTTTGTTTGTTTTTGTAATGGGAACAAAACCACATCTTTTTCTTTCTAAAGTGGATAATTTAATTACATGGTGAGAAACACATTCATTGTCCAGAACACCCAGAGAAGATTGCCACGAAACTTGCAGTTCAGTGGAGAGAGGTGGGGAACAGAGCCAGCTGATACCCAGAATCAGTTTCAGGGAAGATTCCCTTGTTGGTGCGTCAACTTATGCTGGAATTGATGGTAGCATTGGGATTATCATTACAAACAGGAGGTGGAGATGGGTGCCTCTGCGTAAGGCAGTTCTTACCCCAGAGGATGTGGAACATGGGAGGGGTAAGGCAGAGGAATGAAAGGGAATGAGGGACAGTGAAGGGAAGGGACTTGTCTGGGCCACACAGCTGGTCCAAGGTGTCAGGGGGAGCTGAGCTCCAGCCCTCTGTTTTCAGCCTGCTATATGTGCTCACCGATTTGTCATTATTTCCTCCAGAAAACACAAACTCCAGGTTTGTGCCTCCACTGTCAGCAAGGAGTCTGTTGCATCCGTGTGTCAGCCCTGCTCCAGAAGCCCTGCTCAGCTGCTTGCTGACGCATTCTGCGTGCCTGGTAGGGGCCTCTTTCAGACCAGATCCAGTAAAATGGGTGTTGTTTGAAGGCAGAAAACCACCTCTGTCCTGCATCTCGCACCTGATCTTGTGCTCTCTCTCAAACTTAGCGCCAGCCCGAAAATATCAATGTTTTCTTTTAGAGGCTGAAACACTTCAACATTTCTTGCTCTGCAGGCTGTCACCCCTTCTGTGGGCACTTGTCCTGGCCTCAGTGGTAGGAAGCAGATAGTGGCGATGATTACAAGTACATCTGGAGGTGATACCTGATGAGAACAAGAAGTGCTTGTGAGCATCCGTCCCCAATGTGCTCCCATTCCTGGGAGGCTGCCTTGCAGAAAGAGAAACCGGAATTGATCCTTTAAAATCAGTTTTTGGTGGGCTTGGTTTGCCCACCCTCTGCAGGCAGACTGGCTCTGGGTTTAATGCTAGAAAAGTCCCTGAGCTGCAATAGCTGAAGGGGAGCACTATCCAGATAAGCAATTACCCAGTGCACTCTCCCAGGGACAGCCCAGCAATTATGGTCAGCAATAAAGAAATCTGATGGTTGTCAAAACGCAGACCCTCATTCTTCCAAGCTCTTCTTGAGGGGCACAATTAGCATGCTGATGTGATTAAAGCCACATTCAGCTCTGTGATAGGAGAGCCAGATGCACCCAGATAACTTCTCCGAAGCCAGCCGCTCAAAACTGAGGCGTTGGTTACCTGATTTGTAGCCAATCAAGTAGAAATCAACCATTCCTGTCCACATAGCTACATCATGCTGTTAAACAGCCAAACCCTCTTCTCTTACATGTCTTTGAGGGAGATGAAATCCATATGGCCCAGAGAGTGAGCACAGGCTAGGGATGGAAGGAAGGACAGAAACAGCATTTCTTCAGGACAGAAGACAATGGAAACATTTCCACTGATTCCAATAGGTTCTGAATCAGCGGCTGCAAACAATTTTCCTCCTAAACGGACTTCCATATGTCCAAAAAAGTCTCACAAGCACTGGAATTTGTTACAGAACAAACCTGTACTTTATTACTCTGCTCCCCGACTCTGAGTGTTTCTCCTTTTAAATTCCTTGGTCAGCCATTTCTGGGCTTTGGGGTTCGCTTTCGAGAAATGTGTTCACAAGTAAGGCAAATATTTTCCATGAAACAGAGAAAAGTCTCTCCCCCCATGCCCCCAGACTTCACTTTGCTCTGCTGGGAACTAATGTCTTTAACTCCATCAGAAAAGTAAGTGGCTTTATGTGCAGAGGAAAGCATGGAAAGGAAACCAAATCCACCAGACCTGAAACCTTCCCTGCTTTACAGATAGCCTCTGAAATGCAGATTTTCGGGCAAAAGCATAGCAAAGCTGATTTTTACCAGAAATTTTCCATTTTCTGCTTCTTTAAAAACAGAAGAGATTTTATTTTGCCCTCTCTGTGACGGGCATCTTTAAACTAAAGATTTTTCTATTTCCTTTTTTCATTAACTTGAAGCAAAAATTGGCAGAAGTGGACTTTTTCATTTTCATCAAAAACTGTTTTGTAAGGAAAGAGAGTCACTTTCCTGCCCATCCTATCCATGCTATGTGCTACATTTAAAGGGATTTAGGAACCTATGTACCATTTTCAATAGCAGCTTAGGCACTACAAGAGACATTTGCATGATCAGCTTCATATCCATATTCCAGCACTATCAGTAAAGGTTAAGCAGTTAAATACCTTTTATCTTGTCCTGAGGTGTCAATGAAAGTCAGGCTTTCTACAATGTCTTGAAAATATGGCTTAAGTTTGATTAAGTTCCTAAAACCTAATAGAATTTTTAGAACTTACTCCTAATGCTATACTGAAATGGCCATAAACATCATAGTTTTCAAATTCGTCTATCTGAGCAAAAATATTTTCTATTTCCTTGCACGAATGAGAACACAGGAAGAAAGTTTCAAAGCAACTCCCCTAAGGAACATCCCTAAGGCCCCATTTAATTCCCAATTTTAAGAAGTTTCTAGACTTCCAAAGTATTTTTCAGTTGATGTTAACTTTAGTTTAAGGGTGTTGTTTCAAAATGAAATCTCAAAACATTTCATAGGAAAACAAAGCCAAAACTCTTGGATTTCTTTTTCTTCCTTTGCCAGAACAGTTCGTCAAGATGATGTGAATTCACAAACATTTTCAGCCAACCTAAAGCACCATCTTTGGCAAATAAATAATTTCCCTAAAAAAAGAAGTAATTGTCCCATTCTAAGAATAAGGATAAAATCCATCCGTGATTTTAAGTGCTCAGACTGAACAATGACGGAGTATTTGCCCTGACGATAGAAAAAGATAAATAAATTTTGCTTATTACTTTACATATATATTTATACATATCTGAAATTTATATACACGCACATACACACACGGCCCTTTCCGTCCAACATGAATGTTTTCAACACAGAAAAAGTAAAGAGACGAGATTTAGTGCTGATTAGAACAAAAGTCGCACTGTACCTTACAGATTTCAGCATGTCTCATTAAAACCAGGCTTGAAATATACATATCCTTTAATAAATAAAGCTTAAGGTACATAAACACTGCAGCGGATATAAATTATTTTAACCAAAGTATGTAGGGAAAAAAAAAATTACTGGAACACCATGATCCTGGGCATTTTACAGTAAATTGGACTTCATCAGTGGTTTTGCATTTTTATTTGATTTTGGAGTTCCTCCACTAAAGCTGTAAGTTTTGTAGAGTTTATTTCACACCTTGTAATTTAAAACGTTACACTCCATCGAAATTCCTCTCAAAAAAAGGACCCAAGTAATTAATGTCTTTGGGTTCAACGTTCATTCTATCCCACTAGTGTGAAAATTCATAAAAATAAGACATGGGATTAGGAGCTTAACAGCCTCACACATTTGCAGAGCTGCTGCATTGGCAAATATTTCTCTGCCCTTTCGGAGCAGAGCGCTCTCCTGGCTGCTCTCATTTATTTTGTTGGATCGTCTGAGTCATTAGAAAGTGCCTGAAAAGAAACCTCATGTCTCGTGCTCATGTTTTTTCTTGTAAGCAGATAAACAGCAAGGGTTCAGGCCATTTCTTGCCATGCTCTTCTATTTTCTTCATTTGGTGGCAGGACGTGCTTTAACTCCTCGTGGAGACAATGGGAATTTTGGCCACTTGCAGCAAGGGGACTCCAGATGCCCTTGGAAAGGAAACAGGACCTGGGTTTTGATTACTGAGAGCTGAATCGCTTCCTTTATGAAAACACTGTGGGTTCTCCTCCCTGGTTCCAAGGAGGTGGAACAGCTCCGGGTTGAATCACAGACTCCCTTTTGCCCTCGGTGGATTCATAGATACAGCGGGTCAATTTGTGCAGTGAACAGTAACTTTGACCAGAGTTTAATTTCAGAGGGACATAAACCATTCACAAAGTTGGGCTGAATTTGACAAGCACCTTTTGCCAAAAAAACAAACAAAACCAACAAGCCTAATACAGGAGGCTCTTTTTTAGACTTCAAAACATTTCATTCCAAAGTGTTTTCAAAGCAAAGAGGTTGACTTCATGTAGGTGTTTCTGAAATGATCCTTTTGGAGGTTTTATTGAAAAACCTGACTTTAGAAAAAATGAAATTAAACTGTAAAATGGAACATTGTGTTTCAGGTCAAACACCATGTCCTAGGTTGACTCAATATTTCTGGTTTATTTTATCTTTTCCCCCCCCCCCCTTTTTTAAGACTGTCTTTGTTCAAAGCAAACAGAATTGCTTCATTCCCTGGTCCCTTCCCCCAGGTATCTGAATTTGACCACAGTACAAAGCATCCTTTATTCATCCAGGTCACAATCATTCACCCCAGGACATGGCTGGCCAGAAACCCTAAGGAGTATACTAGTACAGCTCTGGCTACTCAATTTTCTTCTAGACCACGCAATTCCTATTGTGCTGAAGTCCCCTCCAGATCTGAGTCACTCATCAGGATCCCTCTATAGCTGACAGTGAGAAAATCCAGCCCAAGATCCTTAGGACAAGCCATACTCTGAACACGTCACTTGATTTTAGAGAGTTTGGACTCAAGAGATACCTTAAGTGAGGGGATGTGAAGTCTGCAACAGATCTACTCTTGGGTAGAAAGTATCACTGGAAATTGCCATTTTCATTACTGCACATGGCTGTGGAAAAGAAAACCGTTGTCCAAGATAGATTAGCTATTGCATCTGCCCTGCAAATTTATTTGCCAGCAGCAGCTGGGAAGAGTGCATCAGCATTCAAGTACTTTGCTGCTGTCTGAAGTTTAAGGTCACATTCTCATTGCCTTTCTGCCAAGCACTTTTTGGCTGTAAGATGGTGCACAATCACTGACCCAAGGAAGGGCTTTTCAGGAAGTTCTCCAAAGAAGAGCATGGCAGAAAAAAGGCCCATTTCATTTCACTCTGCTCATTTTGAAGCAATACAATCAATATAAGTGTTTTAGCATCCTAAATGAGGTTTACACATTTTACCCCATGAACACTGCTTCTAACTGAATGCTGTTAGCACACTCTTTAAAAAAAACAATAAAAATTACACATCTTATTTGAGCTTAATGGAAGAAGCTCCCACCTCCAAGCTTGAACTGGAGCCTGTGTTGCAGCCTCCCTTTGCTTTCCAGCCTTAGAGAGCTGTTTTGCACTCAGAGCAAGCCACCTTTGCAGCAAAAGGGTGACGGGATTTTAAGGAAACATCAGGGCTTCTCAGATGGGTGAAAACTGGGAGATCTCTCAGCAAAGTTAATCTTTAGTTTGATAAAAAAATCTGTCATCATGTACTCTGGCTGGCAAAGAGGTGATAAAATCATTCAGCTTTGGGACATGGAGCGGTTCTCTCAAATTCAAATCAGATGGAAAGAGACAACTTGTTTTCAAAAGTAGTTAGGCTTTTTGCGAGGATTAGGACTCTTATCACTTTCTTGTAGTTGCAAACTGAGCATGTTTCAGAGTTTGAATATAGCTGTAAACAACAACCATACTTTTATTAACTTATCTTGCATCATAGCTCTGTCCCCTCACGAGGACAACAACCATGAAACCTGGTGGTGTTGTCCATGTGAGCATGCAGTAATCCAGTGCTTTGCTTGCTCTGAGGATATCTCCATGAGTTGACACACAAGCATGAAGATGAGTCACAGATGGCTCGATTAGTGTTGGAAACTCAGTGCAGATCTGAGCAAGTTTTGGATGCTTCCCACCACACATACTTCACTCCCTGTCTCACTGCAGAGCCTGCTTTAAATGCTTTAAAGGGTAACACAGAGAAAGGGCTGTGCCTTGGGAAGAGGAAAAAACATTCTCTTCAAAGACAGTTAATGGGGCAAGAAGACCCTCGTTTAAACTGCAGCAGTGGAGTTTCAGTTAGACCTTGAGGTAAACTTCTACCGCTGAGAGACAGATTCTCCATCACAGCAGGGTGCAGAAACTATTGGACAACTCTCTGTCAAGACATACAGGGTGGACTTGGTTGCGGCTATGAGTTAGAGGACATCTTGAGATCCTTTCCAGTTCTATCATTCCAGACCCAGGGCTCATTCTACCTGCACCTTAACCTTGCTTGGAAGGTGCACTCTGAAAAGACACAGTCTACAGGTCAAGTCTACACACAACAGCTACTGAAGTAACAATCTAAGAAGTAACGCTAATACAACCTTTCAGCGGGAGTGGAGCTCACATTTCTTCAGGGAAACATCCTCATGAGCATCACACATACCTGCACAGTTAAGCACTACTGAGACAGAAAGTTTTGTTTGAGGGTACCCAGGACTGGATCAAAACTGCTGTGACCCCATGCAGCAAAACACTGATGCAGTGTATACCACTCTGGCTAGTCAAATTTATCCTCTGAATTGTTATGGGGTAACTTTAGTCCAACAGAATTCATGCCAGATGGGGTATCATATGTCTTCCTCCAGCCAATGTAAAACATGAAGCCAATATAAACACTATATAGCATGTTTTAGCTAATTCAACACAAAGCAACAGTGTGCACACAACTGATCTGGATCATATTTGTCCTGCCAGGTGATTTTGCAATGCAAAAACTGACTGTTAATGATGTGGAATCCTAGCCCCATCTATTGCCCTGACAAGCCCTCATCTAGTGTTTACTGCTTAAAAAAACCCTCACGTGAGTTCAAGCTCACGTGAAGCATTCAGAGATACTAATACCATCCTGACAAATTATTCATTATGAGTTTTCCCACTCTCAAGCAATCAGGCCTACAAATGGAGCCTGTAGGGAAAGGGATTTATGCCTCTTAGTAGAGATGCAAGAAAGAACATTGAAGTTCAGCACCACTACAGAAAACCACCCAGCAGAAGGGTACCAGGCATCAGCTCTGATCAGTGTATACGACAAGCAGCCCTTGATCTGCTCTTGGCAATAGATCCCACTTACAGGCAACTGTCCAGGCTAGTGGAGCTGTAATTTGAGGCAAGACCCCACTAACCTGAGGCTCTACATCATATAGCTCTACATCCAGCACACCTTCTGTGCTCAAGGCTAGGCCCTAGCAGGGCTTTCTCCCACCTTCGGCTATAGACATCACACATGCCCTCCAAGCCCCATTAGCTCCACTGACCACCTTGCAGTGACCTCCTCTGCTAGGGCTCAACATGCAGGATGTACCAAGGCACCCTCGTCCTCCAAATCTATGCTCTTGTGGCCTCTGAGAGCACCTTCCCCTTCAGCTGGGGTGAGGGCCAACTCCTGGTACCCCCATTGCCACAGGCAAACCTGCTGCCCACTTGTAACCCAGCTAGGATAGCAGTGTTGGATTCACCTCCGCTTCAGAATGTTTACACAGCTTACCTTAAACACCCCAACAGGCCTGGCATGCAATTGAACCCCAGGCCATTTGCCCTTCCTCTCCAACAGGACAATTGTTCCTGGCCTTCACACACCTCTCTGCTGTGCCCTGATTCCTCAGAGCCCAAAGCTTTGGCCTTAACACTAGAGACTGTCATCATGCCTCTTGGCCTTGAGACCAAGGAAAGGTCTAGAGATGCCACAGCCCCATCTCCTGAAGGCAATGAGAGCTTGACTAAGCTTGACTAAGTTTATAGAGCAGGAAAGTGGCAGTGGCATAGTAACCCCACCTTACACAAAAAAATACCCCAAATGCACAGTCGTAAATACCTATGGCTTGCACAAAAAAATGAGTGGTGTCTTGTTTCAGGGTTAGATGCTCATTTCTACCACAGAAACTCCTGTGTCAGCACCTGCAAGTATTTAAAATTCTCAAGCTTTCATATACTTGTCTCTGCCTTCTGGGTTTTTGAGCCTTTATGCTATGTGGTGCTGAGTTTTCAAGCTTTTCTCCACAGGGATGAGGCCACCAGGTGACCCACAGTGTGGACAGCCAGCCAAAACTCTGTGGAGATGAGATGTGAGCATATAGGGCATGGGCAGGAAGCCCTAGAAGGCAGAGGGAAGATCTGTGAGAGGTTTAAAATGACCCTATGAAAATCTCTAAATTGAGAGTTTGGTAATACCAAAGGGGTGGAGAGGAAGGAAAATTTTAGAGAAGCAGAGGAGCCTGGGGAGGTACTGTCAGTGCATGCCTTTTAAGGACGTAGCCCTAACAGGTTGTTTAGCATCTTTTCTTTCTGATAACTACAAAAGCTGAGACTAGCAAAGAGAAGAAACCCAAAGAAATGTCATCTGTTCTTCAGGTACAAAGCAGAAGCAGGAATCTTCAAGGCCAAGGAGGACTGGGAAACAAAAGCTCTGAGTTGAATTAGTTGTGTACCAGTTGGTCCTGTAAGAGAAGCCAAGTTTCTACCTTGCACGGATTCCCTGTGCTCTGGTGTGCAGCTGAGTCCCTGCTGTCCACCGGGTGGATGTTTTAGTGCCTGGCTCTTTTTAACTGGCACATGTTAAGAGCTTTGAATTAACAGGTGCATAAAAACTGTCAAAAAACACTTAGCTCTCAAGACAGTCTGTCAGTTGTATTAAAAATATGGTTTTATGTAACCACATTCTCTCAACACTTGCTGAGTCACTCGCCCTTTCCAAATGAAAGCAGTGATGTTTAAACACTCCTGCAGTAAAAGAAAAAAAGAAAGAAAATGAGACAGGCTACAGCTCCTCTGATCTTGCCAGCGATTGCTCCTGTCTTCCATACTAAAGGTAAATTTCTTCCAGCAAAACAGGACCAGCCTAAAGCTCCAGACTAGAGGCGAACACCCCAGCATGTCAAAAGGCCAGTTCCTTGCAGCCTTACTGAGCTGGAAATGAGGGATTTTTGACAACTTAATGGGAAGATGTCTCACTTTCTGATTGAGGAGATGGTATTTGCTGTAAGCGTGGTCTGTGATTAAAAAAACCCCAGACTTTAAGAGAGGTTTAGAGCTAGAAAAAAACCTATTTGTGCCCATGTTTCAGAAGAGGTTTAGAAATGGTTTCAGTTCTCGTTCTTCCCTCAGTCATGAGTCCTGAACATCTGGGTTCCCAGAAACAAAAGCATCAGGTTTCCAGAATGGAGAGTTGTAAGACACAGGTCCAGGAGAATTTTTAAAACTCTCAAAAGCATTTCTGAAATCAGTTCCCTTTTAAATATGTAGCAAATACATTAAAGTGGGCTTTGGATTAAAGTTTTACTGCCTCTTGATAAAAGCCATTCGCACCTTTGATGTGTTTGTGGATGGCAGCCATCCCAAATGCCTTCCCCCAGCCTCGCCCCCATCAGGAAGTCTCCCTCTGGCTCTCTCCAGGAATGCCCAGATGGATTATCATCTGTCACCTCTCCAGCGGTGACCAACTCAAAACAGCCACCTCTAGGGTGGCAGACATGGTAGGTGAAAGCAGAGATTTCTGAGTGTAAGCATTTAAGGTGTAATGGTGAACGTGGTTAAGCTCAAAGCCTGTGAGAAGTGGGAAGAAGAGCAGGGACCTGGGCTTCTGAAACTGGCTGTGAGTTTAATCCTACTGAGTTTTAATTCTGTGAATCAAAGCATTTCCAGGACCACCCTGTGCTCACCCACCCTCTGCTCCACCTGATGGCTCTAAGGAGCCCTGGTTATTTGCCTAGCCTGCAGGAAAGATGGCTCCAGAAAGTTTTTTGACAGTTGCTGGAAGGAGGAAAGGAAACTTGTTGAAGGGCAGAAGGAGAAAACATATTGGTGGCTTGGGAGGGTTTGAGTAATGAAAGAGTCCAGTGTTGTGGGCAGCTGGGACAGAAGAGGTGGACTAGGCCTTGAAAAGCAAATCGTCGCTCCCCCACTATGAAAAGCAGATTTAGCTTTGTGGATGTCAAGGCCTGAAGGGAGCACCATGAGTGTCTGAGCATGACTGTTGCAACTGCCAGGCCAAGGAAAATAGCTTCTCAGGTTCTGCCAGTGAGGGCATCACAGGGACTGTCACTGACAATACCAGATATGCTGAGCAAGTCCAGGAGCGGGAGCCTGCCTGCTTGGCAGTGTTGGTTTCCTGCAGAACTGGTTAATGTCAGTATGGCTGATGAACACTCCACAGTAGTTAGGGGATGTGGTGGGATGTTACGGAGAAAGGTCCATTGCTAAACATTTTGATTTGAGGAACACAGAAAAGGAAACAATTGGTACTTTAGCAGACAGGAAAAGAAAGATCTGTAATCAAGAAGAAAATCCTGCAGAGCGCCAGGCATGTCTTTTTAAAACAGCTGCAAGATGTTCTTCTTGGAGGATCAGAGAGGCATGTTAGAAAAATGCTGAAATGGACCTGGTTCTTTATGAGCACATCCTTATGCCAAATAGTATTATCCTGTCTGCCATGAAGCTAACCACCAAAATGTGGGACCAGCTGCAGCTTACACGATAGTGAAGCCAGAGACACAACCTTTAGGACACCACGAACGCTACAGACAATGAAATACAGACAATCAGCAACAAGAGTCATCACCTAAACAGCTACAGAACTACCCAAAGACATGATGCAGGGTTTCAGGTGATGTTCAGAAACTTAATTGGGATCCAAATTGGGAAACTTGAAGAAGATGATGTCTGAAATGCATTAACCCTTCCTTGGGACAGAGGATTTGTCTACACTGGAATGGGAAAAGTGACTCGAGCCTGCAAAGACACACCTGCTTTACTCTACCTAGCTCACACTGCAGACAGCGAGTATACTCAGCCCAGATTTCAGCACAGGCTCACACCATGGGTCTCCAGTGAGTTTATAGAGTTTGTTGCCCAAACTAACAATCTGAGGGATAGTAAATTTGTGACTCTTCAGCCATACCATACACAGCTGACAAACACTTCTACTGTGGTACCCTTGCTGAGCTGATGGCTCATGACCTCCTAAGGCTCTGGTAGTGCAAAGGGTTACCCTTCCACATGGAGAAAGGAAGGCAGCAAGATAACATGGCTTGCTGAGACATCATCTGCAGGACAAATAGTTCCATCCTTTAGTGAAGGAGTCACACCAAATGAATTGAAGTTATCTGCTGTCTCGGAATGACTCCCAGGGCTCTCCATCCCTTCAGCTCTCCTGGGGACACGGTGGTCCACAGCCATGTGGAGGCAATGGTCAAGAACATCAGCTGCCCTTTAGCTACATGGTAGGCAGCTAAAGGGTTTCTATTTCTGTTGTTGCTGGACCTTCTGACTGTAGTACAGCCAGGGCCTCACTTGATATCAATTCCTAGCAAGATGCCTTATGACATTGCTAAGTTTCAAGTTCATGTCGTGACCCTACCCTTTGTTCACTACCTCCTTTAATGACTCTTTGAAGGAGGAAACAGTGTATGTGAAATAACTCAACGGGTCTCCTTCAGGACTTCCAGGTACTACTGCAGAAGCAACATGAGGTCAGCAATTACGCATTTGGAGCTGCTTCTGATGCCTGTCAGTGAGACCTTGACTGCTGCTGTTCTGTTATAAACCTGTCACAGTTTGAGAGTGAGCCACAGTTTGTTCAGAGCAATGCCTTCCCAACAAACAAGCAGACAGATCTTGGGCTCAGTTTGGCCCTGCATCATGAGGGAATGCCCGCAAACCAGAACAAAGACCCATTACTACTCACTGCAGATAAAAGGAATGTCAAGAGAGACATTTGAGGGGTCAGATTCAGCAGTGATAACAAGAACATGAGAGGATCATACCAGATGATCACATGTTCAGATACCTCACCAGCACTGCCAACTGCTTCAGAGAAAAGGAAGAAACCCTGCATAGGGAAAGTTAAGGAGGCCCATCATTAAGGGATTTATTTATGACTCATGCTTCACTTTTATTACCCACAGAGCAATTAACGTTGGTTTGGGTGTTTTTGTCTTACTCAGCTCCAACCCTCGAAACCAGACTCAGGGAGTGCCATAGCTTCAGCCGTGGTGAACATGGTGTGGGTGAACAGTGATTCTGTTCCTTCATTCAGCCATCTTTCCACATCATTCCCCATTCTTCAAGAGGCAAGAGACTAAGGAGATGTCCCTAGCACGGGAGCTTTCATGTTGGATGATTTATACCCACTCCAAAGGGATCAAAAGGCACAAAATAAGTTACTCCAGCTCTTGGGGTATGAGGAACCTCCAAGCTTTTCACTTGCTGCCCACTCAAATGACATCCCTGCTGCCGCTACACTTTTTGCACTCATGCCACCACCCACCACTGCCTATTCAATAGGACACTGTCCCCATCATCAGAAGGATGGTGTGGCACAGGGTGCTGAGACTGCCAGATTTCTGCCATGCATAAGGGCTGCTTTACTTATCTCATAAGAGCAATTTCTCCCAGTTCTCACCACTTGCACACATGTGCCAGGTGTGAAAACCAGTTCAGACATTAAAACTCACTGCTCAGCTCTAGCAGCGTGGAAAAATAAAATCACTCGCTGATCAGCCAAACAAGCAGGTGGGAGTGGTATGGACAGAGGCAGGAGAGGCAAGGTATTAAACCTGCCCAGTGCTCTCAAGTGCCTCGTTATACTGATTTATGTTTAGCTAATTGAGAAAATGACTCTAACTACACAATCCAGGCCCTAATTCAGAAAGGCCCAAGCTTTTTAGTGTCTGTACCTGTGTCTTAAAAGCCATGATTTAAACCCTGTAACTAACAGGCTGCCAAAGGCAAGGATTTGAAGGATCTGATGTCCTATCATGACGAGGGGGTGAGGCTTGGCTAACTTCTCTAGTTACTTGGTCTTTCCCCACTGACGTACAAGTTTGCTGCTGGGACATAAATCAGGGGAAATGATGAAGGAAACCAGTCTCGTGCCCCATCAAAGGAGCCAACACTCGTTTTAATAGGACCATGCAGACAAGTCTAAATAGGGCACTTAACAAGCATGTGGTTTCTATTATACCAGCCTACATCTCTACACCCTGCTTGCATTGCCACGGGCAAAACCCTTTGTCCCTTGCACACCACACCTGCTTATATCCACAGAATTAGAAAAGGAACCATGATATAATACCAAAGTGTTGAACATACAATTTCTAGGTTGGATCCGGCCTGCAGAAAAATTTTATCTAGCTCTCAGCAACTGCATGAACTATTATACACAGCTATGGCATGCACAAGAGCAGAGCACAGAAGACGCCCAAGACCATATGCCTACATAGAATCACATGGAAGTACCAAACTCAGTCCAGGACCAACAGCTGTTCATAGATCCCACACAAGGGGCATCTGGCTAAATACCAGGCCCCAGGTTTGGACAATTCATATCACAGGGGTTTTCATCCAAGTTTGACCCTTGAGAAAAGGGTGTTTGGAACAGAAAATCTCTAGATCCTACTGTCCTAAGCAGAAAATGCAGAACAGAGTGAATCCCAGTATGGGAGGCAATTCAATAGTGCTCTGCCCCTTTCTCTGGCCCCAGAATTTCACCAGAATAGGGTAACTTTCCCATATGCAATCCTTTTTAGTATGTTGCTAGGTCACTAGCAACAGAACAAGATGAAACAGCTTCAAGCTGCATGAGGGGAGGTTTAGATTGGATATTAGGAAAAATTTCTTCACTGAAAGAGTGGTTAGACATTGGAACAGGCTGCCCAGAGAGGTGGTAGAGTCACCATCCCTGGAGGTTTACGAGACATGTAGATGTGGCACTTCAGGGCATGGTTTAGGAGATGTGGTAGTGTTGGGTTGACAGTTGTACTTGATGATCTTAGAGGTCTTTTCCAGCCTTAATGATTCTATGATTCCATGTTCTTAATAAAGCTGGTCAGGAAACACAGTACTCCCAAACACTACGCCAGTCACTAGTTTTCACTCTTACTACTTTTTCATCATTCTGTTTAGATGGGATACAGGCTCAAAGGGAAGACTCCACTGCATCGCTGAAGGTATTAAGAAGAATGGCTGACAGAGAACTCGTCTCTCCCCAGACAGCTACCCTAAGCTGAAACCTCTTGAGAGCCCAACTTCAGCTGGCTGGATATACAATCAGATTGGGGATTGTCCAAGTGTTTTACACCACGCGCTAGACATCCATGGGAACTCCAGGCTGAGCCATGACCATCTGTGCTCATTTAAACATTTCTTGACAGAGGAAGGAGTGTTAATCCCGACATCCTGGCCAAACTGCAACATCGGCAATTATATTGTGCTTTGTAACATTTTCAGTTTTATACATCGGTGTTTTCCACTTCTCATAATGGAAATGAGGTGGCCCAACACAAAAATGGCCACATTGCCACAGTAGAACGCACGTCCCCTGTGATGAGCTCTGCAGTGTTACTGTCAGATATCACGCGTTGCTCTATTTTCCCTGCCATGGGTGTTCAACCTCAGCACGCTTCAGATTAGAAGCTCTACCTGCGAGAGGCCTTCACTTAAAAATCTGCTTACCCAACCCATTCCTGACTTATGCTGAACTTTTAGTTCTATTTTTCTGAAGATATAACACACTAGCTGAGTGGACAGTGCACCTGCTTTCAATGCGCTCCAGTGACAGCAGAGCCAAACAGTATAAGATGCATGGACTACTACAAAGGTAGAAATTGCTTTTGCTTGAAGAGCCCCAATTCCAACTGTTCTCTTTCCTTAAAGGAAAAACAAGGACAAAAAAAACCCCAACCGTTTTGTTGCACCAAAATCATCTCCTGGCATTTCTGACCAGCACACATGTTGTTACAATTATGACTGGACTGCTTGGCTCCGGCACAGGGGGAATGTTAAATCGGCATACTGGCACCCATCAAAACATTTGCGAACTTCCAAAGTGGAACTGACACCATGGTATTGGTTTATATCACACGTCAGAGAAAAGCTTCATAACTCAGATCAAACAATTTAACTCTTGAGGTCCCTGTCTAGAGAGAGCGACCAAATGCTAGACTGCCTATTGTTATTTCTTATGGCTGTTTCATGTGGCTTCCAGCCAGTTCGTTTTGCAAGCTCAGAAGTTAAAGACACATAGAACTGGCCAGAACTTTGATGAGGGACTTGTAAGAGAACAGAAACTGCTGATTCTAAGAACAGCATCTTAACTGTCAGGCAGAAACAGTGCCAGCACTATCAGATGGCACATGAGAATTTTTCAGCTTTAAGTAATTTCGTTGGATATAAACTTATTCCCTTCTAGGAAACTCATATTCTTAAGTAGTTGTCAGAAAGATCTTTTGACTTACAATTTTTTGCCTTTTTTGGTTTGAGGAGTTCAAACAATAATCTTATCCATAACAACAAGGTGCAATCAGTAGGACTATTTCAAGCACATTTTAGACTACTAGAGAACCACAAATTATATGCAAAATGGTATGCCTGCGCTTCCTGTAAATACCATTACAATTCAACTCTTCTGTCAGATGCTCTTCTGTATGAGCTGAATCTGATGAGCTTTCTGATGAGCTGAATACAACTGTAATGAGGAACAGACATATCCACTAGGACTTAGATTCTCTTGAGGAGCAACTGGGGGCAGCTGCAGAGGATGGAAAGAGGAATGGTACAATTAAATTATTATTGCACTTACTGGTATCCAGTTTTGAAAACCATTATCAAGCTGCTACAAGGTGTTCCACAACTGCAGACAGAGGAAAGGCAGTCAGTCACAATTTTCTCACAATACAATCAAGTCTTCAGCTTTTAGGCCAAGTCTTCCAGCAAAATAAAAGGGAATGCAGTGTATCAGCAATAACAGATCAATGCTTCATAGGTATCTCTAATGTTACTTTGGACTTGTCTAACTTCAGTTAGCCCTGATTATGAGTGGCTTCTCTAGGAAACAGATCTATCCCTCTTTCTCCTGCATATGGGAAGCACCAGTACGGACTTTCCACCACTGCCTTGCACCATGGCTAGTTGAAAAGATTCCTGCCAAGCTGTATCCTGCCATGTCTTTGCTTCATAAGTTTTTGTATTTTGGAACAGCTTTTTTCAAGGTTTTACTTTCACACAGTGGAAAGTTGCCAAAGGACATATCTGACATTGTCATTCATGACCTCCTGTGGAAAAAGTGTCTTGGATATGTGTATTAGTATCAAATATCACAACTGAAAGTAAACACACTGTGTAGAAGAAGTACTGATTTATTAATAGAATAAAAATGAAATGTAGTGACATGATTTTCCATACTAAAGCCATTGAGACAATCACTGTCCCATTTATATACTTGATGGTGTCATTCAGTAACTCATTGATAAAGTCTGACTGACATGCTCAGGTCAGGTATTACAGAAACCATTTCCACAATGAAAGCAGCCTTCCTCTGTTACAAAGTGGATAGCTATGAACACTGTCCCCATGGTTTGCAGCTGTATTGGTCTATGGGAGGTTTTCCTACGTCCTCTGTTTTAATTCCCAAGACTTTCTCCACCTGGAATAGCTTTTTCAAGACTTTCAACAGCAACAGAGCAAAACAGCTGAACTTCTTGTGGGGTAAAAACCCACTCTTCAGGCAAGAAAATGCATTGAATATTATATGAAAATGGACTTACTTCCAATATACGGTGGGGATTACTCATTACAAGATTCCTGGATAATTATTGGAACTTTGAGGCAACTATGACAGAGAAAAATGTTTGTAATAGAACAGCTTTAATTGTAACACAGTCTCTTTTTTGTGGTTCTACTTCTGTGTCATACATTCTGCAATGCCCTGAACTGTAACCCGTCATTTTTGTTAAATCATAGCTGCTGTGATTCCATAGGTAATAATGTTATCAATATATAGCTTTGTCTAATTCAGCATGATCTGAAAGAAATAGGCAAAGTGACAAATAGGAAATATTACAACTGATTTTGCAATTTGCCTCAATATGTGAATTTCCTTTAAATCAGGTACAGGAAAGAGTATCAGCTATGAAGATAACTGAAATAAGCACTTGGGTTTCACAGGATTAAAAACCGTTGAAAACTAATCCCTTACGGATACAAAGGAAGACAAACATCCTATTGGAGTTGCCATCAGACAGAATGTGTTCAGAAGCAGAATAAGTTGCGATGTTTCCTCCTGTAGATGCGTCTCTTGCATGCTGCTTGGAACAGGTACCTGTGATATCAATACGCTGAAAGCCTTTGGAAAAAACCCTACTATTCGCTTCCAAGTATCCTGTTTCAGGAAGGTACAAAGCCCCATGAAAAGCTGGGCATTAGAACATGAACTTAGACCAGAATGATGAAGACAGATGGTGAACCCCAAATGAGAATCCTGTGAAAAAAGAGTCTCTAAAATTTGAAAACAATATTAAAGGAAAAGAGAAATGAAGTGGATATTACTGGCATGGCAGAAACCCAGATATAACATAAGAACACAAGCCCGCAGAGAGCATATCATCCATAACCGGCTGGCTTATGTGAATATAGTAGTCATGTATCAGAACAAGCTGGGGAGTTTCCTGGAGTCATATTTACTGCTTGAGTTTGGCTGTCCATATTGGAGAGGGATTTGGTACAAGAGTTTTCAGATTGAACTGACTGTTCAGAAATAGCAGAAGTGACAGCACGGTTAGCATGCTCACTCTCCCACGCCATAACACTGGGAGTGGGGTTTTCCTTAGCTGTCCCAGCATGACTGTGTGACTGTTTGGCTTGTCTCCCTGCTTCTACCTCCTGCTGCTGCAGCATCCGCTCCACCTCAATCTCAAGTTCCAGATTTTCCTCATCTGCCTCCACTTCCAGCTGCTGCATTAATTCCTCCAGCTTCCTGGCCTTGCGAAGTTCGTTCTGCTGTATGATCGTGCACAGGTGCTCAGTGAGGTGCTCCTTAATCTCAGTCTTGTGTTGGAGGTCCAGCTTGGCTGCCACGTACTCCGACTCAGCCTTATCATACCTCTTCCTGCAAAATCATCATCATTTCTACTGGGTTAGTTCTCAAAGCACTTTACAATCTGACACACGGACAGACACTTTAAGCATCCCTGAAATGCAATGTCCTCTGCAATGCATTATGCTAGCTATTTCATGACATGCTGCTACATTAGTCAAAGGGAAGAAAATAAGTGTGAATTGATCAAATCATCTCCTCTTGACACACTAGCCTCCACTATTCCTGTATTCCAAGAGTTAATTTGCTTGTCTGAAATGTACAGATTAAATCACGAACAAGCATTTTTACTGCCTGTTTTAAGAGATGCATCACTAGCAGCAGAAAGAAACCATCAGAAATTGTAGTGTTCTCACACATCTAATGAACACCTATCCAGTGAACTGAAACACTGCAAAACAGTTTTGTGTTTTTACTAATCCAACGATCCACCCAACAGATACAGATGCTACAATGGTGCTATACACATTTACATTTGGATCCGGTCTAGAAGTGTGCTCCTCTGGCCACCCATATATATGTTCAAAAAATCATGACCAGCACAGGTTGACACAGCATATGACATCAATAGTGATCACAACTTTTGCGTGGCAACAGATGTAGAATTTTATTGTAACCATCCCCTGACACACACCTCCTGCCAATTTGCACTTCCTGTCATGACAAATATAGCAAAAAGGAAATATTCCAAATATTTATTGTGGTTAACACATCAGGATATCTAGCACTTTAATGGTTGGTGTCCACGCTAGTGATGCATCTTCCACTCCATTCAGTGAATCTGTATATTAATTCTGATTTAATTAATAGAAAGATAGATGTAATCTTGCTCATCAGGAAAGGGAATATGCAAAGGCTTTTGCAAAATGCCTACGTGATGTACCTTACACAGCATTCATAAAACTAGTATTAGGAAGGTGGTTGAATAAAGAGTCCAGCTGTTTTATAAAACCAGACTCAAATATCTGGTTAAACAGAGCAACAGAAAGATAGGAGAGATCCTTTGCTTAGGGATACAGGAGGAAATAAGACACAGGAAAGCCTTCCCAAATATGTTCCGTTATATAATAATCACAAAACTTTGACCCAGCTGTAAAAGCTACGTCTGCAGTGGGCAGATGATGCCCACTTATGCTTCCCTCACAAGAAAATCAAGATTTACCTGGACCGGGCATCTGGAATGGGAAAACTAATGCTGTGCTGGAAACTTCTGCACAGTTCAAGCTTCGGGCTGAATTCACACGTATTCTTCACAGCACATTTATGAAAATTCCATTCTACAGCAATTGTCAAATGCCCCTAACTATGTATGTGCTCAGGACTATCTAATAATGCACTTTTTGACCCACTGAAATGATTTGTGGTTTAGCCCTAAAATACGAGGCAAGAACTAAAAAAATTGCTTAAAAAGACACCACGCAAAAGTAAATCAACTTTGGCTCATAATGCGTAAAAACTACAACACTGAAAATATCTAACTCACATTTCCAAATCCTTCCCTCACAACAAGACTTACTAAATTCATGAAAGTCATTATTTTGTAAAGATTATCCCCTTCATCCTACCTGCATCCCCTTTTGTTATCTTCATTAAATACTGCTTTCCAAATGTCAGAGCCATTTATGTTATATGCTCTTTAGCCATTAAGCCTTTCAAATACACACATTATTCCAAATTTTTTGTAAGGAAATTTCCAGCAGCATTTAATAGTTTTAGAAACCATACTTAAACCTAAAATACACTGAAATGTTTTTCCTCTTGAGGATATGAAATTCAGTGTTCATACACGCTTGGCTATTGAAATTACAGTTAATCTTAGATACTTCAAATTATAATTACACAAAAATTATCCTTATTTTTTAGCTACTGCTGCTATTTTTTTAAAGACTAATTACCATGTTTATTGGCCTGTGGTCAACGTATAGCAGAAGCCATAAGGAGAAATACACGTTTAACACATTGAATCGTGAACTAAAAACCGCAACTGAACATTTCCATTTTATTAAACGGCTATATAAACACGCTGATGTTTATCTACTGATGTTGTGGTTTACCCACAACTAATAGGGTGTTCCGATTAATTTCTGGCATTTAAGGAACTCATCACAACCAAAGCGATTAAAGGTACATTGTGAAGGGTGAAGGCTTGCTTTTTCGTTCAATTTTTTGTCCCAGTTCCAAAAGTACTTCAGCAGTATTATATGTTTTAAGCTTAATTGGTCCCATTGATTCCAACAGGACCAGAGCTGTCATCAACAAGCAAGTTTCCCTGAAAAGGACTTTCATTTTAGGACTTAAAAAAAAAACCCTCTTTCCCCCTGAGAAGAAATAAACAACCTTGAAACAATAAAGCGGGGCTTATGGACAACTGCACAGTTAAAGCAGTAAGTATGTCTTGTGACAGCACGAAGCTGGAAAGCACACAGTCTGCAGTCAGAAAACCTACTTCAGTTTCCAGATTCCAAGGGAAAAATTGGTAAATGAAAAGCACACTTTTACCTCAAGATTTGAAAGCCCCCCAGACTGTGACCACTTTAACTACACATTATTACAATGACATAACTCCATTACTACTTCGGTGACAGGAAACAGCATTTTCTCCCTCCACTCAGGGAGGGCTATTCCCTCCTCCCTGTCTGTCGCTTACCGAGCATAGGAGTAGTCCAAGCTGGCCTGATCAATGCGGTTCCGCAGGATGCCAATGTCAGCAGATACCATGTCATCCAGAGCTTGTAACTCCTTCTGAATCCTTTTTAGTTTCACTGTTTCAGCTTGAGTTCTTTTGGATCTGCGAAAGGAAGATGCTTTTTTTTTTCTTTTCAAGCCTCTCTTCTTGACATAATGGACCCCATTTCGTTTGCAGAGCAACTAACTTCTTTAAGAGCTATTCAGATAGTTTCTCCTTTATGGTTTAAGACTTTTGATCTTTTTTAATATCCACAGGGATCTAAAATGCCGGCTATTAAAGGACTATGGCAAAATTACGTAATGACTGTAATCAAAGTGCCTAAAATGGATTGTGTTTCTTCACTGTGGAAACACACAAGAAGCTGCTGTATCTAAGTAGTTCTCAGTGTAAGGAAACAGGAAATGGCTTGGGGGGGTGGGGGTGGGGGTGAGTGAGAGGGGGAAGGGTATTTAGCCCTGCAAATATCGCCTTTCAAAGAAGCCCAGTTAGTAGGGGCCAAAAAGTCACCTAACCTAAGCTTGGTTTCCATTTTGTAAAATTATTCCCAAAAGGCCTAGCCAAATCCCAATGAAGTCAATGGAAAGTTTTACATCAAACACAAAGGATTTCAATCAAGCCTCATGTAACCTTTTTCAACTCAGCCTACTCATTCCTAAATTCTGAAAACTAAATGTTGCTAAGGGGAGCAAGCTTTGATGGATTTCACTCCAAAGCAAGCTAAGTAACTTTCAAAAAGCTTTTGCACCAGGTCACTTTGCTGCCTTTTGTCACCACCAGCAAAACCATGCTTTTCAGCCACTGCTTTACACCCCAGAGCAGGTACTTGAAAGCAAGACTAGATTTGTAGCAAGTGACACTGTCTCTCATTAGATCAGCTGATGCAGATGGAAAGAAACAGACACCCTATAGTATTGCTTAGAGCCTGAAGAAGGCCTTTGGATGTCAGGTGTTAACTCCCTAGCTATCACCTTCCAAGTCCTCCTTGCTCTCCACATGCTCTGCTTCCAGGGGGAAGAAACCAGCCTGGTGGTCACACCCATGTTTGCTGCCCTACAGTGACTCAGACCAAATGTACCTGTGTTCTACCTCTACCTGGCAAAGGAAAACAAAATCTTCAGAACCTCAAAGAGAACCTTCTGCACAGTATTGGCTATGTTCATCTGTGCTACCCAGGACCTTTGATGGGCAGAACATAACGTGCCTGTGAGAGCACTGTGAGTCCAAAAGCTTCACATCTCCTTCCTTGATCCGGTGTCATCAGCTGCTCCAATAACCCTCCCTACAAACCATGCCTTCCCTGTAGTCTTAAAACTATTTTGGTGGACCACACTGTACAATACCTTAAGGTCTGGTCACTTGAAAAGCAAGAGCTAACTAAAACTGTGAGAACATGTGATTTTTTAAAAATTTCTAATCAGCCAGTGGTAAAACAGTACCTTCTTAAACTTACATCTCTCTTCAACATTTTTCAAATACTAGTATGAAAGAGTCAGAAGTCCAAACAGAAATAGCTACAGTTTCCCTTCATAGGTTAGGAATCAAATAAACTTTTCTTAAATCCAGTGTAAACAAATCAGGAACAGAGCAGGAATGAGCATCTGAGCACCCAACTTCCAAACACACTCATGTGTGACAGGCACAAGGGCTTCAACTAATTCTCGAATTGTGTAATAACTTTTCCCTCTGCACACAGAGCTGCAGCTTTGGAAGTGTGAAAAGCTTAGTCACAGCTTCTTGGCCAGCACTTGTCATCAAAGGGAAATGTAGATCACAGCTGCTCACTTGTGGAGCAGTACATACAGAGCACAGAGAGGAGGAAAAAGTGAGATTTAAACAGAAGATATGCAACTGTTTGCAGATGAAAAGTAATCCCTTCTTCAGCCTCAGCCCACACTGCAGCATAGCCCCTTACCTCTCAGCAATAGCTTTGGCCAGGAGTGCCTTTTTGCGTTTATTCTTCTCTTCTATCAGCCGCTGCTCTTGCTGGAGTATTTCCCATCGTGATTTCTCCTGCCTATTCATTGACAATAAGATCAAAATTAATAGAAAGTTCATTTCTCTCCCTGTCCCCCAAATGACACAAATACTCACTATCATATTTCCTGGAGAAAACTCTAAAAATGTCAAAGGAACAACAAACAGGTTTTGGTTCTGAGGAAAGAAGAATCATCTGCAAGAAGTCATTCAGACCAATAAAACATTTCCAGATGAAATCTGCTGATCAGAACAAAAATCTTCATAAGCAAGTAAGCTGCTGGTTAATTCAGCTTTGCTGGAAGAAAGAGCATACTGCGCTTTTCCAGAAATGGGTGGAATTTTTTATTTAAAGGATGTGCTTCCCCACTAGGTAGAAGCAGTTTCAGGTTTCCTACTGGCTGCTAGAAGCTGCTATCTGTTCAGTCTGCCAACACAGCCTCCTTTTTGGAAATGTTTTTACTATAAAACAGACCCTTTCACAGGTCTGCTTCACAATACAGCTCCAAATAATTAAACTGATACAAACGAAAGGCTGGTAAAAGTTACAATGAAAATGAGCAATGAGGAAGAACAAGAATTCACTTTTGCCACCAGGGAAAGAGTTATACAGATTCCATTTCCTAGACTACATCTACGAAGAGATACAACCAGCCCCAGAGGATGGAAGGCAAGGTCTCTGGTGAGAGGGGACAACCTGTGTCAACACAACTGGGCAGGATTAAGGAGAAACAAAAACTGCTTTTGCTGCTTTTCCACGCTGTTGTGTTCTTCACGTCCTCTCTCTAGAAGTCTCAGTTTAGAAATAGGTTAGCTTATGAACAACCAAGTAACTCAGCTATGTTAAACTTAACAACCATTTCTGCACAACATTTCTTCAGACTTCTCATCACCCTATTCCTAAAACCTCATATAGAGAAATATTTTTAATAAGATTTAAATTCAAGTGCACCGGCTGGGATCAATTCAGCAGATTCAAGGGTGGTTGTTGCAGCTAAATGTAATTTGCTCCCCACAGAGTGAAAAACTTCTCTGCAAAGCTTTAGCTATCTTATTCCCAGTCCAATAGTGTCTGTATTTCTCACTACCATGAAGGAGCTAAACAGTCAGTACTACTGGTGAGCTGCACCCACACAAAGAATTTGGCATTGCTTTTCAAAATGCTGCTATTCTGGTGAAGGGAAAGCTATCTTGCAGGCAGGCGATCCCAGCCAGGAGCCAGAGAGGTAAATGGCAGGCAGCATGGCCAGCAGCTGCAGCCTCTCAAGGCACATCTGACCAAAACAGAACCTCCCGGACCACTTTGAGTTTTCAATCTGAGAGAAGCCACCCTCTGCTTCCACACACAAGTACTGCTGGCTGCCACAGTCCTGCCTCTCCAGTGGGAAACACCTTCAGTCCCCCTCTGAGATCCTTTGGACAGATCTAACAGGAGATAGCTTGGAAAGCTGCTGCTGCCACTAGCTGTGGCCAGCTAGTGTTCCTTGATTATATTGGACAGAAAAGTTTGGACCTGTATAGGAACTCAAGGCTGGGGAGCAGCATTGCTGAAGTGCTCTAAAAAAACTATATGCCCTAGAAAAATAATCCATCCTTTTGCCCTTCACACTTTGCTTCTCCTGCTGAGGAGAAAAAGAAAATTAGCACTTGGAAACAGACAGGAAAACAAACGTGAAGAGGTAAAAACAAGTGATTTTGCACATTGGTAATGTCCGCCCTCTCTAGTATTTAGACAGCAGCCTCCTACAAACTAAGTGATTGCCACATTCAGTCAGAATCAGAGAGCCACGTTCAGTACTTTTTCCTTTCTCTCTCTCTCACATGTACCAGTCTGAAGTTTCTGAGGTAGACAGACAAGCCACTGTGGGCTGATGCACAGGGTGAGAACCTTGAGATTGGTCCCACTTTGAATTGTAAAAGCTAGAGAACTGCTTAAACCTGAAATTTTACCTCCTTACCAACACTTCTGGCATTAACAAATCTGCTGCAATATTGCGAAGCGGAACACAAAGTTACACAAATCACATATCTACTTCCAAAAGTAGAAAGGAAGGGATTTTTTTTGCAGCTGCTGGCTCGTCTACGCAGTACGATGGTGAGATTAAGTCTTCATAAACCCTCAAGACAGTCCTACATCTTAGGTGCTTTATCATGAATGGTCCCACTACCACAGCAAATGTGAAGACAGCACAGTATGTATCTGCATGGATTACACTACAGGATTTGGTCTTCAATCAGGTTTAACCCAAGCAGAGATGAAAACCAAAGGTTCAGTGCAGAGGAAGCAAACATGATCTCTGGAACCTTCCTATTAGATACAGGAAAGTTCACTTTACTGTACAACGAAACAATGAGTCGATATAGAATAAAACCAATCCCCTGATTTTACCGACTTACTAACAATGCCACTTTCTTTTTCTCCACTTTGGAGTTCGTCTTTGCAGGGTGGGTCTGCGCATTGTCACTGCCATTACAAGGATCTACTGGAGTCACTTCCTTCTGCTGGTCTCGGTTGTCACTTTGCCTTTGATCTCCTGCTGAAGGAGGATGAGATGGTGGCACAGGCTGCTTAGGATGACCAGGCTTGTGTTCTGGTGCAGAAAGCAACTGCTCAGGAGGAACAGAGGCTGCTCCACCCTGCAGTCCCAGCTTCTGACATTGCTGCTGGAAGGCTTTTTCTCTTTGTGTTTGCTTCCGACTCTTATTCACAGTGTGGGCGTGATGCTGCTGCTTCAAGGGTTCATACAAATCTATCAATGGATGAGAGGGAGAAACAGGATTAAAACCAAATCTTAAGATCAAAGACAGACTCTGTGAGTTAGCTTTTCTTGACAAGCACATTGGTGTAAAACCAACATAAGGAAAAGACATGCCAGGGTGTCAAGAGAGGGCAACGTGGGGGAAAACCCCAGGAACTTGGAAATGTTTTGTTAGACTAAGAATCAGGAGTTTTAGAGGATATGAGCATCCAAAACAATGAGAGGGAGCAATAAGGGGCCTGGACTGTGGGACTAAAGAAGGAACCTTAGGTAGGAGCAAGGAACTCTTGGGAGAATCATGGAGAGATGTATGTAGGTCTAAAGAAGGGTCCCAGGCAGTCTGGTGGGCAAACTGAGGACTTATAAGGTAAAGAACAAGATGACAGATGGGCAAAAGGCAGCTAGGAACAAGGGTAGGGTAGTGGACAGACAGATGGGGGTGCAGGACAAGGGGCTGGAGAGTTTGGAAATTTGACAGAGAGGTTGCAGGTGGAGAGACAGAGGGGCTGGATGGGAGACTAAGGGGAGCAGTGAGAGTTGGGGCCTGGATGGGAGAGGCTGAGGGTCTGGCTGGGGGAAATGAGGGGCTGCATGAACAAGCTGAGATATTTGATGTGGGTATGGATTGGACGAGGTGAGAGGATGGACAGAGGCGTGGATGTAGACTGAGGGGCTGAATGAGGAGGCTGAGGCTAACCGATGGGGGGACGAATGCGAAGGCTGAGAAGGTGTGAAACCACAGGGGATGGCAAGGCCGAGGAAAAGGACGTGGACGGCTGAGGGGGCTGCATTTGGAGGCCAGGGTGGACGGGTATGCTGAGGGGACGGATGGAGATGTCGACAGGGAGGCTGAAGGGACGGACGGAAGTGTCGATAGGGGGGCTGAGGGGATGGATAGAGATGTTGGGGTGGGGGCTAAGGGGACGGGGAGGCTGAGGGGACGGCTGGCCGGAGATGCAGTTCCGGGGGCTAATGGGGTGCCGAGGGACCGGAGGCTCCTCCGCGCCGCGTCCGGCCTCACTGCCCCCCGTTAACCGGGATGGGCGCTTCAGCCGGCTCGGCGCGGCGCGGAGCCCCGGCCCCCGCCAGAGCCCTGCGACGGTCCATACCTGGGCGCTGGCCTCGCAGGCGCCGCAGCTCCTCCTGCGAGAAGCCGGCCCAGGCCTCGGCCATGGCGCTTCCTCCTTCCGCTGACGGCTGGCGGCGGCGGGCAGGGCCCCCGGCTGCCCCGCCGCTGCCTCCCGCTCGCCGCAGGCGAACGCCGCGGACAGCCCCAGCCGGTAGCGCCTGGGGGGGCCTCGCGGCTCCACGGCAACGCGGCGAGGAAGATGGCGGCCTGAGGGGACGGGGAAGGGCGGGGAAAGGGGGAGCCAGCGCGCGGCGGGTCCTGAGCGGGAGCTCGCAGCACAGGGGCTGCAGGGCGGGAGTGAGCGTGGTACGCTGCCCGGGGCGCGTCCTAGTAGCTCCCGAGAATGTCATGCTATAAAGAGCTCTGTGGGTGCCAGCTAATGACTCCCGGCTAATTAGGCGTAAATGTAGAGGAGGAGCTGGTCACAAATAAAACAGCCTTCAAGGAGCGTCACCACGACCCCGTGGTCATTTATAATTTGTGATTAGGTCGTTACAAAAGCAGATGAGATACCCACTCCAATGCATCTAGGACTTTGTTTGCAGGGTACACATGAGTGTGTCTTGGGACCTATATAGCAAGGGAGCTATGAGGCAGGGACATCTGCACAGCTAGGTGCTGATGTGCTTTAATAAATTACAGGGACACCACTGTGAGCAAATCAGCAAGGAAAAGTGTTATTTTGCCCATACTGATGTTTCTCAAGGTCTGATGTGACCATTATGCACAAGGATGCACACACATACTTCCCTCCTTAGGTATAAACTGAAAATACCCTGCAATGTACAGCAGTATTCTCTCAATAGCAATGAAAACAAGCGGTTTTTTCCATCCAGCCCAAATTCTTGTGGCCACTCTAAGCCTGTCAGAGGTCTTGCAGACAAGCTTACTTCCCACCAGGAGAAAGCCGTGTGGAACACAAGGGCACGAGCCCCAGGCTTAGCTGAAGCCATCCAGGGAAAGGGAGGCTTAAATAATACATCACAGTCAATGAAACAAGGGCATTTTCAGTGCCTAACCACATCCCTCCCCGTTTCCAATCTGTAAGGGATTAGTCAAGCTCTGAAGTATCGCTATCTCCCAGGGCAAACTTGTAACTCGATGGCTGTGTATGACTTTGCAATTTATCGCAGCAGCACTTTTAACAGCTCCTGCGTGACTAACGCGTCCCATAAATACCAGCCCCGGTCAGAGGAGAAGCAGTCCTGAGCTGCCACTCGCTGGCAGGTGTTATATGTCTCTGATCAGATTTGGCTGAGAGCCTTTGGGGAGCAGAAGTGCCACCATTTTTCACCCGCAGCTTAAACTGTAGGCCATGATACCAAGCAGCAGCGGCACGGGAGTCCAGCGAAGGAGAAGAGGAGCGTGGTTATCTCAGTTCCATCAGCGCTGACTGGGAGGTCCTTTCTGGGTGCACCTGGGGCTTAGGGATGCCAAGTGGCCCTTCAGATGGAGTTACAGCTTCCTCCGGGAAGCCTGACCAAGCACAGAAGAGATCTGGAAAAGAACCATAATCCAACCTTGACTCAAATGCTCTCAAACTCCAGGGAGCCTAGGTGGCAGAACCAGATGTCAGCTTGAATTTTACAATGAATTGGCCAGCCCCACAACAAGGTGGAAGCGCCTAATTCCCTTTTACATGCCTGTATAGGAATCAGGAATCTAAATCTGTCCCAGTATCTAAATCACTGTAATGGGCTGTACCAAACCCACAGATATCAAGCAAATGTGCTTCATGCAGTACAAATGCCAGATCTCATTCTTGAACCTTAGTTCTTTCTTCTCTTCCAAGTTTTAATGCTACAAACAAAAACGAAGAACCATATTCACTTTATTGCTGCAGATATTCCAGGCATAAAACTCCCATGTGTTTTATAGAAAAAGTATAAAGACTTTTGAGTTGTTAACTATAATGCTATAGGCAAAGCAGCAATCCATTTTAACAGTTTCCATCAGCCAAAGGTTTAATTACCAGCCGTTGGGCCAGCTTTCTCCAGGAACAATTATAACACAGTGAAGTCATTTCACAGAGCATATACCAACAGCAGGTTTAGAAAACGGAGGCCCGCCATGTTCTCTGGCTGATTAAAGTCCTGTGAGTGTAACATGGCACTGAATATTTGCCACATAGGAATAAAGTATTTTCCAAGCAAACATTGCTACAACACAGGCTGGACAAGGCCAGATGAAGAGAAAATAGAAACCTTCTTTTCCATTCCTTCTCAGAAGAGAGATGCTAGACAACCCAAACCATGATGAAAAAGCAACAACACAAACCTCTCTTTTAGATCTGGGGCTGGATTTGAGTCCCGCACCTCTTCGTGCTTCAAGAGCTGCCATCTTGCTAGCAGACCTGGAGATCTTCATGACTGCTGCATCCATTTTCTGTTGGTCTAATTGGTCTGGAGTACCCTGGCTCTAGAAGCAGTGAGCACCAACAGATCACAAAAAACATATTTTCTTGTACAAATCCTAAATCAGTTTTGAAATGTCATCATTGGCCTGCAAATTGGACTCTCCAGGTCAGACCTCAGGGTCAGACCTCAGATGACATTTCAACCCAGGACAGATGCAATTTGTTCCAGGACATAGCTTCAATTTGCATTGGTTTAGTTCATACTGAAAATTTTTTTGGTTTTTAAGAGCCAAATAAGCTTCTCCAGCAAGGATCTCCCTGACTTGGCCATATATTTTTTAACCTGATTCTGCTCACCACACTTCGCATGGTCACGGTAACACATAAAGCAAGATTTTCCCAATAAAAGACTGAGCTCTAATGTGAGACAGGGAAAGATACGTATAGGGAAGGACAGTTTAGTTTCTGCTTGTGTTTCAGACCCTATCACAAGCTCCCAAGGACTTTGACATATAATTCAAGAGACCTGGGGAAAAAACATCCTGAAAGAAACGGAGCCAAAAATTCCTAAATCTGTTTATTTCTCTTTGTAATGAAAAAATCTGTCAAACTGTGTCCATGTCAATACTATCCCACCTCCTATGAGAGCATAATGTGGGCTGGCTTAGAAAGAGTCACTCTGTCCAGCCAAGCCATGGCACTGTCTGAGCAAGTAGCAAGTTCTGCCTTTTGAGAATAACTCATGATTTAGTTTGTCCTTTAAGGGATGCTTTTGACATCCATGCTATGAAAATTTCTTCTGCTGATCCTCTGCTGAACTGTCCAGGCGGCTTCCAAGCATGAGATGAATAATTTTATTTCTTAGAGTGACACTGAAAGCAAGAGAGCACTTCAGGCACTGAGGCCGCGAACACCCACGTACGAAGCTGTAACTCCTCTGCAGCCTGTTGAAGGCAATCCAGCTTTGCCTATTTTTCAGCAGGCTGTGGATTAGATTCTGCTTTGAGCCTTGTATCAATACTGGTCTCTGTGTGCAATGGGGTTTTTTTACTGGCTAAATATCCCAAAGACTGAGAGGTCTCCATTAGCAAACACCAGACACAGAAACCAAGGTGGAAATTAGCCTGGCTGAGCCTGGCCCCCAGGCCCTGATCCAAAACAGCATGTAAGCCTGTCTTTAACCTCAGCCATGTGCTGATGCCCTGTTCTTTAATTGGGCCTTCCTGGGTGGATCCAGGGAAGTGCCAAGATGCCTGGCTCAGCACCAGTGTGCTCCTAACCGGGTGCTTGAAGCTGTAGCTGCATTGGGAACCTGGAGCTCAGCCCATGGCAGGATGGGGCTCTGAGTGCAACAAGATAATATAACGGTGTTAAAGCACCTTGGCTCTGGAGGAGGTTAACAGTCGGTGCTGTGTGTTTTACTCTGCCTCTTGGCTGCTTTATTCTGGATATAAAACCATGGCCAGCGATTCAAGAGAGAACACAGCCCTAGCGTTGTCCTGCAGTTGCCGTCCATGTTGCAATGTGCTGCCTTGAGGATTTATGCAAAAATGCAGGTATATCTCATGGAAATGGTGTTTCTGCTGTAAAATGAATTATTCTCATTCTGGAAAGTGAGAAAACTGAAATAAAACCCACAGTATTATTCTGTCTCCCCAGTTTTGAACATTGCCCTTAGCTGCTGGGTAACTGGGATTGTCAGCACTGTCATTTCTGAGACTAAGGCAGTCTTTTGGTTTGTAAGAATTTATTAGAGAGAAACAAAAAATCCACTTATCTAAAGAGCTACTGAGTGGAAGAAAAAAATGACATTGGAGACCTGCTTTTTAAACCATATAAACCAATGGTTTTCAACATCTCTTGATCTGTAGATCTGTTCACATTTTCTAGTGAAGGGGCAGACTCTTACACAGCAAGCTTAAGGCTGTGACTTTGCCTCCTCTGAGTTACCTTTTACAGAGATCTTAGGGGTAATCTCCTGACCCCTGGGCTAAGGCCATAGTTTGAAACCACAGCTACTTTACTTTAAAAAGTCCAAATTTTGCTTCCCAAATCCCGGTGAAAGTGGGGGCACATCCTAGCACGGCTCCTGGCAGATTTCTGTCCTGTCCTTGCAGGATGCTGCAGGGCTATCTGTAACACCACTGGAAGAAGGACCAAAGGAAAAAGTCCCAATACAGCTGGGGGCATGGGACATGAAGACACAGTGCAGGGCTACAGAAATTGGTATGATGTTTGCTATGGACCCCAGCAGGCTGCAGATGCCCCAGCTGGACTTGCAAACACCGTTTATTCTTTGCCGAGGGTGCACAGGGCTGTCAGCAGCCAAACCTGGGGGAGAGATGGTCCCAAGGGCACAGGGTCTTTGCACTGTGCCAGGGCTAAACCCGCTCTCTGTATGTCCTAAGTGGGGCTGGTGGCAAGTGGAGCTGGGTGGGGAGAGCAGCATGTTTTTCCAGGACACTTCTCATTACCACGATGTATTTGCTTTGAAACTGAGCCTCAAAACATCTCAGCTTTTAAGGCCCCCAGCCCATGTTTTCTTGTTTCAACTCTCTGGTATTTTCCTTAAGATAATTTCAGCTTTCAAAAAATAAAATATGAACTGAACACTCAGCATGCAATACAAACATTCCCTTTTTTTAAAAAAAAAATTTTTTTACTGAAATCTTTGGGCCTTTCTTTCCTCCCTGAGACTATTTAAGATAAATTTTCCATACAGAGAAAAATATTTAGTAATTCCTCATCTTAAAATGTTTGCATGAAAAAACAAGTTGTCTGTCTCTATGTAAATAAGATTAAAAGCTGGCTAAATAAAAGCACCTTAAGAAAAAAGCTGGTAAAATAAAATTTATCCTGACCAGAAATACCCTGAAGATTATAAATTTACCACTTTTGAATGGCAAGACCAGAGCTGAGTAAAACAGGTGGAAATGAGCAATTATTTATATATATTTCCATGCAGCTAAAGAAATATTTTTGCAGCTAATGACTTTAAAAAGATAATTTCTAAATAGTGTTTAAATATCTTTAAGAGTACTTTTTAAAAGCAAAGTTAAATATTTCATGACAGTTCTATAATACTTTTAATTGTATAGCTTGATGTAAGTAATAATTCGAACATTTATATAGAAAAATTAGAAAGCAATTGCTTTAATTCTAACCATTTGTGTAAAAATTGTAATCTAACTGACAAAACAGTTGATAAAACTAGAGATTTGAAGAGAAATTTGCTGAATGTTTGTTATCTTTGGCATAACATTAGTGATTAGAACGACCGCGCTAAACAAATTGAGTTTTCATCAAACAAACTTCTTGTTGTTACATGCTCAAGTGAATGAACTGTGGTTGTTTAGTCTGGATGGGAGAGAACTGTGGGACAGAATACGTGATAATAGTCTTTATACATATAAAATGCAGCTGTAAAGAGGCAAGGGCAATGTGTTTTCAGTGTCCATGGTGGATAGGTGAAGAAGAAAGCGAGACCCAGGCTAGAGATGAGGAGGGACTTCCCAGCAGTTAGGGCAGCAGAACACGGAGAGAATTGGCTTAAGACTACCCCATAGAGTCTCCATCACCAGATATTTTTAACAATAAACATCTGTCGGGCAAGGCACAGGCAAGGCCAATGCAGCCCTGGGACAACAAGATGTGATTTTTAGTGATTTTGGGTGTGTGGATCCTCACACAGGTTCTAGAGGAGATGGGGACCCATAGACACCCCATGGTGTATGTGGTGGTATAACGTTTTTGATCTTGCTTTGCTGAATCGTATTTGTTGGCCCATCTGAAATAACCCACATCCCCATGGGGGTGTGCTGGCTGCCAGCTGAGAACCGGCAGTCTCCTGACACCTCTCCCAACCTTGTTCCCGTGACTCTGATGCTTCCCACGCAGTTCCCACCTCTTTCCACTGCTGTCACCACCCCATCACCCTTCTCATGGGCACACACATCTGCACCACTGGTGGCTTTTGGTGCCAGCCAGCTGTGTAGCTCCTGCCACCTCTGCATGTCTGTGTGGGAAATAGTCTTCTCATGGCAAGACAGGAGGACAGATGGTTGCCAAATGCAAGAGCCAGCAGTGCTTGTAATATGTATTTGCAG
This sequence comes from Phalacrocorax carbo, assembly GCF_963921805.1. NCBI lineage: Eukaryota > Metazoa > Chordata > Aves > Suliformes > Phalacrocoracidae > Phalacrocorax > Phalacrocorax carbo. The sequence goes on along the minus strand of NC_087518.1, from coordinate 34,389,800 downwards.
TAGAGTATTATATGATGTGAAAATCACTTTATTACCATAAAGTGCCAAATATCCCCAACTGCCCAATGTGACAGCCGAGTTCAACATATTCTAGGGCCAGTTCATGTATCTCCTTGCAGCTACACAAGCCACGTGCTGGAGAATGCTGTCCTCTCACCTCTCGCAGCTCAATGCCACTGCAACTCAGCAAGCTGGGATTAGACAACTCCTTTCTGCAAGTGAAATGCTGGTGGTCCTCAGGGAGTGACGTGGGGACCCTGCTCCCCTCCTGTCACATCCCCACAAGGTACCCCAGAAATCCTGCCACTGGTGCGATGAAGACATAGCACTGAATCAGTGTACACTGTCTTGGCTCGTTTTCAGCCTGTGTGGCTGAAGGGACACCAGCTCAGGTGATACACTCAGTGCCAAAAGAGGATGTGTGACAACCCCTGCGTGTTTGCAAAATAAGCTGTGCCCTCACCTTTCCTGTATCCTTGTGGTAAGACATTGGACATTTCTCCATGGAGTCTTATCCAGAGCACAACCACCTCCTTCTTGTTCAGGGTTTCCAGAAGTGTCTGTAACACACACACTAAGGATCAAGCATCTCCCATGGCAAGGGAACCCCTTTGGAGACCAGTAAGTTCCAGGCTTTTCAGGGCATGCACTTGAGTGTTTCACCTCCTCTGCAACCACTTAAGCTATGACAGACAGATGTGCAGGGTTAGGACCTGGTACTGCCCTGCAGCCACAGTGAGAGGATGGAGGAGCCCAGGTCAGCTAGGTTACCCTGAGCAGCATAAACAGGTGCTTTGAGATAGTGTGGCCAATTTTGCATGCAGCAGTCCAGCAATACCTTGAACAAATGCTACCTGTGGTGCCCCATGTTGGGAGAGCCTGTGCCTGGCCGGCTCCGGAGTGCACACCCAGCCCTGAGTCATGGTCTTCTGCTTCCACCCGCAGCCTTGGCCACTAGCCACCCCACAAATAACGCATGCTACAATTTGGAAGTCTTTAAGATGAAACGTTGCATCTTTCCTGCAATAAAGTTCACAAAACGTTGATGCTTTATCTCTGCAGCCAGCACAAAAAGGATGTAAAACCCCATGTGTTTATGGGTGTTCTTAGTGAAGACCTGTTCTCGCCAAGGCTGGATCTGCAAGGAGGTTTTCAAAGGATCACTGAGTTGTAGAGTACTTGGCTCTCACTGAGGCTTTAGTAGGTAACTTCCTTTCGTGGCTTTGGAAAGTGACCCCCATCAGTCAGTAGCTGCCTTTCCCAACGTTTGTGTAGATGATGTTTTTCAGCAGTTTCTCTGGAAGGAGAGTGTTTTCTTTAGTTTTTGAATACTCTCATGACCGCACACCCAACTGACACCCCCAAGGCTTACCATGGCCACGTGCTAATGAAGATTTCCAAGTGTCAGTGCCACCCACAGGATTTAAGCTGTAGCTGTAAAGACTGTAAATAAGCAGTCTGATGGCCAAAGAGGCTTAGCAACTCTTTGATGAGGCATCTGAGACAGCTGGAGGGTGATCTGTACCACACCCTGGCTACAAACACTGATATCACACAGATCTCAGCCTGCAATGAATGGATAGGTTAATATAGAAACGTCTGATTAAAATGGAGGCAACCAAAATTAGATCTTTTACTGCTGCAGCAGTAAGGTGAAAACAAGAATGACTAGTTTCTTCTAGTGGTGGAAAATTCTGGTTTTGGAGCTGAGCTGAAGAGGAAAGACTTAACATAATGAGAAAAAGCTCGTTTCATTTTGTGTCAACCAAAAACATTTTGCTTGACCAGTAACAAAATATTCTGGTTTACTTGGAGATTATTTAATCTTTAAAAAAAAGTCAAACTAAAAACCGCAACTCCTTTCCTTTTAAATTTAGGTCCATTTGAAAATGGAAAAAAAAAAAAAAAGGCTTCAAACTAAGTGAACTTCAATAAAGCAAACTGCATCAGCCTGAAAATGCTGAAGTGAAACATTTCAATATTTAAGGAAGGAAAAAAAGACTTCTATTGTTTTGACTTGTCATTGACTGACTTCAGCCCAGATTTGTGAGTTATTTTGGTTGCCTTCATTTTCACAGGGGACTTTTTTTCTTAAACTAATGTAATAGTCTCTTCCAGTTCAGTTTGAGGTACAAATGGTCAGGTTCAGCAAAGGTTCATAAGAACATGACTGAGCTAACAATTTGCACAAATACCAAGCAAACACTTGGTTTTTTTTCTTTGAATTTTAGGTTTTCTTTGAAATTGTACCTAAATTTCAGAGAGTCTGTGGGGTCCTCAGGACCTGCTACCCCTGAAACATGCACAGAGCAAAACTGTCAAAGTCTCTGTGCTCTGCTGTGTAACCTGTGCACCGCAAAAATTCAGATGCCATCTTCAGCCCTGCAAAATATTAAAACAGGCATTTAAGATTTACCCGAGTGATTAAGCATGAGCAGCTTGTAATTGTTTCCAGATTCCTTTCCTAGCAGGAGAAAACGCTCTGCAGTCCCTGTCCACGTGCTCAGTGTAGCAATGCACTCACAAACAGAGAAACTGAAGATGAACCGAAGAGGACAAACAGATATCCTGAGTTTTGATAACAAGCCAGCATTACCTTTTAATCCAACACAGACTGTCCAGCTCAGAAAAGCAAGATTATTTAGCCAGCATATATCAGGGTATGTCTACATCCTTCCCGTAGCAACACCTGTGCACCAGCAACTGGAAAACCTTCTTAAGTACACATGGTCGGATTCAGTCTGCAATTTTTCATCTGGCTTGGGAGTGTTAAATGAAGATCAACTGTTGGAATCAGCCTCATTTGGGGGAATCTGACTGTGTCTGCGCTTACAGAGAAGACCTTTGTCCTCCAGGTTTTATATAAAGCCCCAAAGATTGCAGACTTTCTGCATAAGCCACAAAACAATCCAGCAAGCATATGGAGGGACTTGCCGCACATCCCAAACTGTTCTCGTCACACAAATCTACCTATATATTTTTCCCACAGATTGCTTGGTCATGAAAAGAGATCTTCCTCTTGCTCAGGGCTTCAGAAACCTTAGCAACCCCAGCCCAAGTTTGAAAGCAAATTCAAGGGTTCACCGTTGCCTTTGAACACAGCAGGGATCTGCTCCAACAGGTTAGATCTCGGGGGCCACATTGCTCCCAGGATTTAAACCAGACCACATGTGAAATGGCAACTACCTCTTAATTTTTTATTTTATTTAAAAATAGGATAATTTAGGGGCTATGGGGAGTTTTATTATTACTTTTTTAATGGCAAATTCAGTGTGCTGCCTTTCTTCCTTAATGAAGGGGACCAGGGACTGGCGCTCAATTTCTCCTGCTTTCTAGAAATAGTCCCTACAAATCCTTTGTAAAAATAAAACAACAATATCTCTTTCCCCTTCTCTCTCCCCGCAGAGAGAGAGCGAGGCTTTTATTGCCTCAGACCATTTTACTTCCACTACTTCTTTATTTTAACTTTTTCTCCAAGGTTAGTCTTATTTTCTGAGATCCATGGCCAGGACAAGGATACAGAGGGTGGAGCTGACTTTGTCTTTTGAGGGTCACTGTCACCATTGCGAGAGGCACAAGCCTGGGGGGCGAGGGGGTGTCTCTGAAAATGGCCCCGGCACTCATCCAGCCCAGTACGCAGCCCTGTTCGCCCAGTCAGGCCCCTCCACGGTTGCTGTCGTTGCTGCCCATCAGAGCATGTCTTCATAGCCAGAGCTGACTCCACTCCTGCACTTGAACTGTGCAAACCCATTTTCTCTCCCTTCCGCAGTCCTGGCTATCGCGTGCACATCTGGTTGTTCCTCTGAACCTCTCCACAATCATTGCTTCATCTCCCTTCAACTCTGGGCTGGAAATGTAGCTGTTCTCCCTCCTCTGGGACCTTGTCTGCCTCCTCCTCTCTTAGTTGAATTCACCGTGCAATGGCTCATGCCATCTCTTCTTGTGCAAAACCCTCCGAGAATGGCCTTTTTCCAGTATGGAAATCTTGGCATGCTGCTTCAAGAGATGATCTCAGATAAGCCCAGTGCTGGGGAGGGAGGCTCGCCACCCTCCGTGGAAACTTTGTAAGGTCTGGTCTTCATCCAGATCGGATTTTTTTTTTTTAAGTTTGCACAAAAATGCTTCAGTCTTTACAATGTGCGAGAGGAGTGAAAAAATACTTTGCTGCCATTATAGTGGAGGGAAAAAAAGGGGGTTAAGGCTCTCTTTGAAGAGCCCGGGTGCTGAAACAAATGGGCTTCTCTTGTTTAAATTAGATGAGAATGGATCTTCTGGCAGAAATAGCCTCTGCTTACTTTAGTGAGCTTGGGTGAGGGGCAGCATTTGCTGTCTCCGGCCTGAGCCTGTCTCCACAGTCGGGGTGGTGGGCAGCAAATCTGGCACAGTCCACATGGGGTTCAGTGGTGGAGCCAGAGAGGTGGGACACGGCCCTGCCATTTGAGATGGGAGAAGAAACATCTGCAGCGAGGGGCAGAGCTGAGCCTGCACAGGAGCATGTAGAAGTGGCAGCTCCTGCCTGCAGCAGCTTTTAACCACATTTACATGCCAGGGTGCAACAGGGAGCTCTTCCATTGAAGCATGCGCGTGCACAGCCCCGAAGATTGTGTTTTACACAGATCTGTTGCTCATACAGACAGAGGAAGGTTTTTACTTGAGCAGTCACCCATCTGCTCATGGCCAAAGCCAACTTGGTTCTAGTTTGTAGTGCCGAGGTCTGCCTATGCTGTTCTTTGGCTCCCAGGCCGCCCCGGTGATCTCCAGCAGCACACAGTGCTGACAGTGCTCCTGCACAACATGGTGGCCCCATCTGCACCATGACCCAGGGCTCGCAGCTGAACGATGGCAGCAGGAATCGCCTGCAGGGAAGATACTGAGAAAGACACAACGAAAAACTGCATCCCACACCAGCCAGAAACTCCACTGACACTTCCACATACCTACCAAGCACTGGGTTTTTGGCAAAGCCAAGACTAAAGGGGCCACTCAGCCCCCATGGCATCTTTAGCTATTCTTTTCTAGGTCACCCCAAACCAGCCCTGACAGTGCTAGGAGAAAAAAGATTTACAGCAAATCCCTAAAGCATCGTCTGCATTCCCCTCCTGCCCTGTGAGCTGGGCCACGGGTCACTGCCTCCAAACTGCATCGCCCATGGGAAAACATCACTGGCTCAGCCCCATCCTTGGAAAGCCATTGGGAAAAACATGGGGCAGAGCCTCGAGGTTAGCACAGCCCCAACGAGGCGCCGGGGATACCTGAACTGCTAATTTGCCAGACGCCCCCGGAGCCTGGCTTGGCAGCCCCCCACTGGCTGTCGCAGCGTGGAAGCCATTAACATTTAAAAATACTTGCAGGAATGGGAGGGTGCGGGGGGAAAATAAATGGTATTTGCGGAGGCCCATTCCTCAGCACACTTTCATGTGTGCCAAAGTTTGTTGGCATGGCTCTGAGTTTGATAGGGAACATCTGGGCTGCTGTTGCTGCCTCTATATTGGCTGAGGGCAGTGAACAAAAGGGGTTTGTGCAGGAATGTGCGGGGAGGGGTGCGGGCTGTGCGCACTTTGAGGGACAGCTGCAAGAGGCAAAATGCAGAAATACTCTCCAGAGAAGAAAGCCTAATGCACATCCCATGTTTCTGCTTTTTAAAAAGGGGCTAAAAACTTCCCCCCTCACTTCTCTTCCCTCCCCCAAAAGCATGCCAGGGTACTGAAGGCAAGCAGGGCTCAGACACAGATCTGTGCCCCACTACCTCTGCACATTCGATTATTGCTGCAGTCTGGAAAAACAATTGGGGTGGAGGGAGCAGGTTAGCTGGAGAGCAGGGAAGTCCAAACCCAACCGCATGGTGCAGCGCCAGCACATACTTGAGAGACGACTGTCAAGCTCTTTGCAAGCAGCCTGGCTCACTGCACTCTGATGCCGCTGCGGAGGGGGAGCGGCCACTGACAAAACCCCTTTGAGCACACCAAGACTGGCAACAGGGACCCACCAAGAACAGCATTAACTGAAGTTTCCTCCACTTCAGTTGGGAATTTGGTGTAAGAAGCTGAAAATTAGCACTATGCCACTGACAGTGGCACAAAAACTACAGACTGCTTCTTACAGAAATGGTCTGATTTTATCTGACACCAGAGGATGGCGTGGAGGGATGAAGGAGGAATGGATTCACACTTGGGGAAGACTGATCTGTTGGGAGCTATCTGAAAATTAACAGGCCAGGTGCAACCCTTGGCTCCACAGATCACAGCATACACGCTCCATCCTACATGCTCTATCCCCAAGGAGCTGCTGCTGCCTGCAGAAGGACACTAGAAACCTTTGACTGAACCTAATGTAACATTTCTGACATTCTTCCTTTTGCAGCATCTTTCCACCATCCCGTGCCTGCAGTATTTCTCGCCCAATGTGTTCGCTGTATTCACAAGTCTTCAAAATTTCATTCCATGGAATGAAATTTTCCTCAACAAGAGCAGCACTAGTGTCATTTCCTATCTGCTAATCCCTCTTTGCTCATCCCATTTTTGCCCAACTCAATAACATGGGCAACAGTTTTGAGCATTTCCAAGTTAGTTTGGATTTTTTTAATCAATAGAATATTTTTCTCTTATTCTTTCTGGTATGCACATTTGGCCTGAACCCTACCTAGCAGCCTATATATCCCCCTCAGCTCCAGTTCTTAGCAGGGACACACAATAGCTCTACTAGCCAGAGCAAGATTTCCATTGTCTCTGTCTTTGGGGCGCTCTGGAGTTGCTTGAACCACCTCGGGGAGGGTATTTAGGCAGCACTTGGGGCATGTATTCCTCATGCTCCCCCTACCATGAGAGGGCAGCCCGAGGGAGCAAAACCTGAAGACAAAGGGTCCAGGTCAGTGAAGACCCTTGGGTCTGACATCCAAAGCAGATTTTCCAGCCCTAATCTCCTTTTCAGGTCTCAGCATCATGCCTACAAGCCATCCTTTTTAGCTTACTCAACACCATCCATGCAACCTTTCTGGTGCTGCCTTGGGCAATGGGCTTGCACTGGGGATGCAGGCTCCAGAGCTGAGCATGTCTGGAGATAAGCTTCCTTCTGCAATATTTGGATTTCAATTATATCAGTGTCAAGAGAGCTTTTCGCCAGAGCCAAGTAAGCTCCTGGCATGCCAAAGAAAGCAGTCAGGTGGGCCAGAGGCCATGCACAGCACGTTGGGGAGGGCACTGGTCCCTCCACACCCCCACGCAGGAGTACCATGGATTGGAAAGCCAGCTCACACAGGGAAGCACAGGCTGCAGACCCACCTCTGGCTGCCATGCAGCCAGCCCTAAAAGGTCATCTCTTCTGCAGCAGGTTAGGAGAAGAACTGCAGAAAACCCAGCTGGTCTTTCAAAACTGCCTGCAGCTGTCACTGGGAAATGTGAAGCCATATATAAGCATGCAACCAAGTTTAGCAGTCAATGCCCGATTTCACAGAGGAGGAAAAAAGTGTAACTGCTGTGTTTAGTGCTAGATGTCCCCTTGATCCACTTCTGAAAACAAGGGGATTGAGAATGGACAATTTACTTCTACTTTATCACTCATTAGCATTGCCAAAGTACATTTGCCACCTCTCAGGGATAAACCCCTCTTCTTGGGCAGGTCTGTGCCTCCATTCATCCTCCACATCCTTCTCCAGGACACCTTTTCTTTTGGCTTGGTCTGAAAAACATCCCAGCAGATGCAGTGACATGATGCTGCAAAGACAACACTCTCCAGCCGTACCCCCATCTGACCCCACTCCCGCATGTCCTTCCTTGACCACTGCCAGCAGCTGAGAACAGCCAGCCCCCACGAGGACTACAGGCATTTTTCAAAGGCATGGGAACAGTGTAAGAGCCTAAATCTCACTTTCCAGTGTGGTTAAAAGCCCCATATCAGGAGGTAGACTCTTAATCATCCTAGATGCTTTTGAAGATTGTAGTAGAGGTTCTTCTGTATTTTCAACATCTTCAGGGGACCCACGTACCTTTGAAGTCCTTCCTGAGGGATTGTGATGGCAGTGGCTGGGAAGGAAGACAAATCTTGGAGCCACCCAGGGCTTTTGCCCTGGGACAATTAAATCAAGAGTCAATTAAATTAAAGAGTCAATTAAATTAATTACATCAAGAGACAATTAAAATCAAGAGTCCAGTGAAGTCTCAGTATGCTTCAAGTTGCTTCTGCCAATGCAGTTTCATCTCATTTGCCCCATCGCTGCATTTTATCCACCATCTAACAGGGGCCAATTGGGAAACTCCCAGTGCAGTGGGCTTGGGAAGGGGAGGGGGGCTGCTGGGAAAATGCCCATTTAACTTTTTGCAGGCGATGGTGGTTTGAACAGTTGTTTCAACTTGAAAGGCTGACGTGCATTTCCAAATTGTCCAAATGTTTGGCTTTTACATTTCCTTCAGTGACACATCCCAGGGCTTTAGTTGAAAAGGTCTTTTCTCTTCAGAATTAGGCTGCTTGTAGGAAAGAACCTATCAAAACAGGAAGCTTGAAATTATCAAAGAAAAATATTTTCATTGACCTAAAAAGATCTTACCCTTTGGTTTTTTTAGTTCACAAATTTTTTCAGGACTGACTCTTTATCCCCATGAGAGATGAGAATACTGTCAGTACCTCAAAAATGCTGCCAGAAGGGACGAGTTATTAATTAACAACCTCTATTTTTAACATGCAACCAAGAGTCACTTCACATGGGTGACACCAGATTCTCTCAAAGCTCTGCCATTTGCATCATCGAGGCTTTTAAGTCAGAGGTAGGGTTTTTTTTGGATGGGACATACCCCAGGCACTCTGCAAAGCCTATCCTATCAATTTCAAAAACAAGCATCAGGTATCACATGCTTTTGCTGCCCATCTATTCAGAAAAACTATGCATTACCTTTTTTCCACACCTATATTCCCACTAAAAAAACAGTTCATTTTTTTCCTCCTCTATTCCATAACTCAGAAAAGACTAGGTGGATTTTGCTCAGAGTTTAAAAAAAAAATAAAATTCCCCACTGGGTAAGGGCCAGGCATGCAAAATTTTCATTCTGAGAAGTGAATGTTTTCAAAAGTTATTAGCTTATGAAAAGAAGGGCTATAATGGAAACTGTTTTACTGCCATAATTATAACACCACGAACAGAGCCTGCTGCAATATATAACATTATCAAGTGCCTGTCAGCATTTAATAGAAGTCTTAATTAACTGCTTGGGAGGAACATGGCAAAAATTTATTTTCAGGAAAACTTTTGGGAGCTGCGTAATTCTGGGCTTTTTTTTAAGTCTGTCTCAATTGAAGCCTTAGTAGAGTTCATAGGACAGACTAAATACAAGACAAGTGTGTATCTTGTTGGCATTACTTAATGATAGGATTTTCTTTTCTGTTAAACTACAGAATCCAGAAACAACAATAATGTTTGTGTTGGGTTGGATCCAGACACTTCAGAGCTGGATTTTAACCTTCCCCAAGTTTGGGGTTGGTCGAAACCATGGACTTGATTCAGCTTGTCAGGGAGGGAAGGCTCACGGGTTAACCTGTGGGGCTGACCTGCCTCTGCCATTTGCTTTCCTCCCCACCATCTACCACCCCAAAGATACTCATACTCAGGATTTGGGGGGGATCCCCATCTTGTGGTAGTGTTTTACCACGTGGCAGTGCCTGAGCTCCCTGGGTGGGGAAGGCCAAGTACAACAGTTATTGGGATCATCATAATTTTTTTTTGCCATTGGCTTTGCAGGAGATAACCAGCTTGAAACCAGCCTTACCACTGCATGTTTCCTGTCCCTTGCAAATTTGGGGAGGGGCTGCACAGGAAGGCTCTTCCTGCTGCAGCCTGGTCTCCACACATATCTCCAAGAGCCTATTCTGTCTCCTCAGCACACCTTCGAGGTCCAACCCCTCCACCCCATGGTGATGTCCTGCTGGTGAGACCCTGTCTGGAGCCACCAGACCAGGCTGAAGAAGGTGGGAGTGCGGTGGGGAGGGAGGGCAAGACCAACCCTGGGATGGGCAAGCAACCCATAGCTCAGCTGCAGTCACCAGCACAGTTTGGAGTGCCTGGGGCACAGAGCAGGACTCGCATGAAGCACTCTGCAAACCCACTAACTGGACAAGGAGCACAGAGGAGACATCAGGGCAGATGGTGATAAGCGATCTGGCAAGGTTAAACCTGTCTCTTGCTGAGCCAGTACATTAAACCCAGCTCTCCCCACTCCTATGCCTGATCCACTGGACCACATTTCACATACCTTCTGGCAAGCAAAGGGCTCCTTGGCAAAGCAGGGCAGGTAACATTGGGCAGGTCACGCCATAACAAACATTCCTTCAGTCCTGCCTGGCAGCCCAAACTTATTTGTATTCCCTTTCTGTCCCCTCCACCCCCTGCCTGGCCCTAGCAGCGAAGCAGCCCCATGCTGCAAGCTGGCAGGCCACATCCATTTCCCCCGATAGCTCTGATAGCCCAACAGCTGCTCTCTGTCCCTTTGGAGATTAGTTTGTTTTCCTAACACAATTACTGCCACGTGGCCCTGCTTTCTGCCAGGATCAAGCCTGGATAGAGATAAAGTAGCGATAAGATTGCACACTGTTCCAGACCCCTTCGCAGCCTCGCCGGCTGCAGTTTGTTCTCATCAGCCTGCAAACACTCTGGCTGCAAGTTACCTGCTCCCATCACGGAGCTTTATGGCACTAAACCCCAGGGATTTGGCTCCCAGCTTTCAATGCAACACTGAGGAGTTGTTCTAGGATGTACCCATGCAGCATGGAGATTTTGTGCAGGTGCACCCGCACCCAGTGAGCTTTCACAAGATACAAAGCTGCTTATCAGATGCAGTAGCCTGCTGGCTCAGAGCTTTGGGTGAGCACAGCTGGCTCCGAGCTGACCTGCCTGCACCCAGGTCAACTGTTTCTGCCTGGTCTCCTCTCCTCCTACCTGGGGTTAGCCAAGCTCAGCTTTGCCTCTACATCACATTATCTGGTGAATGAAGAAGCTTTACCCTGCTGCAGCTGCTCTGCTGAGCACAAGTACCCTGACAGGGCTCTCACCAGTACCTGCAGCACCAGAGAGGGGCTGATCCGCTCTAGAAACATCAGCAGTGTGATCACAGAGGCAGGTCTGGTACAACTGCTCTCCACCACATGCAGCAAAGGCCCTGTCTCACAGACTTGCCTGCGGGAACCCCTATGCAGGGAACTGCTCCTGAAAGCCTCTGCTGGGGCAGATGCGGTGCATGCCGGGAGAGGACACTCAGGGAGCTTTGCTGCCTTCAGAGAGACAAGCATCCTTGCCAGATGTCTCCCATAAAGCTGCAAGTACTTTATTTTAATAATAAGCCTTAATGTATTCATTAAAGGCTCCCAGTGACCTGGGATGAATTTCCCTGCTATTGTAAAGGGCTGTGGGAATCTGGAAACCGCTGCATTACAGTTAATAACTTTAATTTTACAAGGCCCAAAATAGACAACTGAAAAAATACACAAACTCACTGTTTTCAATTAAGAAGGGATTTCTTCTAATTCCTCTGCCACCGGCACTCTTGTTTAGCAAACAAGATCAACATATATTCAACCATAGACAACGGGAAAAGCAAACGGAGAGAGTCGCCTTCTGCATCTTTGTTACAAGAGCTGAGGAAGAAGCTGGGTCCCTTCCTCCTCACTGGGTTATCAGTGCATGGAAGAGCCACAGCCTGGTCACCAACAGCAAACCCATATTGGGGGAGCCCTAGATAAAACTAACACCTGCTTCTCAAGCTTGATGGACATAGGAGTGCTCTGATCCAAGGGAGATGATTTCCAACCCATCTTCTCCCTGTTCCCTCCTGGGGGTCCTAGCTAAGGTACTAAGGGGGTTTGGTGAGTGTCCTGAGGAGATGAAAAACCACCCCAGTGGTATGGTGAGCATCCTCCTAGCATTTGGGGCCACCGGATCTCCCATTTTAGGGTCAGGAAGGAATATTCCCCCCAGATCAGCTTGCCAGAGATCACTGTGGATTTATTTTGCCTGCCTCTTTCTTCCTCTGTCAAATGAGGGGTAGATTGTTTCCCAGGGAAAAACAGCTGGGAATCGAAACCAAAACAATTCAGCCTACTTTTTTTTTTTTTTAAATTTCTGGGAATCTAATGTTTTCCAGCACAAATCTTTTCATTTCCAGTTTGGCTCTTTTTGGTTTTCCAGTTAAAACTGGAGGTCTTTGAAAAGAGGGCTGGCGTTTTACATGGAAACATTCATTTTGCCACAAGTCAGTCCTTCTGGGGTGGAAAAAGGAGTTTCAAAGGTCAAATTGTGACCAGTGTACCAGTCTGGCTGGTTGGCAACCAACATCTGCCTCCTTGCCTGTCTCCAAAGCCATCTCTGCCAGGCTCACACCAAGGTGCTGACATCCTCCCTCCACTTATGTCAGGGAAACACATACCTCCTTACTATCACCCTGGCATCAATCAACGCTAATTAAAGCAGCCCAGGTGAGAACAGCTCCATGCCTCAAAGCAGATCTCAAAGCTTCCTCTGCAGACTTAGCCTTACAGAGGAAAACAAGTTGCTTAAAAACCATGGGTGATCTCAGCCCATGTAGATCCCAAAACACTCTCCAGACTACCTGACAAACAAAGCAGAGGTCCAGTCCAGCAGGATGGAGCACTTGTGCCCATCCAGCCCTGAGACCCTCACTTCACTACTGCCCTCTTGACCAAGAGCTGCCTACAAACAGCACTGAATTCACATTGGCCCTCATGTAGAAGCAGATAGAGTTTTCCAGCCAAACTGATAAAAAAGAAAAATTGTTTTCATATGCCTGGACTCTGTATTTCCCCATAAATAAGGCAGTGATGGAAATTGGGGGAAGGGGATTGTCAGAGCGGTAGGTCATCTGTCAAAGCCACAGTGATCTAACCCATTGATCTAACCCTTGTCCAGGAAAGCATCTCTATTTAGAGAAACCAGCAAGCACATCTCTAGCCTCCTTTGAAGCCACTGGGAACTGAGGGCCAGGCAGTTTAAAGATATCTAAATGCCTAGGGGAACAGATAAGACCTAGATACCAGCTGGTAAAACACAGACCCTCAGAAGGTATTTAGGCACACAAGACTTTTAATGGAAATTAAGAGCTTATGTACTTTTGTGGATGGAGTTCTGAAGTGCGCGTGTGCCTTAGGAAAAACACTTCTAGTGGCTTTCCTGAAAAAACATTTAGGCACACACATTGTGCATCAGGGCTTGTAAACCTTCATGTTGTCATAGAAAACCACCTGCAGGGGAAAACCCACCCTCCATCTCTGATGCAACGCAAGCCCTGCAGCATCATTTTATTAATGCTACAGGATGTCTCCTCTCTAGACATCCCCAAACGAGTGAGGCTAGATCCACCCCCGGCTGCAAAGCTCTGCCATTTCAGGATAGCTGTGGACCCATGGTCATCATGCATCACCCCCAGCCTCCCTCCTGTCCTTCCCTTCATCTTAACTCTGCCTGGAGCTATTTGACCAGACATGCCTAAAAACATGGAGAAGCTGAACCACTGTGCTCCACCTATAACGCCGACAAAACCACAAGCAGTGCAGAGCTTCCCCAACCCTCCGAGCGTACATTTCCTATTCCTGCCTACAGCTCTACTACTGCCTCTCACATCAATGCCCTGACTACGGCTGCTGGAAAAATTTCCACCTAAACAGTTTTTTAGCAGGTCATTTTTCAGTGAAAGGCAACTTAAAAATAAAAACAACACAACAACACAGAAAAACCTCTTTATGTGGAAATTTGCCTGACTTGTCTGAAATGTCAAAAAAAATAGTAAATACGTCCAGTTTTGGCCTTGAGGTGCAAAAAAATCTTGGTTTTAACCAAAAAAATGCAATTTTCAAGGTTTTTAGTGAAAATTAAAGAAAACTTCCAGAGAGAATAAATTATCTTGCTTTCATTAAAAACATTCACGGTGCAATGGCTACACTCAGATTTTCATACAAGCCCACCTCAAGAGACTATTAAGGAAATTAAATAGTCGCTGTGCAAGAGGGAAGGAACTGGTCCAGATTACAACCTGGTGAAGGAGCAGAGCAAAGATAAATGCTTCATTCTTGGCCTGACATTAGGTTAACAGCCAGGCGTCCCACAGCTCTGCTCCAGGGTTTAATATATTTATCAGTGATGAAAAATGAGGTGGTAACACCCACAGATGACAAGCCCATGGGGGCTCAGGGTCCCATCGCCCCAACCAGAGGCTGTCCCATCGGATGGCTGTGGGTGCCATCAGGGTGGACAGAGCTCCGGCCCTGCCCCTGGCTTCCTGGAGCAGTTTGTGCGTTGCTCAGCAGAGGTGCCCAATGTGGTCTTTGCTTCAGTCCCATGGGAGTGTTGGGTTGTGGCTTCACCCCACGGCACTGGGAAACCTTGAGCATCACAAGCATTTGAGTGGTGGAAAGACCTCACCCCTCTCCAGATGGGCACCGTGGGTATGGGGGTGCCACGATACAACCCTGCCACACCAAATGCAAACACCTGGCACTGAATGCAGTGCCAGAGCCCATTTGGGAGGTTCACTGCTATCCCCTGGTGTGGGACCAGGGGAGCCGCACACTGTGGTGGCTCTGCTTGGAGCCGCCAACACCCAGATGGGTTACAAGTGAACATGAACTCTCCCTCCCCATCTGGAGCCCATGTACAGCAAGTGGCAAGATTTATATTGTGCTGAAGCATTCCACAGTTTTGAGCACAGAAATGATTGAACTCCAGATGTTAACAAGATGCAGGACCCTTTTTTATTATTAAAAACGTGATTTCTTGTTTTGCTCATGACAAAACCCATCAGATTAACTTATTAGGAGCGGAACTGCCATCAGGCTGGTGGAAGCAAAGACGGCTCCAGCTGCCTAAGAGCTCAACAGAGCACACGGGGAGACCAGGGCTTCTTTGGAGCCTAGCCATGTCCAGTCACTCCTCTGTGCTGAGCCAAATGCAGGACATGGGTGACCTTGCTCCGGGCCCGCTAGCAATGCAGGGATGCTGGTGAGTCCCTGTGCCTCAGTTTCCCCATCCCTTAGGAGGAAGGTGAGTCAGAGCTGGGAGGAAAAGCCCTGAGCAAACACACACTCTGCAGCCTCATCTAAATCAAACTCTGTTGCTGAAGTAGCAGAGCCTTTGCTAACAAGCAGCGTAGCCCAGTCCAGAAACAGAAACCTGCCTGCTCTCTCCTGACTC
Organism: Phalacrocorax carbo; assembly: GCF_963921805.1. NCBI lineage: Eukaryota > Metazoa > Chordata > Aves > Suliformes > Phalacrocoracidae > Phalacrocorax > Phalacrocorax carbo. The sequence goes on along the minus strand of NC_087518.1, from coordinate 34,374,622 downwards.
TTCCACCTGTCCCCTAGCAGACGAAGGGGCCCAGGACCTGTGTCTGCCATGCTGGGGCAACTCCACAAGCAGCTCATGCTCTGCTTCCCTTCAGGGAGAGCCCTAAAGCATCACAAACTTCATTTCCCATCAGAAAGAAACCAAATTTCCAAGTACCTCTGCAAGTCTTAAATGCTCTTCTCAGCACATCCCCCAGCAGCATGCAGAGTGGCACAGCCACATATGCATCCCAGAGCATGGGCTGGGGCGGGGCCTGTCTGGAGCCATCACATCTTCACTGCTTTATCACAGAAACTTTATCACAAGCTCATAACACACACGTCTTTGCACCATGAGATCAAACAGGTATGGAATGGCATTGCAGCCTGTGTCACAAGATGGCCCCCAGCAGCCAGCACTGCTCCATGCTGTGAAGAGAAAACATGTTGAAGCTGCATGACAGAGAGGACCCACGTATGCTCATCCTGATGTCATACAGCCAGACCAACTCAGGGAGCCCACCAGCACAAAGCCAGCCTTGCCTGCTAATCCCCAGGAGGCACAGCATCCTTTAGGACCTACACATTTCCACTTACCCACAGCACATGTCAGCTTTAAGGAGAGTCACATCCGTCTGCTCAGCGGGAAAGAAACATTTCTGGGGGGTGCAGTTGTCCTGCTTGGCCAGGCTAAGCTGGGGACAAGCTCGAGCAATGCAACTTCTCTGCACCCAGCACACATGACCATCCTCCCCAGCTGGGAGAGAGGGCTGGAGGGCAGAATAGCAGAAGCTGCAAAGTGTCAGAGCTGCTTCTGCCTTGAAACTCTTAGTATTTACCATGCAACCCCATGGGACTGATCTGCTGAATAGGGTTGGCACCTCAAAGCTCTCCTTGCTCCAGCAAGCCCACAGGCCAGCCAGCAGAAGCAGAGGTGCCTGTTTTCAGCATGGGTTCACTGTGTACCAGGCAGGGCTGTTACAGCCCACCCAGAGTTTCAGCCTCCCTTGCTTCCCACCATCCTAGAGAGGAGTGCTTGCATGCTCCGCCACATCCCCAAGAAAAGTCACTGCCCTGTCCCTCTCCCACCCTGGGACCCCATTTCCTTCCTGACCTGGTGCAGGGGACACAGCTGCTCTTCTACCAGCCATGCCTGCTACCAAGCCAGGCACAGTACAGGAGGCACCAAGCACACACTGCAGCACACACCTGAGAGCAGGAGGCTGGTGGGTTCACAGGATAGCCCTGCCAGCATACCTGCTTCGAGGTCAGGGCTACCCAGGGCTGGAGCTCTTTGCCAGCATCTCTGGAGCAAACCCACAAGCCCAACACCAAGAGCCACCCTCCTCCACAGCCAGGGCTTAGAAGAAACTTTTGCAGATCAAAGCTGTATTTATTCACCCAAAGGGACCCCATAAACAGAGCTGAGCACCTTGTCACTCTGCCTGACCTTGTTTTATTCCTTCCTTGCTTGTTTTGGAGGAAGTATCTTTCAGCTGAAACACCTCCCTGCTAGCTGGGCAGACTGAGCTGTGCCCTGTCACACCATCGTGCTCCTCCAGCCCTGAGCTCAGGTGCTTTGTGTTGGGTGTCCCCCAGCTCTGCAGAGCCACCCCAGTGGGAGCCAGGCAATGAGGCATTTCCCCCGTTGAAGAGCTCTCTGCCAATTCCCTTAGTGGTGCTGGATGCTTGCAACCTGCCTCCATCACCATTTCCTACAACTCTTCCTCACAGCCTCTGATTTAATGTCACAGTGCCCTGGGGGCACCCTGCTCCCTCTTTAATTTCCCCCAGATTGACTGAATATGAAACTTTTTATTTCAAGAACAAGAGCATCAGGTGGAAAGAAAAGCCATGCTCTTATGCTTTTGGGAGAAAGATCCCACAAACCTTTAATCCTTTCCCCTTCCCCTCCCCAAAAGACATTTATCACTGGCAGTGGGGGAAGCATGAGTGCAAATGTAATCAGGCAGGGCTGCTAGCAAGCACATTAGCACCACGCTCAGGGAGTAACATGTCTGGAAAGCCCCATATTCACCATCTCACCTGGGCACAGCCAGTGGATTTGCCTGCAGAGGACAGGCCCTGCTGGACCCTTGTCCCCTCCACCCCTCCCTGGCAAGGGTAAGTGGCCCAGCATGCTGGGGCTCTGCCGCATCTGGGAGATGTGAGCTCCCAGCTCTGCTGACACAAATAATTTCTCCCCCTGTTCTTGGCACGGTGTGTTCTGCTCAAACACACTTCAAAGAGGCAGCTCTGCAGCAAGAATGTTTCAAAGAATATAATATTTCCATCTGTTATTCCAATAGTATATGCTGTGGGAGTCTCCTCATGGGCTATTTGCCTTTGCTCCTATTAGATGTACAAAATATTTGACTAGCAAGCCCTCAGGGGTGGCAGGCAATGCCCTAACCCTGCAGTGTCTTACAGCCAAGCCAGCAAGTCTGCCCCATACACCTTAATGCTTCTCCAGAGAGGAAGGTGCAGGCAGGGAAGCGGGTTTGGTTTATTTTTCATAAAGGCAGTAAAGTCCCCTTCATTTACTAACTCTATTTTCACCTTGAGAGCAAACAGCACCTGCATGCCGCTTACAGGAATGCCCCAGGCTGCATTTCACTCAAGGCAGAGCAGCCCAGCATCACTTCCCAGCTTCTAACAGCCAGTAGCACCAGGGGTTGAAACCACAGGGCAGTAGCTTCCAGGCTTTGGTGGTTCATAAACACCAAGTTTTCATGCCAGCCTGTCCTCAGTGGGGACATCCCCAGTGTCTATCTGCTCACCACCTCCTGTTTCTCACAAAGAACATGGAAACCTTAAACCTCTGCCTTGCGTCAGGTAGGTCAAATCTGGAAGCAAATTATGGTGTGGAAAAGGAAAAAACTGCTGTTTGCAAAAGATTTATTTTCTTAGGGAAGCGGACTGGAAACGCAGGATAGGTGCAGTAAACTATGAGTTTACAGCACTAGTATGCACACAAAGACCTGGGATTTTAATGCATCTTGGGTAGGTGAAACCTCTGAGGTAGCAGAGGCTGGATGTTTCTTCCCTGGGATGCGGGCATCCTAAGGACACTGCTGTGCTGGACCTATTCCCCTTTGTCATCATTCAGTTGGTCCAAGAGGTTTTCTTAAAGCTGCAGGCGATGCAGAGATGCCTTCCCATGACAGCAAGGGCTGCTCCTCCATTACCTCCTTGCTGTCCTGAGCTGCCTCTCCATGCAGCCCTTGCCCCCTGCAGCTGGCCAAGGACACCCAAAGCTGGTTAGCACAGCCACCTAAAGAAGCCAACCCTACAGGGAATGTCTTTGCTAGACAAGCGAGTCCTTAGTGCTCCAGGGTCAGGTGGCTTAACGGCACAGAAGCTCACTCCTTACTCTCTATATAGCTTTTGGGCAAGGTGTCCTAATGGACACGATGCTTGGATGGATGGTGCTTGCCTCAGTCCTCTGCTTTATCCCACAGCCAGGAAAACCACAGGGAGAAGTGGCTTTCCCAGGCTCCCCAGCAGAGCAGCCCTGTGCAGCTGCAGAAGTTGTGTCTGAGTTACCTGAAATGGCTGTCCCACCACAGGTCTCTGCGGGTGACTTCAGCAGTGCTCAGGAGACTCTTCCTCAAGACCCATCTTCCCCCAAGAGAGCCAGCAAGGGAGAAAGTTTTTCAAAACAGAGATTGAAGGCTTTCCAGCCCCGCTGTACAAGACCTGAACCCCTCTTGTTTCCCCTCCTGTGACCCAAAGTTTCATGCTGCTAAGACAGCAAAGGCTTCCCAGCCCCTTCAGAGAGCCGGAGAGATGATAACTTCCATTTGTGAGCCATTGCCAGAACAAAATGAGTCTTTATTTTTATATGGCCCATTATAAGTCATTATTTAGTGCTCCCAGGTGCCCTATATCATCAAAGGCACATTCCTTAATAAGCAGCCATCAGAGGCTGTGCTGCTGCCATCTGCATGCAGATGGAGCAGGAGAGATCCCGAGACCAGCTCCAGTCCTCGTATCTCATCTCCCTGTAAGCCTTCATGAGCACAGGAGAAGGTCATGCCCCATCTCTGCACAGACACGCCGGCACACACATCCAAATGAGAGGCACAAGATTATTTTTCCTCCCAGCTCTGCAACCTAAAGTGTAACCCAATCTACTCGGCTGGAAACAGAGCTTTTATTGCATCCTGAGTCATTTTAGAGTTCCCTTTTATAAAACCAATATTCTTCTCCCCTTCCCCAATTTAACAAGCTCCCAAATGTCTGCTCTCCTGACATACCAAACCTTTTCAGCTTCCCTGACCTCCCTCCCCATCAGACCCAATGGAAAGCAGCATCTCTTCAGGGCTGCTCCAGGGGAACCACCACAGAGAAGTACCACACCGCAGCAATCCCCACTTCCACACATTTCACCTCAAGGATTATCCCAACCTTAAAACAGTCCCATGGCAATGGCAGGATGAGGCCATCATGCTCCATGGCATTATCCCCTGTCCATGGCACGTCTCTCTGCCCCCTTGCCATACAGTGGAAAGCTGCCTTGAGAGCTGGACCCCCTTGAGACAGCATCTGCAGACTTGGGCAAAACAAAAGAAACGCCAAAACCACACAATATGGTTGAGTTCAGGCACTGTCAAAGATGTGTTGGCTACTGGGGTTTCTTGATGCTCAAGGTAAGGTGGAAAAAAGGTATTGAGCAGAGCCGACAACCTCGAGAGCACAGTCATTATTTTGAAATAAGAGCTCAGATTTTACAACACATGAATTCCATCGTGCCTTTAGCTACATAAATAGATCAAGGAGTCTGGATACTTGAAGTCCCTTTGCTCAGTTCAGTAAAAGAGAGACGTATTGCACAGTGGCATATATAGGGAGTTTGCAATTTAAAGTGGCCCTTATTCAATAATTATGTCAGCATTTGTTGTAATAGTAATCAGTAACAGTTAATATAACTTACAGTAAATACCAGATTGTCATTTAATAGTGTTAATATGCAACCTATAAAACATATGTTTGTGTAATTAAACTGATAAGTTTCCAATCAGCAATGAACAAAGATAAAATCTGTCCACAAGTCCTTACACAAAACTGAAAGGATCCCAGCAATCAAAACCAAAATTTGCATAGGGTCTCTGGGAGCAGAGAACAGCGTGACTCAGAAGGGAAGATGGTCACAAGCTGCAGAACAGGAGCAATAAGGACTCAACCTACATCCTACTGAACTATCCTTTGCCAGCCCTTACCTCCACTCCACATGCCTTATGCCGACCTCTTGAGTCCACACTCACCCACATAAGCAAAAAGGCAGGCATGATGCTTGGATGGGAAGAGCATCTTGACATGGGAGCTATTCCCACCCCTAGCCAGTGACCTCAGTGCACCTTTGTTCTCAAAGCACTTGCTCTCCTGGTACACACGGGGATCCAGATGGATTTCCCATAGGGCTGGGAAACTCCCCAGTCAAAGGATGGAGAAAGCTGTCTTACACCAAGACACATTTCCCCCAACTTAGTATTGAAATAAAATCACTGAAATACTGAAAATGCCCCACCAGCATTGTGTGCAAGCTTAGGGTGATTTTGGTTGAATACTTGGGGCCCGAAAATGGACAAAACATTTTCCTCAAGGAATTATTTTTATTTTGTTTTGAAATGGCTGTATTTTAAAGGGTAAGAGTTACTCAGAAGGGCCAGCCCTCTCCCTGGCAAGAGCTGAAGTTGCAATGAAATGAGGCAAGTTCACTGACCTACACCAACTGTGCTCAGACAGCAGCAGGTCCTGGACAGTCTGTTCCTGGGGCAAAGAGGGTGGTTAAAGAAGAGCAAACACCAGAAGCATCCTGCAGGACCACTACGGCTCGGAAAGGCTGGCATATCCCAGCATCCTCCTTCCTTTCCAGACAAACTCCCAACCATGTTTCTTCCCAACCATGGCAGACATGCATGGAGTAGCCAGTAAACAAACGGAGCAGAAACCAGCTAGCACTTACAGTCCAATAACCAGCTGCACACTGACACAACTGGAGTAATCTGTGAGTAATTAGAAAATATAAACACTCACAACAGAACTTGGGTTCCTCTACTCAGCAAGACCTTAATGGGCTTTTCTTCAGCCAGAAAATCCTTATTACAGTGGTAAATTATTAGCCTTTTTTCCTAAACCAGCAGGAAACATTACAATGGAAAAACGACAAAAGGAGAAACATGCCCATTTTTGGCAACGCTGGCAGGGAGGAGGATGGGGCAAGGGAGCAAGAGCCAGCTCAGCATGGTGCGGGGACAGGATGGAGCTTGCCCAAGCCTGACTCTTCCCCAGTGCACCTTCACTCATGGCTCCTCAGCCCTGGGCAGCTCACATCGCCCATGGGCACAGCAGGCAGCACGTGCCAGTGCGTGTCCAAGCCTACAGCCAGCCATGCTGCAGCTCAATCGGAGCCCAGCACATCTGTGTGGCTTCTCCACTGGCTAATATAACTGAGCTGGGCTCAGGAGCCCCCTTGCCCTGCACGAAGGCAGCCTCCCACCAGCCCAGAAATTCTCTGGCTCCCACATCTCTGCAAACTGCAGCCCTCTGCTATGGTCAGCTGAAATAAGCCTCAAAAAGCAGACAGCAATCCCATAGTCCTCGGTGTTCTAACCTCTGTTAGGTTAACAAAACTGAAGGCTGCTCTGGCTTAAAAATGTCCCCACTTTGTCATAGGACAGAGCAGGAGAGACTGCAGGTGGGTCTCTGAGCTGTCACAGCCTGGGCAGATGCAACCAGGAGGTGCTGGAGGCTGTTGATGGCTCCATACATATCCTTTCCTGGGCAAACTGGTGACCACCCTGGCATTGCCCCACACGTTTGTATAAGATTGCACATGCATGAGATCGATGGAAACTAGGAAGGAGCCGCTGTGGTTTGGCTCCCAGAGGCATCCAAAGAAGTGTGATTTTCCCTCACCCCAAAACAAGTCAAGGAAATTTATGAGAACAGCCTTTCTTGTGGTTATTCTGGCAGTGGTGGGGCTGGACAGGACCAGGAGTAAGACAACACAGGGTCATAAAACATGTCAGAGCAGCAGCCACACAATGTGAGTCTCTGCACTGGGCACTCAAGCCCAACCACAGCCTGAGTCAGCCCATCACTGCTGACCTGCCTCCAGCACACTCCTAGCTTTGGCCTGGGCAGCCCAGCACCATTAACCATCTCCAGCCTGAAGGAAGGCTCAGCTTCTTCCAGACCAAGCATTGGCACATATGCTGTTTTGAGGGGCACCTCCCTGGTTTGAGGTGCAGGCACCAGCCCTCCTGCCGAGCCACCCCTGGGCCAGCAGCTGGTCCCAGAGCCCACCCCAGCACCCAAAGCAGCAGAGATACAAGAAATCCCCTGCAGCCCAGCCAAACACCAGCCAGCCCCAAAAAAGCACTTGGCAAGCCAAACCTACCCCCTGCCCCATTCCTTTCAGCCTGAGCCCATCCTACAAACCGCTCTCCCACAGAGGCAAGTCTCACCCGGGGTCCGCAATTATCACTGGTCCCATGCGTTAAATGACAGAGCATTTAATGCCTCATCTTTAGGGCTTCACGCAAATGAAGAGAACAAATGACTGCCGGAGGAGATATGGTTTGCATCATTTAATCACCATTTCCAATAAAACGGTACAGCGGCTCTGCGGAGGGTAAGACAGCCGAGTTCAGCAGATTTTATCAATAACATCGCAGGATCCCTACTGTGTGGCTAAGAGAGTTGCCATGGTTATTATGACAGATTTACTATCATTGTAACTTAATGCACCATAATAAGTATCTGCATAGTTATTATTGTTTTACAATGATAACTATAATTCAACCGCAGCTTTATGACTAAATTTGTAGCATTACTACAATGTTCTGGGAAGAATTGGAAGCAGGATAATTCACATGCTTTCTCAGAATATAGAAAGAAGAAGAGATCCTGGTCGGTGCCTTTTTGTTTCCTTTTTGATTGCTTCTTTGAGAACAATTTTTGTGGTTTGGTTACTGTTGTTTTGGGAGAGGGTGCTCTGTCAGAGTCAAGGCACAGAGGTAGCTGAAAAATGGGATTTTTCCACTGCAAAATTGATCCTGGAAAAAAAAATCCCCAAAGTCTTTCAACAGAAAGCTGCTAAAAAATTCCCAAGTGTTGCCAGTTGGGAAGCAGGTACAAAGTGCTGGCAAGATGAACAAAAATGGTCAGGTTTTGTTCAAAAAGAATGACCAGATCATCAAAAAATGTCACTGAAAGTGACCCTAGTAATCACTGGAAACAAATCACTGCTGGGAAAAGTCTCTGGCAGCCCCAGGACAGAGCCAGCTTTGTCTCAGCTGCATACCCCTCCATGCCAGCAGCATGGAGAAGGCTTTCCACCACCTTGGAGCTGGCATGGGCAAATGCTGCAGAGCAAAGCCACACACCTTCTCCCAGCTCTGTGGATGCAGCCCCATAACCTGCCACGTTGCATAGCCCAACCCCAGCCCACCACAGGCTGTCCCATGGTGAGACAGTCCCTGTGCAACAACTTCGCAAGCACAACATAATGCCAAAAACTTTAAAACTGCATTTACTGGTGGATTAGCCTGCTCAAACATGGGATGATTTGAAGAACCAAAGCTTCAGATGAGGACTTTAGCAGTTCCCAGGGCATAGGGCCCACATCAGGGGTCCCCACACCTGCGTGCCTGGCTGTTCCTCCCCACGAGGGTGAACAAGTCCCACCTGGGCTGGAGCCACACAAGCAGCTAGTCCCCAGGAGAAAACAAAAGAGAATCTGAACCTGAAATACAACCAGGGTTTCCAACAGGCTCCCTTGCACCCTCCTCCCAGACCTCTCCCCTGTTTGAGGGCTTAGCTCCTTCTTGGGTTTCATAGCAAGTGCAATGCTGCCAATTACCCCACAAGTTTATAGGGAGGCCTGCGGGTTTACATCCCTCTTTCATTCTGCCCATGCAGCCCATTTCCCCTGGGGGCTCTGGGGATGGTTAATGCTCTCTGCATGCCAGAGGCACCTATGCTGCCTAGGCTGGGCAAATTAAAGCAAAGAAAGGGCATTTTTCCTGCCGCTTCTCATTATCCACTGGAGAAGGATACTGAGTTTTTTCCAAGGAAGGTAAACCAGCCTATGCCACCCATCTGGCTCCCATGGCAGGCCCCCAGCTCACACCTCCTGCAGACACCCCAGACTCAACACATCATCCCATCTTCCCACTATACTTCAGTCTTTTTAAAACCACACTACCACAGCATGGACAAGTCACACCACTTTTGCTGACCAGAAGCCAGCCCTGCTCAGAGAAGGCTTAGCTCAGCAATCTGTGCTCTGGGACTTGGACCCTTTTGGGTTCCCAACTCTATTGCTTTGAGTGATTTATGGTCTTTTCCTGTTTCTCATCCTGATTTGACCTGGGATGAAAGTTTCCGTAGTCCCTCATCCTGCAGGATGGGACACCAGAGAGGACAACCCTCACCCTGTACCATCAAGTGCCCCTTCCCAGGGCTCCTCAGGCAACAAGCTGCTTTTCCTCCACAGGGACTTCAGAAGTGTCTCCTCCTGCACTGGGAGCCCCAAAGCTTCCCTGCATCAGCAGAGAAGGTGGGACGACTGGCAGAGGCAGGGATGATGCTCACATCAAGGCCGGCTGCTCACATGCCCTCCCTTCCAGCAGTGATGTGTCAGAGCAGCCTTACGTCATGCTCCCCTGCTGCCACCACCTCCTGCTCCTGTGGCTGATATATGAGAGTAGATATAGGAAAATCTACTCATAAAATTAATGGAAGCTGCATGAACTCACAGATCATAAACTCAGAGGGGTTTGCAGCTTGCCTTTTGGGGAAGGGGAAAGGGGAGGGCTCAGGGGCAATTTAGCAGAGGGGACTAATTCACAGCAGCTGTCCCATCACATCCCACAGCCCCTCCCCACACTCAGGAGGATTTAGGGGAACACAGCACTGAAGTCTCACAAACACAGCACTAGAGCTGGCATCCGTCAGCTTGAGGTCAGACTCGGCATGGCTGAGACGCTCGGTCTGCTCCCAGCCGAGGGATCATGGCCAAGCAGAGCTCTCAGTGACAGGCCTCCTGCCCAGAGCATAAATCACAGGCACGGAAGGCCAAACCATGAGTAGATCCATCCTGTGCTCTGGGGGGCTGCAGACAACATGACACCTCTCTTGGCTGGGGTGTTGTAGGGCAGTAGGCAGAGAGGGCCTCCTCAGGATGAAGAGGAGGACTGTGGCATGTTACAGCAAGATGGACCCAAGTTCCCCAACACGCCAAGCAGCGGGTACCATGCTGGGGACAAGGCTCATGGTGCTCCTCTCCAGCCTAGTTTGGGAATCTCCATCTGAAGCCCTTTTGGTATAACCAGGGATATTCTGGGACCAACCTTCCACCACTGGCTTCCCAATACATCCTTAAAGCCCACGCAGATGTCCCAGTGCTGATGGCCACCAGGTCTCTCAGAGCAAACACCAGTCCCAGGAGCTGGTTTCTCCCTTCATCCCATCCACAACCAGACCCCAGCACAGAATATCTTTGCCCACTGCTTGGCCCTGAACCACCTTCACACACCTCCACAGCATCAGCCCTGGCACCAGCAAGGCCAGTCCCTGCTTTCAGGTACCATTGCTTTATGCTGGGTTATTCGGTGCATATTGTGTCTTGTGGAGTTACCTGGGCTTCCCACAGCACAGCAAAGAGCTTCAGGCACAGGGAAGAAAATAACCACTGTTGCTGGAAAATCTTCTCCCACATCTTATTTGTCTCCAAAACATTGGCTTACTCTGTCTGGGGAAGGGCCAGCCCCATGGATAGAGCAGGTCCCCATGCATCCATCTGCCCAAGGCAGCAGCTCAGTGGCGAAGAAGAGGAGGAAGCCCTTTCCCACACCAACACCATGCAGGTCAGAACTGTCCAGGCACCAAGACCTCCCTTGGTCATCAGCCTTCAGGGGCTGAACACAACTGTCCCCTCCCATCCCCTAAGCAGCCTCTTGGCCTGGCCAAGTTTTTGCTCTTTTCTGTCAAAAAAGCATCTTGGCGTAGAGCTGCTGCCAGCGGCTCCAGCAGTCATGACTCACAGGCTCTGCCCTAACCTCAAGGCTCCCGCTTGCCTCCTCCACTGACTCAGGCAACGATGAGCACCAGCTCTGGTGCCTTTCAAGTGGTTTGGCAATTCAGCCAAGGCACCAAAGCAAAGGGAATTAGGTATCATGCTTGCTGGAGCACCCAGCCAGCTGCCAGCCTCAGGCTCACCCCTGACTGGCTCGGCAGGCTCAGCTCTGGGGCACCATCCAGTCACCAGGCTGTGCCACAGCTGCTGGCATGGGGGGCAATCACCAAGCACATCACCCCATATACTTTCTGCCTCTAATGCAGCCAGTTGTCTGCTTCAGTGCACTCCCACTTCACATACCTGCATCCTCAAGGCATTGTTGGACCACCCCTGCCATGGGGTGCCCTTTCTGCATCCTCCACAGCTGGTGGAGGGGCACTTGAACAAGACCATCTCTAAACACCATATCCTCTTCCAGAAGGACAAAGCCAACAAGATGACACTGGAAACAATACATACACTCCCTAAATAGGGCGCTCCCCTCCCTGGGGAGGCTAGCTGCAGCCCTTCTCACCCCATCCTCCCACTACCACTGTACTTAAGGGAGGGTAAGCCCTTGCACCCCTCCTTCCCCTCCCTTTTATAGCATCCCTCAGTTGGCTTCATCAGCCTCTCCCTGGTGCCTGGCCCAGGGACCATCCTGCTGCCAACCCTGCCTGCTTCACAGGGAGTTGATTTACTCCCCAGGTGGACTTGATTCTCTGGTGAAGTCCCTGGGGCAAGGGCCTGCCGTGCTGCTGATGGGCTGTAGTCTCAAAAATCTGCGGGTAAAAAGGAACAGGAGAGCAGGGCTAGGTCTGAACCGACACTGGCTCTTGAACAGACAGGCAGACTTGCTCCTTCCCTAGACAGGATCCATAAAGCTCTGAGACATGTCCCCCAAACCCCCACCATCTCTGCTTGCAGGCATCCATGGGAAGGGGAGCCGTGCTGCCTCCCAGCTCTGGACAGCGGTGAAGTCGGTGGAGAGACATCTGTTCCCCATCCAGCGAGCGGTGTCTTCCTGATCTGCCTCTTAAAAATTACAAGGCAATTTGGAGTTTCTATTTTGTACTTTTGATTTGCCCAAACACCTGAAACATGAGCTCTCAATCCAGGATCAAAGTCTTTCTCTGGAGCAACACAGACGGCTATATCCACCGCCGTATTTATGCATGATTAGGAACGCCTGCATTGGAGAGGGGATTTGGCACGGGCGTGTGTGCTGCAAAGCCTGAAACTCCATCTCCTCCTGAGAGGGAGAAGGGAGGGAGCCAGGGTGTGATGTCCTGGCAGGTCAGGATTAGTGCCAGCCCCTTCGATGCAGGGCAGTGATGGAGCAATGCCTTGCAGAGGGGGTGGCTCGCCTGTATCACTTGTCCCCTGTCGCTCCTGCCCAGATCCCGTGTCTGCTTGTAGGACTGAGACCTCTCTGCCAGGTGCAGTCTCTTGTCCTTGCTTTGCTCTGACTCTGGGGGTGGCTGGGTGGGTGGATGCAAAGTATGCAATCCTGGACGCAAAGGGATGTTGCAATGTGGATGCAATGCTGGTGTGGTGGGATGAAAGGCACTGGGGATGCCAGGCCAAGCAAAGGGTTAATGGTAATTAACACAAGTCATTAATGAGCTGGAGGGGAGGGGCTTCCCAAGCTCCTTCTGTCCAACTTGTCCTACTTTGAAAGATCCCAGATCCTGGACCCCAGTGGGCTGGGATTTTACATCATCTAAACCGGAAGAGGTTCAAGCTTGTGAACTGATGTGGCCAAACCCCCGCTCCCATAAATGAGTGTGGCTGCGTTGCTGTCAATAACCAATTTTAACAGCAAAGAATCTGCCTCCTTGACTGATAGCACTGCGGTGAGGGCAGACCTGGTCCCTGGAGGGACCCCAGCTCTGGATCTGTGGCTCAGATGGGTTTTTGCTTCTCACCACTGTAAACTGCTTCAGAAGAGCAGGATGGGGTTCCCAGGGTAAGGCAATAGCAGGGAGGGTACGTTGTTTATGGAAAAGCCAGCAGTAAAATCAGGAGGATGTAAAGAAGCCTGCCCTTACACAGGTAGCAGGCCAGAAAACATCCACACATGTCAGGCAGAGGAGTGCCTTCCCCTTCTTCTCTTCTCCTTTCAAATCAATTCAAAACATAGAGAAATGCAATAAAATGCCAGATGCCTCTGTCTTATGGACACAGTAATTTTTAGAGAATGTGTAATGAATCAGCGTAAGACAAAGTTACCTTAGCCTAAGGCTAAGATACCCTTAACTCGGCCCTTTTAGGTGAAAACCACCCATCTGGGCTACTTACTGTTTCCAATGAGCTTACAGTCAACTTCCATTGTGCTGAGGTGTAAACCAGTGCTAATGAAGTGGGTAATGCATGACAGGGTCATCCTAGAGCCATATCCCCAAATATCATCCTCCCACAGGGATCTGCTCCCTGCTACCACAGGAGAGAGCAGCAAGTCACCCCATCACCCTTAAACATGAACCCCAGGATAGGCAGGGTCACTCAAGACAGCAACATCTCCATGAAGTCTTTAACTTTTAAGCAAGTCAGTCTGATGGAGACAAGTCCCACCTTCCCATTATACCACATCTCCATTTATAACAAATAAACTTGCATTAAATCAGTCTGAAAGTACATGTGACGCAACCCCAGCACTCCTTTATTAGGAAATTTGTTGGTTTGGGGTTTTTTTGCCACAGTTTCTTCACACGTTGAGGGATCTTCAGAGAAGTGCTGGGAAAAGGTGCCCGAGAGCTCTGCAAATCACTGTGTGTTCATGCCCTGTCAGTTCACAGGCATTTTGCACTGGGAATGAGCTGGGAAGAAAATTTGCCACAAATATTTTCAGCAAATTATGAAGTCTTGGAAAAAGCAGATTTTGGTTCTACTGAGAAGTTGCTGTTTTGACAGATGTTTTAAATATTTTTTTAAGAATTTTATTTTTTTTATTGAAACTGAAGGAGGTCCTGAAACCAAAGACTGGGCCAAGAAAAAAACCTCAGAAACATTCTGCTTTGAAAACATCTAAGCAAAAAGTTTCCCTTTTTCCCCTCTTTCCCAGTTCAACAATTTGGGGAATGGAGATGAATTCACAGAATTTCACCTCCTCTGAATCCATCTTTTTTGCCTGGAAAATGTTTTGACCAAGAAATGCCATTTGTGCTCCATTGAGCCTAAGTCCTTTGAGGGCCCTAGAGCAAATGGGTCTTCCGCCTCCATCATCCTGGTGTGGTTTCCGTTTACATAATCTGAAACCAGGAATCTCCAGAAGGACAGAGATTTTGTAAAACCTTCAGGCTACCAGCTTATCACATGCCGAGCAGCACGTGGGGCAATGGGTGCACCCACGCCTGCCATCCCTGGGACAAGGAACCGATGACACGATCCCCCCATGGCCCATCTCAGCCCTGGCTTGGGACTGGGTAGCTCACTGGCCGTATCCTGCACCCCCAGTTTGTCACAGGTTCTTATACACCAGTTCGGGGTTTCAGGGCCCAATAAAAATTCAGAAGTGTCAGGGCTGATGCCCAGCTCCTGAGCATCCTGTGGTGCTGTGGCACCTCCTGTGCTCGCTGCCTGCTCAGCAGTGTGGCACACGTGCTCACGAAAGGAAGTCTTTCCAATCTGCCACTGGAAACTGCGCGGTGTTATTCAGCGGGTAGCTGCTTTCCTTCAATGGGTCATAAAAATCCCATTTGGAAATGCAATTGCCTTACTCCCCTCCTGCATCACACTGCTATTTAAAGAGGGCGCGTCCAACACATTAAAACACATGCACACACGCAAAAAGGACCAGGATCTACTGAACCTTAAAACAATTATTATTCTTTGCAAGCTGTATGCCTTCCAACACTAACATTATTCTAAGATGCAGGTAACATGTGACACATTTTCTTTTTCTCTCCAAAGTACAACACCCTTCCCTTCTTCTATCCCTCCTTCCCAAATATCAATCATCAGCAAAGACAAGGCAAATGAACTTTTAATCAATAACAGCTACTGTTCCTTGTACCGGGACTGTTTATGATTTAAAAGGGGAAAAAAAATTTAAATCAATCCTGATGTGAACAGTTTCCCACTTGGAAAAACAGCCCAATCCTATATCAAAAGGTTGGGGTTTTTATGTGTTTTTAAAAGGTTTAAAAGCTAAATTAATTTTAAATTGTTTTTACATATCTTGCCTATAGACAGAACCACATCATATAATGAGGAAGGGTGGTCCATGGTTTATTAATGTTCCCAGTAAGTACTTTAGCACCAGTCTGTCTGCTTTACACAAATTTAATACCATTGCCATCTAAAAATCAAGACTACTCTAACCACAGTGTGTCTGTCCAGGCGCTCTAGCTGGCAGTCTGTCTCCTTTCCGCCCAGACCAGGTACAGCAGACTGCTTCTGGTATGTCTGCAGTCAAACTCCACTGTCTTCACACCAGCAGGCAGCACCCAGGGAGTACCTGAGACTAAATGATGTTTTTGTCAAGAAAGCACAGAGAAAGGTCCCAGTCCTGCCGGCTGGGTGTTCCCCGGTCAGGACAATGCTGAGTAAATGTCCTAAGCAAACAAAGAAAAGAGGAAGCTGGAGCTCATTCCAGGATCAAGCGAGTCCATAAAGGCTCCCACAGGAGACGGGCTTTAACATACCTTCGGGAGCTGGACCTTGGTACCTAAAAAAAGACTGATAGTTCATGATCATCTTCATATGCCACAGCTTTTGGAGTAGCTCAAATGGCAATGTGATGGCTCCAATCCAGATTGATCTGAACATGAGACACGAACCCAAATGGTATATGAAATGGCATCCACCAAGTTTTATATGAACCCCAGCTGGGTTCATTTTGGCCCCTTGAAGCAATAGATTATCCTGCTGGCCAGTTCCTCCAACCTATTTGTGCATCCATCAACAGAAGCCATGCCCTCTCTATTGCTCCACCTTCCCCAGTCCAGGCAGTTTTGGGGGTCCCATTGCTTCTTGTCTTTAAGTGTTGAGAGACCCCATGGCCACGTGCATATTGCTGTTTCTCCCTAGTCTTTTCCCATGACTGACCCTCCCAGGCCCAGGTTTGGGACAGAGAGAAGAGAAATCTCATTTCATCAGGGTGATGGAGGAGCCCAGCCATGACCAGATCTGTGCAGGACAAGCCAGGAGCTTCAGACACAGCCGTGGGGACAGCAAGCAGAGGGATGCCACATGTAGATGTGCCTGAAGCAGAGCTGCTGAGGTCCACTGATGATGGAGGAAGGGGCAGGCTTCGGCCTCACAAGGATGACTCGTGGAGAGAGGATGCTCCCCAGATGTCCAAGGGGAAGCAGCTCAGACACAGGCCTCTGAGTCACTGGCCGGGGATGTCCCAGATGGAGAAAGCAGGATGTGGCCAGGCTGGCCTGGGGCATGCAGGCAGTCCTGCCAGTGCCAACACTGCATGACTCGCAGCTCTCCTTGCTCACTGTGAGCACACAGCGATGCCCAGACAGAGACACCAGCAGGGGAAATTATTTGGTGCCTCCATCTCCCTGTAGACACCAAACATATTTCCTCCTGGCTTTACTAAGTAGATCCCCTCTGCCACTGCCCCTACACAGTATTTTGCCCCACCTTCCCTTCTTGACATGCTGGAGGACAAGGTGCATAGTCTGCATGGAGACACAGAGGCACATGGGGCTGTGGCCATGCTTGAAGCCCCCTCTTGCTCCAGCTGCCCACTGGCTCTGCAAATCAGCCCCAGGAAGGTAGGAAGGTCCTTTGCCTAGTTCATGCTCAAAGGACAATAAGGAGTGAAGACAGAACGGTGAATTCTGACGTTTCCCTTGGTACCATGGAATCTGTGGCTGAACCAGAGCCGTGACTTTGCGTTTCTTCATTTTCTGCTTCTTCCACAAGGCCTCCAACCCCTGGTGAACATGTCACACTCTTCTGTTCTCCAGGGCACTTGTATCATCATCCCCATGATGAATGAAAACACCTTCCAGTTGCGCACAGAGGTGAGCACCCACCATGTACCTACTCTTTTCTCATAGCAGAGAGGAGACATCAGGCAGCTTTTTAGGATCAGAATAGAACAGAAGAGAATAGAAGTTTCTCCACTTATAATTTTGCCAGACTTTAACCGAGCTCCAATTTTCCATGCTGGGTTTCTGCCTCAGGCTGTGTTTTGTTTTGTATTTTTCAAAAATTTCCATTACTCCATTTCCACCAGCCCTTTGAACAAGGTTTAGGGAGGTCTTTTCTGTCTTTATTTTTTCTTTTCTTTTGCCCATGTTAAAACATTATTACAACCATTTTACTGAGAAGCAGCAATGCCTCCAGGCTTGGCAAGAAGTGTCCCTTGAGTGAGAAGATGGGCCTTTCTCCATCCCCGTGACAGTGCCCGAGGTCGGTCAGATCACGAGCCTCCAAAATAGCAGAGGCTGGTTGGAGTTTGGCAGATGGATGAAGCACAATGCTGAGCGCTCTCCATCTTTTAATGGGCCTCAATCAATGGTTTCACAACAACACATTGGCCAACTGCGTAAACACAGGGTAGGGCTTAAATATAGTCCTTGCCTTGCCGAACAATCAGCACTGAAAGGGAAGAGCATCTTATGCAAATAAACAAAGGTCCCACGCAGCTCAAGTCTTTCGACCAAGGTCAAAGGAGGGAATTCATGATAGTGGAAATTATTGAACCTAAAAGCACATTCATGTTTTCAGGTATGGATTTTGTCTGCTGGAAAGCACTAATTCAAGTGGACTGGACTCCTCTGTGGCTTTGGGTTGAATCCAGCAGATCCTAAGTCCAAACAGTCACAACAGGAGAACGGAGGAGGACATGGCAAAGTGAGGAAGGCCAAACCAAAACGCTTCGTTTGGGGCAGATCGATTAACCTGAAACCTGTTTTTATTTGCTTGACCGGGAAGATGGATGTGTTCTGCGGACTTGGCAGGACCTTTTCGTCTTTAGGGCTTTGGCTCTGCTGGTAAAACAAAAAACCCCCGTGGTTATTCCAGTGGTTGAAGCTGAAGTGGATCCAGGTAGCCTTTATGCCTGCAGTAACTGCGGGGCCCTGGGGAACCATCAGCCAGGTCTCGTGCCTGCAGGTCCCTAAGCATCCTGTGGACCACCAGCAAGAGCCCCATGGGTCCATGGCAGGTCAGATCCCCCAGCATGGCTCCGAGGGGATCGAAAGCCCAGTTTTTGCTGCAGGAACAGGGTCCAAAATTAGACTGCCTGATGATGTGTAACAAAGAGGGAGAAAGAGACAAAAGCAGCAACAGCAGACAAACCAACCCCAAAAAAACCCAGCTTGGGGCTCCAGGAAAATTAAACGGGAAGAAATGTGCCTGCCTTGAGGAAGGCTGAGTGAGAGAGGGAGTGAGAGCTCTGAAAAAGCCAGACCTCTTCTGAGGGGCTTAGTGTTGAACAGAGTGGCTTTGGCGTACCTCTGTGATTGCTGGGCAGGAAAGCCTCAGCATTGGAGAGAGGGTCCTGCTCAGCAGAGACCAGCCAGGTCCCAAGAAGGGACGGCATCCTCTGGCAACAGCTCCCTCCTTGGGGCTGGGTTTCAGTCTGGACGGTCCTAGCTGAAATCCACGTTTGACAGTCGGTGCACAGAAAGGAATGCTTCTCTGCCCCACTGGAGAGGTTGCAAGGTGGCCAGAGAGTAGGAAAAGCCAATGGATAAAACAGCTGCAGCCTTACAGCGCACAGGAACAGGGTCGTGTCTTGCCTTTAGAGCAGATTAAATTTAAGACCTGTCAACCTCAATAGCGTCTAGGTCAGTTTTCTTCCTCTGCATTGATGGGGAACAAATTTGAAGCCCTGAGGTGTCATTTCTGCACGTCATGCTTTGAGTTGTTCCCTTCCTTTAGCATGATAGGCATGTTCCCTTCCTGAGGACGATCATTTTTCAGCCAAACATATGGTCATTCGCATTTCTGAGTTATGGAGCTCACAGCTCACCAAGAGAAAGGGAAATTGGTTTCATGTCCTGCTGACCCCACAAATGTGTCAGAGTTGGATGCTCATGGCCACTGGCCCCCACAAATGACACCACTCCAGACCAGGCCATTCCCTAGGGAAAGGGGGTCACCCACAGGGAGATGCTGTGCTGGACTAGTTGCCTTCTGCCCACCCAACATTCCACTTGCATTTGCTCCTCAGTGCGGACAGCCCAGTGTGAACACCCCAGCCATGCATGGAGCAGTGTTTCTACAATGTCAAACCACTGAAAGCTCCCAGGCTCAATGGTACTGTGTAAAACCTGAGCTGTTTCCTAGCCTGACCTACTCCATGCCCTGCAGGGTCAGAAATTCCCTTTTTAAACCAGGGGTTATGACCTGTGCCCCACCACCTAGTCAAGATAGTGCAAGCTACTCCTACAATGAATAAGGAATGAAAATTCCTATATTCTCAGCAATGATATATGGATTAGAAATTTCTAAAGGAGGTCTTTAACACTCAAGAAAAATATTTAGGACACCAAAAACCACAGCAGGTTGAAAGCAACGTAGCTGGAATAATTGGGCTCTCAGCTTCCATGAGTGTTCGTTCCGGCATTTCACCCTATACCCCTGGGTGCAAGCATTTGACTGTAAACACCGCTGTTGTGGAAACTTGGCTGGAGGGAATAGTCAGACTGTCACACACACTGAAATGGAGATGATCATTATCATGCCTTGAAAGAATAAATGGGTATGACTGGGAACAGCTGGTTTTGAACTGTGGGCAGCTCTGGGAAGGATGCACAGCGCTTGCTATCACATGCGCCTTTGCTCTGGCAGATAGATCCTGTTGCTCACGAGCCCAAAAGGCTGCAGGGAACTATTATGCTCTGAGGATCTGAACTGACTTGCTGGGGTGCCAAGTGGTCAAACCTTCAAGCTGCAGAAGAACCTGCATGCAGCTGGGTTTAGACACATACTCTTGAGGGGAGTCCTCCTGGCCAAGGGACCCAAGCTGTGTCTAGATGAGGTTATCCCAGAATGCCTCTCAAATCTTAGATCTGGAGGCATGCTTTGGCTGTGTCCCAGCTCCAGATTGGGTATGTACCAGCAACCCCAGAGCCTCAGTTTGCAGACAGAGGAAACCCAGATGGGAATGCTGGCGCATCGCAATAGCTCCCTACCCTGCAGGGGCTTGAGACCAAGACACAAGGACTGGTTAGCACAGACAGAGCTCGAGTGACCTGTCTGGCCACGCAGAGCTTTACCCCTCTCCTGACTGTCTGCCCATTTCTCCAGCAATGATAAATACCTCTTATTAACCTCTTATGGGACCCCTGCAAGGTCCCATAAGGAACAACCCCACCAGACAACATCTCCAAATTTCCAACCGACTTGGTTATAGAGCCATAAAACCAATCCCAACTGCACTGTTTTTGTACAGGGATGATTTTTTTCCCTTTTTTTATTGGGATACCATGCAGATGTAAGCCAAACACCACACGAAAACCTAAGTGGATGATGCTACCTTGTCAGTTAAGGTCGTTATCTCATCACAAAAAGTAAAAAGGCTGTTATTTTCTGCAAACTGCAGCTGACTGATGTTAATTATGCGACATACTGTGAGCCTGTATGGACTGTGTTCCATAATAGTTTTTCTTACAAACAGTCTTTCTGGAATCACTTCCTACCAAACACTGCTTGTTTTCATGGCCCATCTTATTTACTGCCATATTAGTTCAGTGTTAGATTTTTTTCCCCAGTCCTCTGGAACTTCCCCAGAGTTCCCAGATTTGTTTAAAAATCGACCCTAATGGTTCAGAGAGCTCTCAGGCCAATTTGTTTATCCTTTGATGCAAGTTATCTGATCCTGCAAAATGTCTAACTTTAATCACTGCTATTTAACGTTCGGCTTTGTCACTGGTAGAATACGAAGTGTTTCATTATCTCTGTAAAGTATGAATGTGTCATCCTACTTCTTTCCAAAGAGAAAAATAAATTTTGAACAAATAACTTTGTTTCTTCTACACACAGGCTGAATATTTTCCCATTATTATCTGGGATCTCATTATAGGATTTCATTTTTCTTGATATATTGAAACAATTTCTTATTATCATTAACCCTAGTGGCCAGAGACTTTTCACTCCTGCCTTTAGCTTCTCTTTCCAGGTGTCTGCATGTTCTCACTGATTTCTATTCACTGCTGTCAGATTCCTCCTTTCTTATTTACCGTTTACATCAACCGTTAAGATTCACGCATATTAGTGCCATATATTTATGCCCATAGTGCTATTTATCTAAGTATATATGTGTGTGTGTGCGTGTGTGTGTATATATATGTGTGTGTGTGTATATATATGCACTAAATCTACAATACTGCTGCTTCCACCTTCTCTCTTAGCTGGGCTTGCTTATGCAAAACAGTGTTGAGGCTTCCAGAATAGCAGTTATCTTACAGCATCTCGTAAAACAGCCTTAAACACTCCCTGATTATCATCCATTCAATTTTGTTTAAATAATTCCTTCCATTCCTTAATTTTACTCCTAATTATTTTCAGTCCAGTGAAGTTGTTCTTCTCCAGATCCAGGGGCCAGAGCTGGGCACCTCTGTGCTTTTAAAAATCCCATCCCTCATCACATATAAATAGCACTGGTCAGAGCTTTTCTGTGTTTGCACATGGTGTCATGCTCGCTGGCAGGGAGACAGCCTGGGAATAGATTATGGAGTCCTTGCCCATCATGAGACCGAAGAGTTGCATACCTAAAAGGCAGAGGAAGCTGGTTTTAGATTATTTGAAGGGGGAGGATGTATCCTTCCTCTGCTCCCAGGCTCAAGAAGAGGGGGAAAAACCACTGGGGACCAAAGACAGCTTTCATCAATTGAGATGTTTTATTTTGTGTTGGCTTTTTTTCTTAAACATCCTTTGTTTTCTAACAATAAATCATATCCCAAGGCAAAAAGCCTTTAAAAGGACTGGGCATGGTGTCTGCTTCCCTTCCCTGGCTGGTGAGGCAGGCCACCAGCTGACAGCAGTCATCAATCTGCAACTCAGCGATCAATCTATCTTTATCTGTCAGCACAGGGACCGGCGCAGGAGGACCCCGGCTGTGCCAGCCTGCCACCCCCCGCTGGCTCCGGCAGTACCCGGGGGGTTCACCAGCGCCGGACCCAATCTCCCTCACTGCCTGCTCCCCTGGAGCAGGCTCCCACTGCCTCCAGCATAGTCCCCTTGTGCTCCTCGGCACGCTTTGCATTCTGCAGGCTGAGCGCACAGCGGCTGGGCTGAGTCGCCCTCAGAGTCCCCTCCCGTGATCCATCAGAGAATGGGCACCCCACCTCCCACCCTTCAAAAAACCAGCAACACTAAAGAAGGCAAGAGCATCTTTTCCAAGCAGAGGGTACGGCCAACAGCCTACTCATGGGTAAACTCTCCCATGAGGTTTCAGAAATCCCAAGCTATTCTTTTTTTGCCTTCAGTGGCTCTTTCTACCTCCTGTCGTTTACTGCCTGGGCTTCTAGGTTTGCTTTTTAACATTTGTGCTGCCAGGAGTCAGCAGTTTATGGTGGCGCCTACGTCTTCTATTTACCCTCTTAATATTGTTCCCCAAAGATATTCCATTAAAGCCCTCTTAACTGCTCTACCTCGTTCGTTATCCAGAATATTCATTGCTCTCCCAGGGAGATGGAGGTGGTCCAGCTCATAGGCTCCCTCAGAAAGCAGACCCAATGCTCCATGAACTAAAACACCTCCATTTTACCTCCCCTTTACACCTTCTGCCCCTTGGTGGTCTCCCTCCCCTGTCTGCTTTTGCATCCAAGATGAGAGGAGGGATCTTGCCACCAATCGTATGAACTTTCCTCTCCTTCAATTCCCTCCAGAGATCCCTCAAGTTCTTGCTGATCTGAGAAGTATTTTATGAGGCGGTTTCGGTCATGCCAAATGTGTCATAACCAATGGAACCCTGCCTACAGTCATCAGAGCCCTGTTCTGCCTCTCGGTGATGTGTGTTGTGCTGGAGCCAAGGAGACCGCACACAGGCCCGCCGTCTTTCTGTCCCCTCTTCTGCATCTGTCTGGGCAGAAGATTTGTGTCTGCCTGTGTACATTTGCTCTGTTGGCCATCACTTGCTCATACTCCTCTTGAGTCTGTGGGGATTGTGCTCAAAAGGGGCCATCAGGGACTGTTTATGTCTTTCTGATCCTGGTTCAGGGTCAAGAGCCGCTTGTCAAGAGCCACACTTCAGTACCTCATGTCTCTTCACCAGCACAGGCAGTGCCTTGCCCTCTGCTCACAGGTTTCCGTGCAGCAAGCAGAACGTGGTGCTTTTTCCCTGGATCAGGGTCCCTGATCGGGCCCCTTCCAGCAGGAATGGCCTCAAAGCTTTGGGGCACATTCCCCTGCTCCTTTGTACTGCTGGCTGACAACATCTACCCAGCCACAGCGGCCAGGCCCATCAGTTGAGATGGGTTGTCCCCCATCTTGCTGCAGTGAGACTGCAAACATGGTGCCTGCACCTTGAGGCCCTGCAGGGGGAGGCAGGAGAGACTTACTTGCCCAACACGGATGGCCAACCTGGCCACCCCTGCTTCACAGCATGCTTTCTGCCCCTCTCCTTTCTTGGCCCGGAGAAAGCACAGCCCATGGGAAGCATCGATTGTTTTGGGAACTGAACATTGTAGCCACTGCTCTCTCCCTGGGTTTTGTGACTCTGCAGGTCCCTCATGCAACCATGAGGCTGGTGTCCTCTATAACAAGACAGGGACATGCCTTGTGGGATGGGCACGGACTTTTGTTCCCATGGCTGGAGGCCACTTACCTGCCTCACTGCAGAGCAATGACCTGTCAGGCATCACCTAACAAGCAGATATGACATGAAACTCCACCACGAGCACCCCCAACCAGGACTGCATATCCTGGCATGTCCTGGGTGACCAAGGGCAGATGCTGCCCCAGAGAGGGTTACAGCACAAGGCCCCCAGTGACTCTCTGATGCCACTGGTGATTGAGATCTGCCTTTGCCATCCTCAAGGCTTTTCCTCCTCATTGGAGCAGGACCATGTCCCAGAGCAGATGAGGCAAAGAGGTCTGCCCCATCTCACAGCCCAGGGAGAGGGATGGGGCCATGATGAGGTTTCCTCCAGCAATTGCTCCATGCTGGGGTTGTAGAGGATTTCAGTGTTGTAAAAGCACCCAGTCAGGGTGGACATTTCAGGGCTGGGGTGATGGAGCCGAGGCAGCACAGGGATGGGAGGAGGTGGGGGTTCCTCAAGGAAGGGGAGAAACCTCCAGCCTGGAAACCCTTTTGTTCCTCCTGGTGTAGTTTGGGGCAGGGGGAAAGCATGGTGGGGTCTTGACATGGAGCCACCTGGAGCTGATGGCCCAGCCTCTCTTAAAATGTCCTCAAGCACTTGGATTTGCCTCAGATTAAGTCCAGTTGCCTGGGCTGGTGCGTACCCTTACATGGGCTAAATGAGAACCACCCGTAACACCTCCTGTCCTCCCTCCTCCTCTCCCGCGCAGGTTCATTAAGGCCTTCCCCAGCGAAAACAGGCTGTGTTTCGGGGGAATGGCGAAGCTTTTGATATTTTCCACTCTGCGTGTCAAGGGCATTTACAGTCGGCGTCAGGCTGTTCCGTCAGTCTGAGGGAAGCACTTTGAAGTGTTTGTGGTAGAGGCCACATGTGCAGTCAAGATGTGCCGCTTCGCTGGGCTCCCCAGCCTCTCACTCCCTTTGCATTCCCAGCACCATGTGACAATCAACAACATGGCTTAACCCTTTCCCACCACTGGCTCGTCCTTCTCGGAGACGGGGGACGGTGTCCTCATCCCCTCGTGTGTTTTGGTGGCTGTGCCCAGGAAGCCTGCAGCACCCTGCTTTGTTTCAGAGGAGCAGCAGCACAGCTTGGACAAACACAGCCAATGAAGGTGATGGGACGGAGCTGGGAGGCCTTGAAGCTTCTGGTCCAAGCAGAGGATCTGACGCTAATCCCCACACATGCTGCCAGAGGTCCTGCTTTGATGATGAAAGTAGCATTGCTTACCATGAGCAGCTGCGGAGCTGGCTCCCACCCTCACCCATCCTGCAGCGGGACTTGAGAGCTGCATGGAAGGAGTCCCAGTGGCTGTGACACAACAGGGATGTCCACAAAGATGTTACTGCCCATCCCTCCAGCGTGACAGATGGCACGTGATGAAATGGGCAGCAGTTGGGCTGCGCAGCCGCTACCCTGGAACCTCTGGGCACAGAGTGAACAATTGCAGTTGCTTTGCCTCGGAGGCACTGGTGGGAGCCCAGCAATGTTTCAAGGACCTTTCTGCAAGGGCAGTGGTCAGGGATGAATCTAATTTGCGTAGGACTTGCACAGTAGTTGTGTAATGCTTTGCCATAACTACAGGCTTTAGGTTATTTTCACGTGCCCAGAGAGCGCCCTGGAGAGGAACTTGCTTTGAAATGAAGCATGGGGATCAGCAAGCACAGCTGCTCTTTGAGGGAAGGAGAGCAGCAGCCTCCCAGCCATACGCCTCTCCTCAGCTCCCTAAAAAGAGTGCCAGGACAGAGTGGAGAAAGTCAAGACGCAGTGTCACCAAGTGATGTTTCCCTGGTGCCTGAGAGGGACCTTATGTCCTGGCTCTCTGCAGCCCCTCAAGCAGGAGGAGAGTGGGCTTCTCCAGGGAGCCCTCTGCCAAGGCTTCCATCTTTGCGGGTGGATCTTGCACTTTTGGAAGTCCCATAAGATAGAAACTCGAACTTCACTGCTCCACAAGCCTGTCTTTGCTGGGGGCTGAGCTGCAGGCTCCATGGGGTGGTTTTAATTCTGAGCAGATTCCCAGTCTGATCTGTGCATCCTGGACCCACTGCAGTGATAAAAAGGACATGGAAGGCAACAGGGGAGGAAAGAGTGTGGTGGAAAAGGCAGAGGCCTTTCTGTGCAAGCTCAGAGCTCAACAGCTATGAGCTAAGGGGACAGGGATGTGAGCTGCAGAGAAGCAGCTCCCACCCATTGCTGCTGTCTCCAGCACAGCAGTGGTTTTTGGGGGCCAACACGTCATGGCCCTGTTCACTCAACCCTCCACCTCTGGAGCAGGGAGCAGAGCCGGGGCTGCAGGCACGTTCCCCACGATGCTTCTGGTCTGTTGTGGCAGCACGGATCCAGCATGGGAATGCTGCTCTGGCAGCTGCAGCATTAATGCGTGGCACAGAAAAAAAAAAAATCTTCCTTTTTCAATTATTGCATTACAGAGAGTGGAGGCCTGGGGGAAGGGTGTCATTGTACTGGCTTTTGCTTGGCAGGGAGAGGAAGTCTTCTGGGCCACAGCTTCCTTGAGAAGTTGAAGCCAAGGTATTATCCAGTGTAACTGACCTCTCCTCCTTCCATGAAAGCCCTCTCCCTGCAATTGCTTCAAGTCCTGGAAACGCCTGCCTTCCACCCCAATTTCCCAGTTCCCCACAAGGCACCTGACTCAACCCATATCTCTCTTGACACTGCTCTTCTCCTTTACTGAGATGATTGACTCTCACCCAGGGAAGACTGTGCTTTGCTCTCATCAAGAGGGTCGATCAGACAGCCCTGTCCTTTTATGTGTGTGTGTGCTTTTGTGCTTTTGTGCTGAGCTGGCCGCAGGAGGAGAGGTGGCCTGAAGTTACAGTCTGCTCTGATTCATCAGACCACTTCAAAATCCCAAATCCTCTAAATCTGAAAGGTCAAAATTAGACAAGTGACTCCTGGTGCTACCCCTGGGGAACCACCCGTACAAGCTGATGAAAGTGGGACCTGTCCACAGAACTTCAGCCATCCAAACATCACCCACTTAGCCCAAGTTCATCATTGGCTTGGTGGCGAGGGGGGGTGCAGGAAGGCTGCCTCAGGTCGGAATGGCTGCCTGAAACAGTCTTGCAAATGCTAGACAGCTGGAGCAAATGCCAGGCTGGCTGGAGCTAGCAGCCCCGTGCTGGGCTGCCCAGCAGCTCGCGATGGGTGTACACGGTGGAGCTGGTCTCTGCCACTCCTGGGAGCTGCTGCTCACCAAGGGGCTTCAATGCTGAGCCAAAACAAAGCTGAAATGGCATGGGTGGAAGCGGGCTGGATGGGTTTTCAGGCCAGTTTCCGAAGGAAACACCACTGATGCACTAACCCTCTACCTGGGTTTCCTAATCAGTTTTGAACTGGTTGGCAAGTTTTGAAACCCATTTGGTCAAAGGGCCAGACATCTCAGAAGCAGTAAATTAATGACAATAAAATACCCATATCAGAGAGAAACCAAACTGGGGGCCTAAGTGAAGTGAAGATGAATAACCTCACTTTTACTAGACATCAGGAGGTAGACATAGGAAAACTGGCTTCATCAATTTCATAGACCCACTTGCTTTTATAGCTCTGCTTCAGTGCAAGGGGGAGGCTGAGTTTCAAAACTTAACCAAATTAGTAGGTGCGGATTAGGCCTCTCATATAATTCTTATTCCAACCCTAAGCTTGTCAGGGCAGGAGTCAGAGCTTCCTATGGGCCTGCCAAGACTTCCCTGAGTCACGCAGACACGGGATCCTCTCCTGGGCTGCCCTGACAGCAACCCCAGAGCAGTCCGGGAGCAGATGCACAAGCCGCAGATGCACAAGCCACAGATGCAACTCTCCACTCTGGGCAGCTCTTGGTGCTGGGAGCCAGCAGTCCCCCACCCAGGGGTCTATGCTGCTTTCCAAGTTGATGTTGTTGAGTCAGTGAAAGCCTGATGAACTAAACCCAATAAATGGCAGAGACACCACGTGAGCAGGAGCCGGTTATGCCTGCAGTGCATTAGGTTTTTCGGTTTGAGGGATCTTTCTGATTAGAGTTGTTTTCCCTATCTGCTAGAATTGATACCTGGGGTAGAAATCAGTTTCTTTAGAGTTCTTCTTTTTCCTCCCCCATTCTCCAAAGGCCCCTCCGCTCTGCCATCAAACTCACGGCACCAAGGGCAGGCAGATTTCTTTCCACCTTGCAAACCCCAGTGAGACCAATTTCTTAAGACCTGAATGTGCCATGGACCCTAGCTGTTTGTCACCCACCCTGAGATTCATTCCCCTCGGCGTGCCAAGCCAAGCTTCAATGCTGAGGATATGTGAGATAATTCTGGTTTGGGTCATGGTTGGGGAATGAAGACAGCTTCCCCTTTCTGTGCTCATGACACATCATACCTGCTTACAGCCCAAAAGGCTCACACAGCTGCAGTCTGACCTGCTCGCCAGCACAAGGTCTGTTAAGGGCAACATTTCACCCTTGTATAAACCCTTTACTCAGAGGATCACAAAGCACTTTGCACATGCTTGCTTATTAATCCTCACTATGGCCCTGGGAAGAAATAAGACACATGAAGGAATCACCTCATTTGCTATGGAGAGGGGGCACTTTCTGGGGTGAAACAGAGGCATTTAACAGATGAGGACAGTGCTGCTCAACATAACACATCAGCCAGAATGAAATGAAAGGAATTAAAATCGTGGTGAATGAGGGGAACTTTAGGCAGGAATAGTGTGATTAATCACACTGAAAGTTGGCTAAGACAACAGCAAAAGGCGCCATGTGATTTTTATCAGGCTCTGTTAGCGCTCTGTTCGTATGCCAGTGTGACAGGTAACGCAGCATCCCAGGAGAACGACTGGCGTGGCATGGTCAGTACTCAGCTTGGAAAGGAAAGAGCTGGGCAAAACTTCCAAAAGCAACAGCGTGATTGGGGTTGTTGGACATGACCCACTGCTGCCCATCAGGCCTTGGCCAGATGCTTGAGTGCAGCACCTCTTTGGATTCACCAGCTGTGAAGTACTTGCTCCTTGTGACTGCAGGGACATGTGGCTCTCAGCCCATATCCCATGACACCGTTGTTACCTGCTGTTTGTGTTACACATGCACCTACCCCCTGCACCACCATTCCCACTGCTGAATCTGTGCTGTTTCAGGCAGACAAGACAAAGCCATGCCTGGTCTTTACCTGCAGCTTTATTTTCTCACGTAATCTCTGCACCTTGGACTGCCTACCTCTCTTCAAACCTACCATTCCTTTAGAAAGGTTCTCAGCTCAGCCATACCCTCCAATGAGCTGCACTTGCAGCTAATGTGCACAAAATCGGTGCAGGCACAGCTACATAATCCTCACTACTGATGAATCTCAAGGTGGTTTACAAATAATGCAGAAACTATACTCGTCAAAGTGTATTTTTTAATATTTCAGTTATTAGAGATTATCTGAAAAGCAAACTCTACGCAGTTGCAAGATGTACCCTGCCTGGTCCCCAAACCAGAAACATGTCAGATGACAATACTGGCAAGGAAGCAAAGGTCAGTCAGAGCTATTTTTCACTCCAAGATTTCACGAGACATGAATTTGCCAATCCTTCCATTCTAACAACTCATTTCAGAGTAGACTGCACAATGCTGAAGGATACTAACAGGGACAGGGGACACTGTGTAAATGCATTATCATTTTGCAAATGCTACCAAATCAGCTCTAGAGGATGGCAGGAGGTGGAGGATGAGATTGTATAACTTGAATCAAGCAAGCGCTTACAGTCTTTTTTTCTGGGCACTCTAGTAATTATCAGTGCCAGCTCTGCCAGCCCTGTGCCTCTGTCCAGGCCACATACCACTCTGAGGTGGCTTTTTGTATCCTAGTTGCAGTGCAGTATTTTATTCCACTAGGGTTTATTATTCTTTTATAGACTGAAGGGCTTCAGCCTAATCTTTCAACAAACAAAAGGAATCTTTCAACATTTCAATGCTGTTGTAATTGGCTCCAAAAATAGCACCCTCAGAGCCACATTTCTTAAACTTCTCAAGTCCAAGGATTAACCTTTTTTCAGAAAAACAATAATAACCCAAAGACCAACTTGTATATTTTTCATATATCAAATCAAATAAACAAAAGACTAGAATTTGAATGTTAATCTATAGTAGCTTTTATTTTCTCCCATTTTGTTTGTGTGCTTGCTTCTGTGGCTGTTGGAGGGGAGGAGAGAGGGTTTCCTATTGTTTCATGAGCCACCACTGGATGTTTTACAGACCACCAAAAGCCCATGGATCACAGTCTGAGAAACACTGCTTTGGAGATAAATAGGCTCATTACAGGAGGCCCTTGCTCTCTGCTCTGCTTTATGGGTCATGCTGCAGCAGACTGCCACATTTTGTCTTTAACTCCTTTACGTTGCTCACCGAAGGACACTGGTTGTCTCCCCTGGAAACCAGGTGCTCTGCATGGCTCAGTTCATGCCATCCTGTCCTTGCAATTACTGTGCACTTACTTTACACCCATGGATCCATGCCATGCTCCACATAGTCCACCCAGGTCAGCTCCATGGCAAAGTACTATTGCCCAAGGGATGCAGAATAATGCCAGCTTGTTCTGTATCTTAAAAAAGACAGTATGTGTCTTCCTGGAGAGGATGAGTTGTTTCCACTGTTCCTCCGTTATCATAAGTGGATTTTCCTACCAGGAAAACTGGCCTTGGTGCAGCCCTCTCTACAACCCCCATAGCCCTCTCCAAATTTTGCAAGCAGACACCTTGGCACCTCCAGTTGCCTTCAGACTCTGTTAGTGTTGGCTGGCTGGGACTGATTCCATCTTCTTTCTCCTTGTTTCATTAACTGTCACGTTGCGGGTTTTGATCTTCCCTGGAACCAAGCCCTGCCAAAAGATTTACTCTACTGCAGTGCTCTGTTTCACATAATTGCCAGAGAAAGCTGCGCAGTTGGTAACGACCAAGGTACGGAAACACACTAGATGCACTCAGGATATGGCGTTCACATATTGTACTTTCATAAAGGTATAGCAATGGAAACATTCCCTATTTTGATTGTCCTGAAGCCACAGGAAAAAGGGAATTAAGGGAATTGATATGTCTGGGATAGATGCCAGCTCTGATTTACTCACATTTTTACCCTAATCTTAAATACCTTGGTCAGAGATGGAAAACTTTTATAGAAGACATTAACCAAATCAGGCCCTGCAAGTGCTGGTATCCAGCTAAGAGCTATCTCAGCTGGCACAGTCCGAGAAATATAAAAACAAAGGAACTGGGAATCAAACGGGCAACAACAGCTCTGTAAGAAATTTCTTCTCTTCCTACAGAGGGTTTGGACATTCCAGCGTCTCTGCAGCTAATACCCGCATTTGCAGTCTGCCTTCTGACCACAAAGTGCCTAAGGTACCAGAACACCAGTGAGTTAGGATGTAGGGGTTGGCTTGGCTCCTGGAAAGAGGATGTGCTTTATCATCAAATCCCAGCATGATTTGGTATGGAGAGGCATAGAGCGGTCAAGGCAGAGTGGTAAGGCCAAAACAGGGTTGCCTTTGGAAGCAGTATAAAAAGAAAATATCCTTGCTAACATAACCTCACCTTCTAGTTTAACCTCCATGTTCCCTCAGAGAGTGCAAACATGCCTGCACATATTTTAGGCACAGCAACCAACTTAGGAAGACTCAGATGTAGTGTAAGTCCAATTAAAGCAAAATGGAATGAAAGTCCCAAATTATTTCAATGTGTCAGAGTGAGGAGTTTGCAAATCCACTGGTTATTGCAAAGTTGTTCTGGGAAAAATAATTTCTGTACAGATTCCATCCCACTTTGCTGAACTCCATGGGAGTTTTGTCATTAACTTCAATGGGAGAAGAACCAACACAGTTAAGCAAGCTTCAGCCATGCATTAATTAGTTGTGCTTCAGGCCAAATGCATTTGCTCTTATGTTCCAATGCTGCAATGAATTTTCTATAGGAAGATTTGTCCCTGCAGTGGTGTCCACTGAACTCGCACCAGCAAGGCCTAACTGCAACATCCCATCTGACTGTCCAGAAACCCAAAAGAACATATATCTGTATTAATCTTGCCGTGATTAATATGAGTTCAATCAGGATGAAAATATCTCATTGCATATCAAGCTGGAGGGTAGATCAAAGCTTTTTTTTTTTCAGCTCACTAATAAAACAATATAAAAATAGCACTGCAGAGGAAATAGCTTGCTTGTTTGTGATGGCTCCCTTCTTTCGGAAGGTGAGTACAGAAACCACAGAATTATTACTGCTAAAACAATCAAAACAAAACACAAAATTAGGCAAATCTTTAATGCAGGATATCATTCATAATTCTTTCTCTTGTTAAAATTCCCAAACACCAGGCAGTGGGGATGAAGTGTTCTGGCCACATCACTCACCTCCAACCTCTGTTCAGAACAAGGGAAAATAGTGAAGGTCCTTGCTTGATTTATGAGGCACAGGGGATTTTTGCATGTATTTGAATATTAACAGGACCTCAAAATTCTGGTGGCATAAACTAGATTTTCACCAACTCAGTCAGTGTGCCACCCCAAAGATGTGCCCATGGTTCCTCTAAGGTGGTGCTCTGCAGTTGAGCTCTCTGCTCTCTAAGGCTTTCTAATACAGAGTTACCAAAGGGCAGATACTGGCATGTTTTTTTTAAACTTGCTAGAAAGCCATTTGCTCCCTTAAATGTAATTTATGTCTTTCAGCTAGAAAGTTTGTTTTTCAGGACAAAATACTTTTTAATCACCTCTGTTAAGTCTTTCTACTTCATCTCATCTGGTTCCTATGGAAATTGCAAGTCTTCCAGAACTGCAAATTCTGTTTCCCAGCCAATGTTAGGAAAACTGATTTTTTCCACTACCTTCTGAGATAGTATTTGCATATAAATACTGTTCAGATCTCAGAAAATATATTTGAAATTATTCTTATTATTCATTATTCTGGAGACCTTCCATGTTTCCACAAGCAGCCATTTGATTTTTTTTCTCCCTTTCCACATAAGCAAAAAAAAGACCTCCTGTTTGCTTCTTCATTAATCCTCAGCTCCTTTTTACATGCAGTTCTTCATCACAAGAATTCTTGCTATATTCAAACAATCCAAGAGAAAATAATAAAAATTGGCAACTTTGGGGCCAAAACAGCACTTCCCACCCTTGATCCATGGATGGCTGGCGAGGTTATAAAAGTTTGTAGTTGGTCTGGAGAAACAACTATTCTTAAAAATTCTCTATTCAAAGTTGAACAATAAAAGTGTAAGTGCTCCAAAAGACATAAAGAAGGTTGACAGGGATCTTTGCCATGGTTTGGGAACCTCTGTGTTAAGGAAGAAAGAGCATGGAGTTGCATGTCTTTTCTACGTATGACGAACTACAGTGCGCTGAACAAAAAGTGACAGATTTCCTCGCCAGGGTGAACATCTCACATGTTAATGACAGGTAAGAGAGACCTACTGTTCAAGTCAGCCAGAACCAGTAAGGCTGCTTTCTGCTACATATTACACATTTCAAAAGCACTCACTAACTGCTTATGCATTCACTGAGCTCCCTGTTCTTGTTGCTGGTGCTTTTTTACACCTTTCCTTTATCCCTGCTGTCCCTGTCTCCCATGTTGGGGCTCCGCCTCACTGCTGTGTATGCCCTTAGGATAGCACTTTCAGGTGTAAAATGCTGAAACACAGGAAAGGGCAACACTATCCATTAGGCAGTACAACAGCAGGGCACGACTACAGATGGATAACAGAACCGTCAATGCAAGTGATATGCAAGCCTCTGCTTCCAAGTCTTGTGAAGAACCATCCTTCACCTGTACTTGGGAGGAGGACCCAGAAGAGGAGGTGCAGATGGAGCAATCTGTTTAGCCTGGGCAGGGGGAAAACCAGGAATATTCTTGCTCTCCCCTTTACAGATCACTTTTGAAAATCCCACTTGTTCTGAACAATGTCCCAGGCAAGGAGCAGGCAGAACACAGCACCAGATGAGAGCCACATGCTACAATCTAGTGGTGAAAATCTTTCCTGTGTCTCTGCATCTCTCCTGCAGGGCACCTGAATACCAGAGGTTCATGAGCATTTGCAAAGGATTTACTTTCTCAGCATGATCATTCCTGAGATTAGGACAGAAACGTAACAGTAACATAAATTTCGGCTGTCCCCTTGTTACCTCCTCATGCACCTCAGGATTCTTCAGGATCTTCTCAGTTGTTGACACAGAAGTTCTTCCCCTTTAAAAGGGCGGAAAAATATGGTTTGTTACTCTCTTCACCAGGTTGTGAGATATAAAGAACTCTTGAGAGGATCATCTCCTCTATCCCAATAAAGCAGCTATAGCACTAGCCAAGAGCCTGTGTCTTTTAATCTGCTTCATTAGCTGCATTTTGGAAATTTTCAGGGCTTTTGCAGCTGGGAGGTGGCTAAAACAGTGCATGGATTTTGCAGCCGCAGCACCCATGGAAAGAAGACTTGACATAGATGCTGGCAGTCATGGGTGAACCTTCTTTCAGAGGAAATGGAGATGTGCTGGGAAACTCCCAAGAGAGCAAAAGAATTCTTCCAGACAGTCAGGTGGAGCAGCCTGCTGGCTCCATCAACCTGACGGACTTGGCAGCCTCTCCTGCTCCAGCTGGCCAGGATCCTGAAGTCTGCAAAGCCAAAGGCAGAATTACTGAATTATTGGGAGAAAACAGCTGCATAAGCTTATACAGTGATACACACACACACACACACATATATCCACACTCATACATTTATATGTATCATGGAGTAAGAAGCACCTCCTTTAGTAAGCTTGCAGGATATATGAACTCCTAGCAGGACTTAAACCCGGTACCTTATCCTATAATGACTAAGATGGTCTCTGTGTTGGGCATGTTAGCTCTGCAGGAGAGCACCAACATCTTCCTGGAAGAGATTTAAAGATGTACTTTTATTAGCTTTTGTAGAAGCAGCACTGCCTAAAAGCTCCTTTCTGAAGCTTGCCCAACAGAGGAACCCAGGGAATGTGAGGCTAAGTCTGAGTAAAAGTCTTTCTGTAGCAGAGGCCAAATCCCACTTCCAGCTCCAGTCTGGGTGCCAGGCTTGCTTGCTAGGCTCTCGACTTCTTCAGCCCAGAGCAGAGTTCCTGCTTACGTCAGCAGTAGTTGGCCAAGAGGAAAAGAGAACAATACAGCCTTTATAGATTAACAATATTTCAATTTACTATAAATTATGCTGTATATAATATGGCTCAGAGGAGTAATTTGTCATTCTTTGGGATCCTCGCTTTCTTTCCCTTCCTTCTCCACCTTCCCCTTTTCACTTCTTTCCCCTTCCACTTCTATCTTGTTACCTCCTTCTCTCTCCTTTCTGCATTTCCTCCCTTCCAACAGATCCCACTATTGCTCTGATGGCTCCATTCCAATCCTTACCTCTGTATTATCTGCTAAAACCAATAAATCAATGACAGCAGAACATTTAAGTAGAGATGTATTCCAGTGTCCTGGAAAGGGATGCATAGAGCAAAGACAGCAGGACTTGAGGGGCAGGAGGACTGCGATATGCCAGAAGAGTTACAAACAGGAAAGGCCTGAGGTACAGGCGTTTTGAGGCCACACCTTGAATACTGTGTTCAGTTTTGGGCCTCTCGCTACAAGAAGGACATTGAGGTGCTGGAGCGTGTCCAGAGAAGGGCAATGAAGCTGGTGAAGGGTCTGGAGCTCAAGTCTCATGAGGAACAGTTGAGGGAACTGGGGTTGTTTAGACTGGAGAAGAGGAGGCTGAGGGGAGACCTTATCACTCTCTACAACTACCTGAAAGGAGGTTGTAGTGAGGTGGGTGTTGGTCTCTTCTCCCAAGTTACTAGTGATAGGATGAGAGGAAATGGCTGCAAGTTGTATCGGGGAGGCTTAGGTTGGATATTAGGAAAAATTTCTTCACCAAAAGGGTTTTCAAGCATTGTAATGGGCTGCCCAGGGAAGTGGTTGAGTCACTGTCCCTGGAAGTGTTTAAAAGATGTGTAGATGTGGTCCTTAGGGACATGGTTTAGTGGTGGACTTGGCATTGCTAGGTTAATGGTTGGACTCCATGATCTTAAAGGTCTTTTCCAACCCAAATGATTCTATGATTCTATACATACATTTGTACAGGCAAAGGAGAGAACTCACCCCCAGCACTGGCTGAAAGAATTCTCTACGCATTTCTGCTTGGAACTGTCAGTCCAAGAAAAATTATATTTCATAGTCAGAAGGAGAAAAATAGAAAAGTGTTTCATCTTCGGAGTGTTGGATATTTGCTCTTATCTGGAATGAGTGTGTGTGTGTACATGTGTATGTACGTCACTGTTGTTATTTTATTACAGAGTGCTGTTATGAAACTTCCCTTCCCATTTTGCATAAATCTTCCTTTTGAGACATGTGGTCACCAGTTTAGGGAATATTTACTGTTAAGTGCCTCAGTTTTTGCAGACCCAACTTTTCCTTTTCTTGGTTCCATTCTCATGACTACTTAGCATAACCAGAGCCTTTGCCACAGAGGTCCCAGACATTGCTCTTAAAAAAATTATCCTGACCAAAATTGGTGCTTTGGCATCTGTGAACTGCTAAACATCATCACAAAGCAGCAATTAGGCTGTAAGTTATTTGCAATCTTCGACTCTTCAAACCTTAATATTTAGGTCACGTGGAAGAGTGTAGTTATGGGCACAAAAACAGCACTCACAGGTTGTCATATTTGTTCCAACTCATCTTTGGTTCCCTTCCAAAAGCCAGCCTCCCAGCTGATATTGTGTGCTCCTCACCTTACATGGATGCCTGCTCAAGGAAGGAGAAAACCCTTCTCCACAACAAATAAAGGCCTTGCTCAATTCACTCCAGAACTTGAACCTCCAACACTCAGGAGTCAAACAATTCTAGCACTGAAAAGGCCCAAGTTCCCCATGGACTGGCCATATGTGACACCAAGGAGCTGCCTCTCCCAAGCCAGGGCCCAGAAGATACCAAGCAACCTAACTCACAAACCCAGTTACACTCCTGTCTAGGTACCACAAAGTAGCCCTTGTCTTGTTAAGTTCTTGTCAAGTTCTCATCCTTTCAGAAAACTCCCTTGAGCTCATCCCTTGTGTTCTTCTGATCCATGCCAGCCCACGTTCCCCTTTGCTCTTTCCCAGTCACTCAGGGCAATAGTTCTACACCCCTCATCATGCATAAGGACATGCTTCCAGGTCCCAGAGGAAAGCACAAAGACACACGGACTTCCTAGTATTAAAGGTATTCTGCAAAGCATGGGAAACCTTCAGGACAGTCAGAAGAGAGTACGACAGAGAAGATAAAACCCACAGTCTGTATTTCCAGGGCCACGAGTATACCAAAAGGCTCTTCAACATCTCTCCTTTCCTTGGGGTTTGGCCACCTGTGCTACAGGCCAGCTCTGATACAGTGCAACTGCAAGCTGGGATCAGACTGTTGTGAAAAACAATGTGAAATAACTGCAAGAAGCCTCTCCAGGGCATTTCCCCACTTCATGCAGGAGCTGTCTTTAAACTCTCGCCCTTGCCCTTGGTCTTTGCCTCAGATACTTTGTAGGTCTGCCTGTGCTCATACACCTTGTTGATCGTGATGCTGGATGTGGGGGTGAGAGGTGTTCCCTATTGACCCTGAAAGCAATCAGATCCGGGAGCTGGTGCCCAGGTCCTCCTTGCTGTGCACTTACCTTACTTGCTGAACACCAGGATGGGCAATTTAAGCAGCCACACTGGTTGCCATCACAAGTGGGTGAAGATCTTGTCCTTCAGGCCATATTCTCAGGTTGGAATTGACCCCAGACAGAACTGTTCACGACACAAGCCACCTTACAACTTCTCCAGGACAGGGGCAAGCTGAAGATCAGAATGCTGCCATTTAGAAGACAAAAACAGGGAACCAGGTCTAAATAAAATCAAAGGGAACTTAATTTCACCCTTATTCCTCCTAAAATTATTGGGCTTTTTGTGCCAATGTTAAATTTTGACATCATGTTTCCTTTCTTTACAATTTTTTGTTCAGCATAAAGTGATACAAGAGCACAGAAACCTACTATGAGGATTGGAGATAATAAAAGCCTTTCTCAATCATCTGTTTCAGAGCAGGTCTCTATCTATCCCCCAGTTTTCACTTGCTGGAAAGTTACCCAGCCATGTGTTTGCAATTAAAGTCTCAGTTCCTCACAGGCTCATGGCAAATAGTCTGCTTCACCTGGGTCACATCTCTAAAGGGAATTCCCCCAGAATGGATTTGCAGGACATATTCGGTGGCAGCTCTGACATAGGTATTAGCCATAATGGAATCCATGTCAATTATGAGTTCATCCATTCATTTTTCTGTCCAGGCCTCCCACTCAAATTTCAGAGATCTCCTTCTAAAATGCAATTTGACCCATTTTGGAATGGAGAGAGTTCCTTAGTCACTCCATTTGAGACCAATTAGGCTGTTTGATTTGGGATCCTTTATCCCTCAGCGCTCTTAGCCTGTCTGTTCCAATAAATGTTGCAAAAAATCCCAGTGTCTGAAATCCCTGCATGCTTCACGGACCCTGTTTCCTACCCAGTAACTGCACTCCCTTTACTCCTCTTTCACCGACCTGAGTCAATCACAGACTCTGGGTTACTTTGTGCGTACCAGCTCCATCTCCTTGAACTGCCCTTCAACTCTGTGCCTGCAGAGGCCATGAGGAATGAGGAGGCATGATTGACTTGTAATGCTTTCTCCTGGCTTAAAAGCTCGAAGCAATCTCTTTCACGGCTAACCCACAATGCGAACATGCTCTCAGAGTTCACTTTTAATTGACCTCCCTGATTTGCT
Organism: Phalacrocorax carbo; assembly: GCF_963921805.1. Taxonomy (NCBI): domain Eukaryota; kingdom Metazoa; phylum Chordata; class Aves; order Suliformes; family Phalacrocoracidae; genus Phalacrocorax; species Phalacrocorax carbo. The sequence goes on along the minus strand of NC_087518.1, from coordinate 34,336,061 downwards.
TGAAATACTGATCAAATCATAACTGCTTCCTTTCCAACCATCCGATGGACAGTCCAGTCAGCCCATGAGTTTGGGGAGAATTCCAGCTTTCAAATCAAGGAGCAATCACAGATTTGCAGTGATTACTGGAGCTCAAGGCTTTTGGTTTATATGTTGTTTCCAGATGTTTCCAGCCCCTCACATCCCTGTAGAACAAGTCAGTGGTACGGATTCAAGGCTGATAACAGAAAGAAGGTCGCAGGTTATGAGAAGACATCTAACTGCTTTAATCCAACAGTTTTTAGAGTTCTCCACAACTCCAAACCAGAACAGCCTGCAAGGTTTGTGAAATAAGGGTGCACCCACAGTACAGAAATAATTTAAACCTAATATAATGTAAACTTTGATTGAGGAATGAGCCTGAGCACATATTTAACTGTCATCACAAAGAAGACGGCTTTCCTCATTAGGGGCCCAGATGAATTGTTACAGTAAGTCCAAGACCTATTAGAGGAGAAGAGCTGGAATTGGCTTTTCCCCCCCGAACCTCCAGGAATGATCCTGAACTTTCGGTGAGAGAGGTTTGTTTCAGAATTCAAACCTGAACCTGACTCTGCAGTTGGCTGCTCGCCCCTCTTCCACGCAGCAGACCTAGCCCAGCTGAAGGCCTCCACGGCCTTCTGCTATACAGGGAGTTCAAAACTCAGATCTGGATTTCGCAGCCTGGGATCATCTCTGACTTTCCCGGCTTCAGAACAGCAATTCCATTTGCTTTACATCACTTGCCTGTTTGCTTGGGGGAAAGAAAAAATACAAAAAAAACCCCCCCAAACAGTAACAATCCAAAAGACAGCAACACTGTCCCAGCAACATTCCTCCTCACAGAGCAAGGAAGAAGACAATTAAGCCCAGCAGTACCCACATCCTTAGCCCTTTGGGCCCCACAGCATTTTCTCTCTTTTTCCTCTGTCTTTGTTTTGGGGTTTTAATTTCAATTTTTATCACTTTGGCTGGTGCTGCCTGAGAGGCAGGGGACCTCGGTGCTGTCCTTGAAGTGTTTACTCAAGATTGGAGCACACCCAAGAGGTGGTTTTCAAGGCTCCTGCAAGCCTCTGAAACCCCACACTCCATGCATGTTTTGCAGAGGAGGGTGGCTGCAGTTGGCTCTGTAGAATTTGCCCTTGGGGACAGGTTTGCCTGCCAGCAATGGAGAGGTGCTGGGAGTAAAACACATCATCTTCATCTTATTCCTTTGTTGGACCCACTCTGGTATTTGGCTGTGGAGAAGTTGTTGTGCTGCAAGCTAGGCTCTGCTGCTATTCTGCATGATGTCCAGGCTCCCAGCAGCACACAGTAACAGCGCTCCTTAGGTTTCCTGAGCCTAAAGCATTGCCTCCTTCAGGGGCTCTCCCTGCACATCCGGAACCCAGGAGCTCTGATACACCCCATGGAAACCAGACCCCCAGGCCTCTGTCTCATGCTCATGCTACTAATCAAAGCACATATATCCCCACCCCTGAAGCCCTGTAGGAGCTCTAAGTTAGAGATCACCTCTGCAGTGACACCTGACAGTCAAAGCTTATGATGTGCAGGCTTTCCAAAACTTTTAGCACTGCTACTTTTCATGGTAGGTTGCATAAAACCTATAGATAGATCTAAATAAAGCAATACAGTGTTCAGCGCATCCCCATACTCCTTGCCATCACCATTCTTGCACAACCTCTTGAACTTGAGTCAAGGCCTGTGGACTATTCAGAGTTGTCCTCCTATGCAGGACTCCTTCACACCAGGGAATTTGTCCTGCAAACAGCTTCATCCTGCTTTTCTTCATTTTAACCTTGGTGGTTCTTCACTGAATGCCCTCTGTTTCCTTCCTAAAGCCTTCTCCTCAGTTTCTCTTCATTACCGCCTGCCTTCCTTTTTTTTCTGGTCCTCCATCTCATGAGATTTTTCCATGATTTTGAATTCCTCTGCTCTTCCAGAGTGTGTAGAAACATTTTATATTGGTGATAAGGTAATACATTGAAAATAAACTTCTCATAGTTAAGCTATATTGATAGATATATAAGCACACATGTTCCATTTTGACACTGATTTTCTGAAATATTAAAAAACATAACCAAATTCATTTCATATTGGAAAATATGAAATTTCAGAATACTAAAAAACTGTGGAAACAGAACTTTCTCGCATTATAAAAATATTTCATTTTTTGAAAGATGGGGTTTTCTTTGCTTTTCTTTTCTCCAGAAAAAATACTCAGAACAGGTACTTTATAATGTTTGCACAAAAAATAACATGTCTTGTTTAAAAATCTTCTAATGAAAAATGTCCAGTAGGTCCTGGAGCTGGGTTCATTCCATGGTCACAATCTCTATTGATGGTGGTGAGGTTAGTTATGCTTGGTAAGAGATACAATGAAGAACTAACAAACATCCTTTCTGTTCTGTGCTTGTCCCAGCTTTCCTCCACTGCAGGCACCCCTCTGCGCTCTGATCTCTTGGTAGGAGGGAACGCAGTATTTGTTATTGGTTTCGCACCGACCATGGAGCCTCATTTCTTACGCAGCCTCCCAGGGCAGAACCGGGTTCTTATGTGCAAATGAAATATGGCTCTGTTGGTGCATGCTGACGGGCCCTCTCCATGGGCAGCTTGCAAGGAAACTCACCCGTGGCATTCTGGCACCATTCTGAGCCCATTACCTCTGCTCCTGCTGCTTCTGCTTCCTCTGGCATTTTCAATGTTACCGTGGAATGAGGAGTGAGCCCCAGAAGAGGCGCATACCTAGAAACACGGCACTTGTCCCACTGCTGCTAATACTTACTGACACTTGGTTTTCCACACCTCCACATAGGTGAATTAAGCTTTCTTTGTTGGGCAGAAGGGCTCAAGCCCAACCATCAGAGTGAATGGAAACCGAATTCTGGTGATATTTGGATACGAGGCTGGAGCTGCACCTTTGATACTGCAGCTTAAACCCGTCTGCAGAACAATCTTGGATCTCTTCCCACTGCAGTTTTCTGTGCTGCCAAACGTCAGCATTAAATCAGGAGGCAGCACGAAAAGGAAGAGAAGAAAGGAAGAGAACAGAACAAGAAGTGTGTTTTTACTGGTTTTCTAGGTTTTGTTAGTCTTTCAGGTGCAGTTGTCTCATTGTGCTAGAAATTTTTCCGTAATCAGAAGGGAATATGATCTTGAAAAATAGAAAATCTGAGAGGCTTGAGTAATCACAATCAATGACTAGTGCCTCATGAATAGCCCCAAACCTGATAATCCATCTCTAGTTAGCAACATCAGGATCTGTAACATTTCCCCATCACATCAGTGAAAAATGTTTCCTGTTTGCAGAGCAAACTTGCATCCCTGAGGTAAGAAGCACATTGTAATGCAAGGGTTGTGAAACATTTGTCAGCAACCTCTCTTTTATATAGAAATCAGCACGTCGCAGCAAAGGTCACATCATCTTGCTGAAAAACAAAGTGATTAATGACACTGATAAGTAATAATTAAAAAATACTCATTGAAGAGGACTGAGAGCTGTTCTTGACTTGGGTAGGCTATTGCCCAGTTGGATCAAAATTATCTCGGATGTTCTTTGGGGATGCAGCAAGGTACAGGGGGGTCCTAGCCTTTGAATGAAGCTCTATGGCTCTATTGTAACAACAAAACATCACAGAAGTAATCATATCTCAGCAAGAGCTCCAGACCTCTGGCCAGAAACACTAAAAATCCTGAGCACCGAGGGTCAAATTTCCACAGTCACCTTGAATCAGCCTGACTCTGCTTCCACTGCAAAATCAGTCACTGGTGGTAGAAAGAACAGCCTGTGCTGAAAATCCCCTCTCTCAGATTTATTTCAGACTGCTATGAAATGCTTCTTCAACTTGCACATCAGCCTAAACATCCATCTTCAGAAATGGCTTTGTTCTCCATTCAAACTTTGCTTCCCAGCCATCAGAGACACAGGAGAAAAGTGGTCTTTGGTCACCCCAGCCAAGAGTTTGGCTCAAAACAGATTCCTTACTCTACCACGAGGCCCAAGAAATGTCAGCGAACGCACCATGCCTGAGTTCCTGATCTCACTTGCTGGTGCAAGTCATTGGGAGCCCACTGCTTTCTTTGGGCCAGGATTTCACACGTTGTATTTAGCTACCACTGACTTCAAAGGCCATTCCTCTCAATGTCAGGACTAAAGCTGTCCTAAAGAAGCCATGAGCAGCGCTTCGGAAACTCAGAAATCTCAGCCTTTGCAAGACTAGCAGAGAAATTTTCCCTCAGTAACAAACCCCTTAGCATCTTTTGTTTTGGAAAGTATGAAAATGTTTCCATATAAATTTTTCCGAAATGCAGCCCTCAGGATTCTCACTTTGCCCTGATGCTAAGAAATCCCTCTGCTCACCCCAGAAAGAGAAAAAAAAAGGATGGCTCATGGAGTATCTGAAAGATGGCAGCATCCTCAGGCATCCTTAGCCTTGGGGTAGAAAGCTAAGCCTTGTTATCCCTGTTTTGATCCCAGGTTCCCAGGGCTTCTTGCCAGGTTGCTGGGGGTCTGGCATCTCTGGGGGGTTTGTCTGGATTCTGGGGCAACACTCCAGGTGTCTGTGGGCTTCCCATCCCACAGCAGGATTGAACACAGCACAGGGGCCCCAAGCCCTGAAAAAGAATGCAGCCAGCTGGCAGGAGAGCAGGCCGCAGTCCCGCAGACTTGTGGCTGAGTCTGGGCTCACCAAAACAGAACCACTCTTCAGAAGGATTTCAGCAATGACGAAGGAAAGCTTTCCATTAGAAATATCCCAGACAGTCCCAACCTGGAGGCAGCATGGTGCTCTGGCAAGGTGGAAAAGTCCTCTGAGCAGCCCAGCAGCTACGCCGTGAAAGCACAAGGCTTTCAGGAGTAGCTCAGGAGCTCAGTGTTGCTGGGCAGATTGGGACCCTTTCCAACCAGCTTGCTGCCTACCAAAGCCCTGGGGTTAGCTATTGAGTTATTCTGGCTCCCTCCATACCTCTCTGCAGAGATGCTCCTGCTTAGGAAATGAGTCACACCTTACAGAGAGGCAGAGAAACCCTCCAGAGGTGCCTGTCTGTGTGTTGACTCAGAAGGAAGGAGATTGCATATGTCTGCCAACACTAAATGTCTTAACCAGGGCCTGCGTTGGGGCAGTGGGCTCACGCTGTGCTGACCCCAGGCGAGCATAGGGTGCCTGGCCCATCCAGCCCACAGCGTAACAGCTTTTTCTCCCTCCAGCGTTTTCACACCTCCCCGTTTGCCTGCACCTCAGCATGTGCTCACACATAAACAGCACGGATGGCGGGTGGGTCCCCCAATTACGAACAGGGACAGACTCACAGTTTGAGCTCATCACAGATGGCCTCCACGCTCTCTTAACAACAAGGAGAGCATGTGGGCGGCAGCCACCATGTAGGGAAGGGAGTTTGCTTCCCAAAACCCATAGCTATCCAACAAAAAATGACAGGCCAGGAACCCCTCCAGGCATCTCGGGTGGGTTTTTAATGCAACATTCGGGCAGAATCTTTGTTCCAGGTTTTGCTTTGAGTTGATTTCTTAAGCACATACACATCCAAGCCTGGGCCTCCAGCCCCCCAGCTTGTGCAAGAGCTCTTTTGTATGTAAAGCCGTAATATCTATGTCGCAGAACTCTTCTGTACCATACAGTGGACTCCGCACAACGCCTGACAGAAAGAAATAGTACAAAATCTGTTGATAGATCATCTGTGGAAGGCCTGAACTCCAGCCAAGACAGATAAAAATAAAAGAAATTAAAATAGTTGTGTGTGTGTGTCTGTGTGTGTGTGTGCGCGCACTTTATGAAGGGAACATTTATATTTTTAAACTAGGAGTAATTGTATTCTGTATCTGAAATGGCATCTGAAAGTGATTTAGTGGAACAATGTGGTTTCTGATTGGTGCTTGAACTAGTTCCAGAACATTTTTTATAATAAGCATCATAAAGATCCCAATTATCTGATCCTTTTTCCTAACACGGTCAGAGAGGATGTTTCCAAAGAAACGGCTTTTGGGTTGTTTTTTTTTTTTTCATTTGTGGCACTGATTCTGCAAACATTTACATACATGCTTAATCTTGTGAGTAGCCCCAGAGAAGTGAACCACGGCAGCCCTCAGCAGCAAAGCTAATCAGAGAGTAAACTACTAATGTACAGATTTGCTAATCAGGGCAATCCATAGACTTTTAGGGAAAGGTCTGCTTGTTATTCCGAGAGCTGTTCAGGATGCATTTACGATTCAATAAAGGAGGCCCCAGCATTACCAAAATAATTACTTACTCAAACAAGCCTGTAAAACTCAAGGACTGCCCCAAGTAAAAGGAGGCTTCCCCCCCTTCAGTTTAATAACATAAATCTAGTGAAATGCATCTTGCTGCCATAAAATCAGTTCTACATGCCTTAGAAACCATTGATTTACTAAGTGGGCAGGGAGGTCAGATCCTGCTAGGAACTCAGAGGCCTGCACATATGGAGAGAAGTTTTAAATCTGAAAGTTTTGTCCACCCACAGAAATGGAAAGCAGTTCATATCTTACTCTGTAACTCCGCTCGCCAAAATAAGACACATAAAAGCAACAGGCAATGCTACAGATTAAAATGGAGCCATTTTGATGATCACTCAGTAAAGGGGATAAATAACAACCCTAAAACCCACTGTCTGTTCCAGGGGAGCTTGTCCCTGCCTGCAAAACTGGCTTTACATTGGCAGCATCCCCCTCGTGCTGGGACCCTGCAGGAGGGCTGGCTGTCACATCCTGGCTGTTGCCTTTCCGAAGCAGCCCTCACCAGACTGCAGGCACAACTCCAGCACCACGCAGCACCCCAGACCTCCCGCCATGAGCGCTGCAGGGCAAGGCCAGGCATGGATCAGGATGGCCGCAGTTATGTAAGGGCAGCAGGCTGGTAGGAGCGGCAAGAGGGCCTGCTATAGGACAGATGATTTCTTCCTGACAGAGACAAGAGTCTCTCCCTTCTTAGAAACACCTTTCACCCTGCAAAAAAAAAGCCCTTCTTTCCTGAACTAATTGGCTTTGGCCAGGTCCTTCCTGCCACACACCACAACAGGGGAACCACAGGTCATCCTGGACACAGGTGACTCTCTCTCCTTTCAAACACCACCTCGATTTCCCTCTGTTTTGACCAACAGAGGGTTTCATGTGCTGCAGAGGACAGTTGGTTGCCACTCCAATACCCACATGTGTTAACTAAGAACCTGAAGAGGTTCTTGTGTTAAATAGGGCTGAGTATGACACCACCTTCAGGGTCCTCTTTCTCCACCTTGTGCTTGACTGGAAGAAGGAAACTGTCCTCTAGGTAGCAAAGAATAACTATCAAAGAAGAAATATCCAAGAAGAGAGGAAGGGAAACCGCTAGGCAGTTGTCCTTGTTCAGACTAGCTATAGTTATGGGAAGGTGTGAGGGATTAAGCAACCTGCTCAGCCTCATGCAGCAGGGCAGCCAGAGCTCCAGCAGTGGGTTTGCATTTGTAGTCAAGAGGAATAGGAAAACAGCTTTAAAAAATGCCAGCTGGCTGCTTGTGTGTATGAGCTGATAGAGACCATAAACCACTCCTCACAACACTGTCCCACACCTCACACTGAAGCCTACTGTGGTTTTGCAGTACTTCCCCCCTACCCTGCACCCACCTCACCTGTAAAATCTTGTCAGAGCAATCCTGGAAGGTGCTCAACCCATGTAGTCCCCAGCACTATGCAAGGGTAATCAGCCTGAGTGTTTGGGTGGACCTGGAAGTGTCACCTAACTGCAGCAGCCACCTCGCTATCAGGCTGCCCCTGGTTCCTTGGATCATATTCTGATGATGTGTGAACACAGAGGTGGCCAAAAATAAATAACAGAAGATGCCTTACTCCCCTGAGCACTGAGGCTCCCATGCCAAGAAACATTCTCTCTTCTTGCTGCCTCTTTTTGTGGTGGTTTTCCTGAGACTGAAAAGGCTCCTCCACTGCAGAAAATGCAAAAAAATTCCTGCTGACCTCAGCATTGAGTTTCATCTTTTTGAAGCTTTGTTGCGCCTCTAAGATAATTTATGAGGTGTCAGGATTTTCCGACCACAAATGTCTTGGACAAAAACCGTTTTTACACTACAGATGCCATGAAAGAGAAGCAATTTCAGCCTGTTTTTTTTACAGCACTGTCTGTGTCCACAAAGAAGCATGGGTTCAGAGCTCCTGGAGATTATTTGTGTAAGAGTTGTCCGGGCCAGCGCTCCACTGAGACTCAGGCTGGGTCTGATTCCCCACCTTTGCCTCATTGCCCTGATCTTCTCTGTTGGGAGGGGAACTCCCATTTCCTGGTGCTGTGCCATGAAAACACGAGCTTGCCAAGTTATTCTCTGTATGTTTGTATGTGTGCGTATGTGTCGAACAAGCCAGAAGTACCAGAAGTAAAAAGATCCATTAACAAACCACATTTTGCAACATCCACAAGGATCCCCAGATTTCTTGTCTGTGGATTTCTCTTCCCCGTGCTTTAGATTTTCGAGGGGAAAAAGGAAACCAACAAAAACCCTGAAGAACCCAGCTTAGCCGCTTCTAATCCAATATGCACCTCAGTCTCCATGAAAGCGTTCTTGGGACGAGAGCAGTATTTCCCTTGGCTGGGATGCCCAGCCTCCTGGCTCCTCCAGAGCTGCAGAGCTGTAGACATTCCGCTGAGTAGTTTGCAGCCCTGCCTGCCAGGAAAACCCAGTGTCTCCATGGAGAACTCTCAGCGGAGGAGTTTGATACTCAATCAGGGATGGAAAAGAAGGGAGTTTATGCCTCCTTGAGACCAATCCCTTCCCTAAACAAAAATTTAAAAGCAAGAGGAAAAAGAAGAAAAGGCATCATATTCTTACAGACATGGGCTCAGACACCCCAGTAGTATTGGTGTATGGTGTATTGCTTTGTGTCAGGATGGGCCCAAGTCACGGAGGCTTGGGCCAAATGTCTGTTTTGGTCAGTGGGAGTCTATCAGTTTTGGATCAGGCCTAATATTTGGATCTGGAGTTGAACTTCCAAAAGTCTGGGCATGCTTGCATCTTCTGGTGAGGGGGGCTCAGCTTGGCCCAGCTTTAAGATAGGAACCAGCTGCAAATGTAGGCCTCCAAACATGTTCTAGGAAAGAGGTTATAAAAGAGCCCCTTCTTGCTCAACACATTTATTCCCTGTGGGCCAGATTCCGACATCTTCATTAACATTGAGCAGAACCTCGCTCCAAGGGCAGTTACGTTGATTTGAATGGGGCTATTCAAGGAGTCAGCAAGTACCTAATGTCAGCAAGGGTAGCACCATCTAAGGGTCACATCTGTTTGCTTCATTGACATAAATGAGTTTTTTCTCCTTCCCGCTATTACCACACACTGCTATAGAAAAAGCACATTGGGTTCCTTTCTTCCTGGCACCTCTTCAGCAAAATGCTGGTTGCAGATTATTCCTTACTGGTAATATTGTGAGAAGCAAAAAGAGCAGGAGCTCAGCTTATAGCTTTGACAGTTAGAAAAACCCTCCTGTGATAAAAGGAAGCTGTGATGAGAAGGTCAGAGTTCCTTCCTGAGCATTGCTCTATTCTCCTTATGTCTGCTTTCCCTCCCAGAGTGAAAAATAGTGCCTGCATGTGAAGGCAGAAGGATGTTACTGCCTACCTATACCTTTTTGTAGCCATCCCTTCCTAGAGGTCATTCTGCTGTGAGCCACAGTCATACTTAGTCACTTCAAATACTAAGTCTGCTGTTTTGTATCACTTTGACAGAAACAGGTAAGGGACCACTCCTGTGATTGCTGATAGAGGCAACTAGCCTTCTAGCATAATGCCTGAGATGGGCAGGATGTATCTGCCTCATGAATTGCCTGTCTCGCTACCTTGAGTTCTGAGAGATCTCTGAAAACTAACTTTGAACTGGGCACTTGGGGTATTAGACAGCTGAATGAATCCCAGATTTAGACAATTAGGTGTACCTGATTCACACGACTTGGAAGTTATGCTCCTAACTCACATTCACACTTTTGAAAACCTCACTTCCAACACCCAACACCTGCACATTTTATTTTCTTCCTTCCAGGACAGTGACCACCTCTTGGCCCTACCTGTTTCAGAGATGACTAATTGCAGAAGTGCAAAGCAAAGCAAAATTTACCTCCTCTGGATTTTCACACCATTTTCTCCATAACCACATCAGGTCACCTCCCCATCACGTAACTAAGGTTTATCACTGGCAGATTTTCTTTTCCTTTTCCTTCCTCCAAGGAGGTAACAGTATTTGCACTGTGATGTTAATATGAATCAGCATAATCATTTGCATTACACTTCCTAAGAAACAAGGCTTCTTAAACAGAGTACCTGTGTCTGTAAGGACAGGCCAGCCAGTGTTAAGAGTCTCTTTCCAGTTATGAAGAATGCTAAATGTGCAGCTCCTGCAGGCTAGCATTTGCAGAATAAATGCACATCATTCTGCTAGTGTCAACAATAATCTGGTACGTGATAGTTGTGTGCAGTGCTGCAGTGAGCCCAAGCAATCCATGTTCTCCTTACTGAAAAGGAGGGGAAAAGCTTCCACACTTACAATAGTCAGCTTTCCTCACTACTTCCAGCAGTTAGCATGATTTTTTTAACTTGTTTTGTATAAAACTCCTCCTTTCCTGCCATTTTTCCTTGGACTTATTCTACACAGTGTTCTCAGATATTACAAACAGGTAACAGGTACAAGCAGGCACTTCAGGATTTTATGTGGACAGCAAATCCTCCATTCCCCTGGTTTCCCTCAGAAAACTAACTCGACAGTGTAATAAAAGTAAGTGATAGACTGTTGTTTGTCAAGAAAGACCTTCTAGGAGAGGTTAAGAAGAGGATAACCTCTGCTCTTTTAGGTTCTACTCTGAATGGTCAGATGAGCAGAAAACAGTTGCCAGTCCATGGAAGTACAAGGTCTGAAAGGGAACAGCTGAGTTCTGGAAAACTGCTGGCAGCAAAACTGGGATTATTGGTCATTTATAGGTGGGAGAGAAATAGTAGCAGGACACAGAAGTTGGTGAAATAGTTTGTTTGCATACATTTCACATGCAGGAATGATTTTTATATGAGCAAAACATCCTCAGGAGATGGCTCCTGCTTAAGACTTGAGATCTGTCCCCCCCTTTAGAGGATGTGGAGGGATGGGATTCTGGTATTAAGTCCTGGCCTGATGCTTCCAGAGCCCAAAGGCTTTGCAAGGCAAGTTCCAAGTGAGCTGGAGACTAATATATGTAAACACAGGCAGTACTGAAGCACTTTTTGGAGATGGAGAGCAGGTTAAGCTGTTTTGTAAGATACAGCTAATGAAAGACCATTGTTGCCCTGAGAAGAAAGGAAGGGAATTGTATTATTTATGTATTACAAATGTAGTCACTGAGGCATAAACAAAGCAAGTTGCACAAAACCAGACAAAGAAGGTTGCCGCAGAGTCAGCAGTTTCAACTAAGGTTTCCTGTGTCCCAAACTAGCACTTTAATCATCTTCCTTCTTTGCGAGAGAAACGAGTATCAGAGAACAGAGTGAGTCTCCGCATTTTTCTAGCCCACGACAGAACTGTGTCCATTGTTGGGACTAGCCCCCTAGGAGGAATTATTTCTATTCAATTTGTGTGTGTCACAGCCAGATAATGCACCGGGTGGTATTTCCCTCTCTTCCCCCAATCTTTCTCTTTTATGGCCACATGACTTCACCCCCTCGTGTGAGTGACAGTACCCATTAGACTAGACTCTGATGCAAAACAGCTGTGTGGAAAGAAGGGGAGGAAGGGAGTGGGGAACAGCAATTTAGAAAACAATTAAGAACATCAATTCCAATTCATTTGCTTGGCCAGGATAAGTAATTTCTAAGAGGTAACATGATCTGTAGCGGACTGAGATTAAAGGCGAACTCCATTATCTCTAGTTTACAGTCTGGAGGAATTTGTTTTAACTGGTTACCAAGGAGGCTGCATGAAAAAAAAGAAAAAAAGAAAAAAAAAGAACCTTTGCCTAAAAATGTCTAAAAAATCCTCCTGATTTATTCTTTTAAAGGGCACGCATGGATTTATTAACTCTCTGAGAGTATGGTTGCATTGCATTGCAGGAGGAACAGTTCAGGTTTTGAAAACAGAATCCCAGCCTGTGAGAGCTTAGGATACATTTTATCATAACCAACTATACCAGCTTTAAACTGCTGTTAAGATTTTGATGTAAAGATAGACTAGAAACATGAGACACGGGGTTCAGAAGCAGATTCAGCATTCCACAGAGGAGAACACAATGAACTGAGCACCAGGCAGCCCCAAGTTTTCTCCTATTGGCTTTGACACTGCCACACTCCCTGGTTGTGAAAGGTGATCCCACACACTGCTTTACCACTGCTATGAGCGAAATGGTGGTAAAGTACTCGGACACCTCTCAGAAGTGCTGTGAGGCTCCATGAGTAAATACCCCAACATCCCTTTGAATACTTAGAGTCTGAACTCTGGCATAGCATAGCAAGGGGTTGTGACCCAGCAGACACCAAATTTTCTCCTATATTCACGCTAGCTTGCGGGATGACACAAAAAAGTGAGTATGTGGTGGGAGAGCCACTGATTCTCTACCGTGGAAACTCCACACTCTAGGGCTCTCCCCTTCTACCTTCCCCAGCTCTCAGCACTTTGCCACAACCCTGTGTCTCAGTCATTGCCCCAACTCCTGCAGGCCTTGATCCCTCATCCTTGTTTTGCAAAATACAGTGCTGTCAAGAAGCCAAGATGCTCTGCAACTCCAGACCATCAAAATGCTCCTCAGAACACTGAAGTTATCACTTGGAAAGCCCTGGTACTCATCCTGGGCATTTCTCCCGGGAACCCAGAAACAGCAGCCGTTGTGTTTACAGAAACATAGAGGCCACATGTGTCTCTGGGTCTGATGTGAGGAGTTCAAGGGTGGGGTAAAAGCAGACATGGAAAAAACCATCCGTGAGCTGGCCTGAAGTTCAGAGTTGGCGTTGGATCTGCATTTCCCTGGCTGGATCCAGACTTCTACTTCTCCTGTGCAACTTTGTCTTAGGGACAAGCCACATCACTGCCATCATGAAATGGTCAGCCTGCGCTTTATACAGCTGCATCCCTGTTAGCTAGCTAAGACTCCAGGGTGATGTAATCGCCTCGGTGGAAATAGGAGCTGAAGAATGTGATGTGACGAATTTTCCCGGACCACCAAATAAATTAAAAAGTAGGCTCCCAGCCCAGAAAGGTTACCCTCCCAAATAAACATGTCCCAGCCTCCCTTCCTCACACACACTTACCTTCTTCCACACCAGGAAGCTGAGCTCCTCACAGACTCCATTACAGACCCAGAACGAACAGGTTCTTCCAGCCAGTTGGCATCTCCTGTACAGTAATTGCTTTGGTATGGGCATCTGAGAACAAGACAGAACTGTATATACTAGAAATATTCTCCTTGCATAAACTTCTCAGTAGACTTACTTTTTGTCTTGTTGCCAGGAAATATATTTGGGGCCTCTCGCTAACTTCACATTTCTTTGATTAGAGGGGCATGGGCAATTTGTTCCGATAGTTACAGGGAAAACAGTGATGAGAGGAACTGAGAAACTGTAAAGCCCTCTCTAAGAACATCAGCTCTGCAACAGTGCATGAGATCACCCTAGATCACCCTACTCCAACATCCTTCTTGTGACAGCCACACTTCCAAGGGATGGAAAGGAAGGGGAGGGAACTCATCTTGCAAACATGCTTCTCCAGAACAGGGAATGTCATGGTAGATAACCTTACAACCTGAGATCATTTATGCAACAGAATTCAGTGAGCTGCACTGCAGGGTGAAAGAGGGGCCATTCCACAACCAACAGCAACAAGCACTTGGGGGAATCAGCAAACAGTCAAAACCGGTTGGTTGGGTGGGGCAGGAATTTAAGAAAGCAAGGATATACTCAGCCAAATTGGAGTGTGGCCAGGAAACGTGAGTTAACACCTTTCCTCTGCCAAAGAACACCACTAGGTCTGTAGTGACAGTGAATGGCAGGGCCTCGGCCTCACAATCTGCTCAAAAACCTGCAAGGTGTGACATGGAGATTCTGTGCCTCTCTCGGCCCCAACTCATCTGTGTGCACAGCTCCCTGGGTACACTCACCTCCCTCCTGAGGCTCAGTAACAGCTTATTAAATACCTCATTCTCTTAAGAGGCAAGGTGATCCAGAGAGTGCAAAGGACTTTATTTTTTGTCCTGGAGAAACCAGCTTCCTTTGGAGTCTCACTCATTAAGACAGCAGCCGATATAATCCAAGCTCCTTTGATGGAAGGGGTAAGTGGGGAGATTGCCAAAGGGAGGATTAGCTGATGGATATCTTGAGCTGCAAGGGTGTCTCATATGGATTTGTGCAGGATTTTCACCTCAGCTGTCCTGGCTGGAACTCCTGTCCTACCATACCAAGACACTCTCCTTGCAGGCCCTGCTCTGTCTCTAGTAGCACTGAGGCCCTGGAAGAGGGCTGGTTGCTAGCTGTCATTCTCAGCTTGCTCGTGAAAGAAAGGTACATGGCATGCCAAAGGAAAACTAGCCCCAGCCTGTGAAAAACTTACCTGTTGTACTCATAGGTAAGTGGCAGCTTTGTCCAGAGACAGGATTGATTCAGGTGGGATTCCCAGCTTGGCTTCTCAGTGATATGATGCTCCAGGCCATTGTTTTCCCTTCTGTAGTAGGGATTACCATAGGCTACTCTCTGCACTGCACCCTTTGAGACCTATGAATAAAAGTGCTGTAAGTTGCTTTGTGCTTTTAGGTCTAACCTTAAGTAAAGACATTTAGAAGGCACAGTTCCAACACATACTCCTAGACTATGTGATAGGCAGCAAGTTTATTGCCATTCCCCAGTCAAAAGGAGTAGCACAATCCCTGTTTTTCCTCTGTCTGTGACTGCCTCCTCCTTATTCATCACCTTTGTCTTAATCTTTCATTTCTGCCACTGTGTTTCTATGGATACATTAGGCTGTTTGTGTGCACTCATTGTTATGGGACAGAAAAGGACACAATCTGCAAAGGCATGTTAGACCCACTTTTACATTCTCTAGTTATGTGAGAATTTTCATTTTGAAAGAACTTTCCAACCTTCACAGTGCAGTTAAGCCTTAAAGGGTGTTAACTACAATCACAAGATTATTATTTCCTAAAATGTCATTATCCGAAAGCCATTCTCACAATGGGGTGTTAGAGGATGAAAATACTCCAGCCCGTCAAGTCTCCTGCTTTCTATGTCAAACATTCTGCTCCTTTCCCGCCACCACCTTTGTACCTCACACATGCCCAGCATGAGGCCGCAGCTTCTTTCTGGCTACTGATCTCAAGTGCTAGATGCTGCTCTGTCCGCTTTTGTCTGACAAGCAAGGCACAAAGCTGGAGGGGAGTGAAGCACGCTATGCCGCTCGCTGTGTGCTGCCAGCTGCCCTAGCACTTCTTTATCACACAGGATTACAAACTCATCCATGGGTGGGTGTCCACTCTTCTGTCATAGGACCCAGTGGAGCAGGGTATAAGACTTGTAATGTTATTGTTAAGAGGTTCCCTTGGGTTGTTCTTAGCAGAAATTTGAGATGCTTGTTTTCCAACCGAGGATCAGTTACAAAAATAACACCAAGCAGAAAGGGTTTTTTGAAAGCCAGGACTCTGTCTACCATGTTAATTTCAGGGAAAGTTATTTGGGAGGAGGGAGGAAGTAGTTAAATCCTTGTTTACCATGCTGGAAACCTAAATCCCCTCAATTTACACAAGTAAGGGAGAATATGGCTCAGTGGTATGAGCATGTGGCTGTGACTGAGGAGAGCAGAGTTCTGTTCCGTGCTCTAATGCGTACAACTCTCTAAGGCCCTTCTTCCCTCAAGGTGAAATCCAACTCATTTAGCATTAGGTATGTGGTCCCAGATGAAGACATCATCACTAATTAGCACAGATAGACAGGATATTCCTAATGTCAGATTTATCCCCTAGCATCGGATGGACTGAAAAGTCTTGCAGAGGTACTGGCCTTGCTTCCCTGATTATTAGGCAGTTGTAATAACCAGTTGGACTAAACAGCTGAAGTAAAATAACATGAATGTAACTCTGCTTTCTGGGGTTCTCATACATGCAATAAAGCTAACTAGTCCTTCCCCACCTGACGGTGGGGTGGAAAAGATCAATGTACTAATTATTATAGCATGCTCTGATGTTGAGATCCTGGACGCCATAAAAGCCTGACTGTAAGTAGATCTGTCTATGTGAGAAGGCAGTGACGGAAAGTAGTCCACTGGTTCCTTTCTGTTTCGGGACGTGTACCTGTCCTACCTGTTGCATGGCTGGTATGGATCACCGCAATGATGTGCTCAGCCATCTTTTGTGAGGTGGTGTTTCTCTCCTTGCAGTCTGTTGGGGGAGACAGGACAAAGCTGCCCATTCTGAAAAAGCCCAGAAAAAGAGATCATTAGTTACTGATCTCAGCTATGTTAGGGCAAAGGCAGGGTTTGCTCTGCCCCTTGAAATCAGAATTACTGCATGCTGCAAACTGAAGATGCTATCAGACATCAGTTTGGGGATCTGCAAGATCTAGGAGAACTGAAAGACAGAGACTGAATCCTACCTGAGCAGTGAAATGACTTAGTGTAGGGTGAGAAAGTACCCCCTTGCTCTGGGTCCCTCTGCCTTGGCATCTAGACAGCTACAGATGATACATAGACTAATCATAGGCAGGAAGGAAGTCAGATAGCAGAGTGGCTCTGCAGACACTCTCTGAACAGGAGCCTCTTTGATGGCCTACATTTTGCCTTCAGTAGTGGTCAGGTCTGCCTCTCTCACCAAATCAAGGCAGCCCAAATATGGCTCCTCTGGGAACATTAATGTTTTACTGAATCACTTAGTTTCTCTTGATGACTGCTGCTTCAGAGTCTCAGCTGCTGGATCCCAGTGGGGACTTCCTTGATGGGGGTTTATTGACTTCTTGTTATCCTTGAAGTTACTGCAGTGGTGGGAGTCACAGGTAACTCCTGGAATCTGTTTATTTTATAGATTGGATTTTTAAGAGTTTGCCAACGGTACCCTGATTTTAGGAGAAGCCACTTGTTTATTTAGCAATGCACACATGTACTGATCCATAAATAAAACTAGTGTGTTATTTAATAAGACCCAACAGAGGGTCAGCCTGGCTTATTGGTAAACCAATCAATCCAGAGTGCAAAAAGCACCCCTCAGGAAAATCATCATGTCTACTTGGGTGAGGTACAAGCCAAACATCCATCTAATTTTGTACTCCGCTGAGTTTTCAGGAGTATCCATGCCCGTACCTTCTGAAAGGAAAATGCCATGGTATGGTCCAAGATGGAGTAATTTCTGACAACATTCACTTTGGTCCTCAGTAGAAGCTGTAAGATTCTACTGAGTTGTAAGAGTTTTACAGCTGGGGCTGCAGATCCAAGTTTCACATCTGTGGGAGAAGGAACAGTCTTGAATGTACTGAAGACTGGTCTCACAGTGGGGTCCATGAATTCATATACACTCAAGCTGAAATTCATCTCACGTCCCTTAAACACCCAAGAATGACACATATGAACCTAAGACAGTCCTGTAGGCTCCTTCTACAGTTGAGTATATGGCATAACCATTGCAGGAGGGAAGCAGCTTTCTGGTAGGAGCTTATCTCTCCCCAGTGACAATCATGTGAAGTCATGACAATTACCTTAACCTCAGACAAGCGTCTCTTAGATGTCCAAATTCGGTGAGGAGCATCTCATGCCTGGTGTGCTCTGTGATTACATGCAGCCATTGAGAAGGGAGCCACAAGGTCATTAGGTCATCCTAGCTGATCCTATGTACTGCATTACAAAATCCTCACATGACTGAGAGGCTTAAGATACAAACAACATAATTCAAAAAGGCTAGGGCAGATCTGAGTG